>NW_028096448.1:14253442-14743991 GCF_014824575.4 Sturnira hondurensis
ACCCCAATTTAACCTGAAGATGGACAGGGAAAAAACAGTGCAAAAATAATGCTTGTGTAATTTGAATTTTTGCCTCCTGAAATCCATGCTGGATATTTGAACATCATTTCCAATAGTAGAATTAAGAATAGCTAAGTAGGTATTCTATGCAGACCACATGCTGACTACTTGATACATGTTAAATTAGCTTCCTCATTTTACAAATGAGAACAAGGGTCAGGGTTCAAGGCCACGTATGCCACCTCCCCAGCCCTAGCCACCACACGCCACCACTTTGTGAGCCAGCAGCTGGAGTGCACAACTGAACGGCTTCTCCAAGCTGAGGGACATGGCCTTGCATGCTAGCTAGACTTTATGGACTCAAAATGAAAAATAAAACCGAGGAGTATAAATAGCACCCTTAGTGCCCAAATACTCCTTGTGCGTTGTCTTGTCGTTTTACACCGAAGTGTGTTACTAACTACTGACTTCATGCTCCAACAAGAAGCCCTTTCACACATACTGGTGAGCAGCCAGAGAAGCCGGGTATCAGAAAAGCACAGAGTGGATGAGTTCACAGGTCTAGTATTGAGAGATTTTGAGATAACCATTCATTCCAGTGTGACACAGAACGAGTGCCATTTTATGAAGATTACACCCACTCACCCTCCTCCTCACACAATAAGCTGGGTTGCACATTTGCTTTTATGTGCAAACATAAAAACGTGTACAAGTTAATTATTCCATTGCCTATTATCGCCAAGGCTGAGTACTATTTGGACATAATCCTGGGCACTGCAGGCCGACGCACAGCTGGCCTGGTGCTGAGGACTCTCTCCATTATCTCGTTAACCACACAACAGCCTTGGAGGGTGGTGCTTTGTTAACCATTTTACACACAAGGAGATTAAGACGTGGAGAGATTAAGCAACTTGGAAGATCAGGGGATCACTTTGCAAAGTATATGACCCTCTAACCACTACGCAGTACACCTGAAACTAATACAGAATAATATTGAACGTAAACTGTAATGGAAAAATAAAAATTTTTAAAAAGCAACTTGGTTAATCACCAAGTAAGTTGTTGAATCTTGGCTGCAAATACAGGTTGATCTGACTTCCAGGATTCTAAACATTTACACCATAACGAGCATAAACTACAAATACAGATAGGATTACAATGAAGACAGACAAATTTCTTCAATCTACATTCAGTGTGCATTACAGAGGACCACCGCACAATGACAGTGTTACCTAATTCCCAGCGAACTTGGGAGTGTCAGGCTCTGTTCTAAGTTCTCTGTATCTTTGGCTCTCAAACTTGAACATGCATGGAGGTCTCCTGGTGGGATTGTTAAAACACAGATTGTTAGCCCACCCCAGAGTTTCTGATTCCATAGTAGGTCTAGGGTGGGGACAGAGAAGAGGCATTTCTAACAAGTTCCCAGATGATCCTGCTGGCCCTGGGACCACACTTCGGAAACCACTGCTCTATATGAATTAACTCAGTGAACAGTCCCATCTATATTTTAAACCTCATTGTAAAGGTGAGGAAACTGAGGTTCTGAGAGATTAAGTAACTTGCCTAAATAAAGAGAAATAAACCTTTAATCTTTTATTTGAGCTTCTCTTCTTTAAGCTCAGCCCAGAATATCTTCTCTCTCCAGCAAATCCCACCATAGGGGGTTAAAGCCTAGAGCCTGGGTGAACCATCTCAGGGCCATGTTGGAAAGCTACTTAGGCTGACACGCATCCCAGGTTTATTAATACCGAGGGGAACCCAAATGGTTGAGTTAGAAACAAGCATTCACCAGCTCCCCTGCCTACCCACTTATTCAACCGCTAGCATTTAATAGCTGCTTCTGGGCACTCAGCAGAGTTCCAGACAATGGGGAGGATTCTCAGAAAGAGCATAAGCTCATCCTGAACTAAGTGAGCATAAGGCTGAGAAGTAAGGTCTAAATAAGGGCCATCATTGGGGAATTCAACCAATGGACCAGCTAGGCAAGCAGTTTTGCATGGGCTGCAGATATGATGCCCAATAATAAAAATGATCATCACAATAATTGTCATTGGCCAGGATCCCTGGAAAAGGGCTCTGACTGGAGATCTGCATGCAGGGTGCTTACTGGGGAGTACTCTCAAACAGCATCTGCAAAGGAGTGAGGGAAGGAAGGCAGGACACAGAGGGAAGCCGAGCTGTAATTGTTGCAAGAGATGCTTTTGGCCACTCCCACAAGGAGCTCCAAAGCTGGGCTGGCCCTTCAGAGCTGTTTCCATTCAGGAAGGGAACTGGGCACTTACAGTCCTGCATCCAACAATGATTAGATGCAGGCTACCCTTTAAGGGAGGCAGCTCTCTTCCTCTGGGGGCAATTACTGGAGAGGGATACAGCTGTGAGTCATCAGGAGCCAAGAATCTGGCAGCTCGGAGAAATGATACCTTAGTCCTGAAGGGGGTTCTGGATGGCACATCCCGGCCTCCACTACAGTTCCATTAGGTAGCATTTATTGAGTGCTTATTATGTTCAAGCATTGTTTAAAGGATTTTACATGTATTGACTTATTTGAGACTCCCAATACTATGCGCTAAGTATAACAACTGTGTCAAACATGAGGAAATTAAAGCACAGCTAAGTAATAGGTCATAGAAATCAGGATTCAAATCCAGAAATCTCCTCCAAAGACTGAATGTTTAACAACTGTTGTTGACTGTTTCTCTGACTCCCTAAGGGCTTAAACAAGGGGATCATGGTGGGGACAGAGGGTTAGGGGAGGGGGTGCTGGTGGGACAGTAATACATAAGGACGTTTCTGTCCAAGAGGTAGACCGACAGCATCACAGGGGATTCCGCTGAGTGTATCACAGGGAAGCTGTTGGGCAGGCACAGTCAGGGTGACTGGTGGCCAGCCTGGGATCTAGGATCCCCAGGCCACAGCTGACAGCCTGGTGGGTGCCCATGAGAACGGACAAGGCTGCTTCTTGCTGGGTATTTCCCCACTGAACTCATTTTTCACCCTAATCAGGGCAGTAATATTCTGAGAAGCAACTGCGGCCTTTCATGTGTGTTGCTGGGGAAGGAGATGGGTCCCCGGGTTCGCAGTCCCTCAGCAAAACTAGTCCTTGTGTTTCCAGTCCTTGTGGCATGTCCAAGGCCTGGAACTATGGAGCAGAATTTTCCTTAAAGTCTAATTGTGTCTTATGTGTTTGAGGAAAGTGCTGTTCGGAGAGGGGCTTGTGTGACAGCCGCACTAACACGAGAATGCTGGGCAGCCAGCCCTCGGGAAGATACGTGGAGGGAGCAGAGATTGGCTTTATCTGCCCCTTGCTCCCAAGTTTCAACAACCAGCTGCCAGTTGGCTGTCCTATTTGCTGCTCTTTTGATTCTTGCTATAAGTGCCAGAGAATCACTGAGTGATATTTTCTAATCAGATAATGACAATAAGAACTTGGTAACAGTAGTCCTAATAGTAACTGGCATGTGAGTTTGCTCTGTGTCAGATAGTATGCAAAGCCCATTACATAAGTCTCTTTTAAAATCCTGTAGAAACTAAGACCTATGTGTTACATCGAGTTTTGCAGATGAAGAAACAAGGTCCAGGGAAGTTAAAATACTTGTTCAAGTCCTCTCACCTGGAAACCAGAGAACATAAGATGAAAACCAGCTCTGGGTTTCCAGAATCTGTCTCCATAACTTAAACGCTGCCCTTTTTGTCCCCTTTCTTTCTCTGTTCTCTTTCTTCCTACATTTCCTCTACAAATATCTTTCCAGCAATACCAATGTGCTCGGCCCTGAGCTCAGTGCTCAGGATTCAGGGATAATGAGATCGCACCATTCCTACCTTCCTGGACATGGCAGCTTGGGGTTTAATTTCAGCTGGATAGTTAAGATCAAGGGCAAGTCCAGTGCAGAACCTGACGGACCCTACGAGAAGTCAGCCGTGTCAGTGGGAGCTCCTTTCCTCCTCCTGAGGATCCCTCAGCTCTGGGCAACCCCTGGTTGTCCTCAGTACTCGGGGAAGAAAGCCCAGCAACCAATCCCATGGAGTAGGATCCATTCCATCACTCTAGGCAGAAGCAGGGCTCCTTCCAGCACTGCCTACCCGTCAGCACAGCCCTGTCCTTAAAAACATGGGGTCTGTATTCAAAGACTTCACACACCAGCTTGTCCTCTTCACAGTTACATGGGCTGGAGCAGGTTACTTAACCTCTGTGTGTCTCTGTTTCCTCCACTAAAATGAGGACGTAACAGGACCACCTCATAGAGGGGATATGAAAATTACTGGGGTAATCTGTTTCGCCTCCTATCCCCTTGTGAACTACTGTATCAATTCAATTAACAAGGAATGAATGAATCCTGTCTCAGAGCCCAATTTAACCTTTGTAATGTTTATGGTAAAGATTGTTCCTGCTGGGGTAGGAGTAAAAGACAGAAGACAGTACTTAAACAACAATTTAAAAAACAGATTGTTCCTGTGAGCCAATCATGATTTACTCTAAAGGAGTTAAAAGCACCTACAATAAAAATTAAGTGAGGCTTTCACAGGTATAGACATAGCTTGGAAGAAGTGTTTTTAGATATAGTTCATTGTAACCTTAGACATGTTACTGACCTGTGAGAAGTCCAGGCATTAGCCACCAGCATCAGAGGTTATGGCCAGGAGGGAAGTGGGCCCTTGCTTCACACCTTGTCTCTGGAGCATTTTTGACATTTAGGGAGGAGAGGACCTGATTCTTGGGGTCACCAGTTAGAGAACGAGGTCTTATCTATTCCAGCAAGTCCCCGGGCCACAGCCCCCCCTGCAGATGCCGAGATACAGTTCATCCGCATCCCTCTGATTACTCATGAAGATAAGATAGATTCATTTGGTTCTCTTTACATTTTCAGAGGTTCCACTTCCTAAAGCTGCAGGCCCCTGGTGATGGTGAGGTCTTGCCACAGTGAAGTCCCCTTTATTCAGGGGTACAGGGTGGGGCAAGCAGAAAAAATGAGGGTGGTGCAGACATTTCTGAGGCCACTGCTGTGGTTTAGTGCTAAGGACTGGATCCGAAATTTATGGCACTGGACATTTGGGTTCAAATATAACCCCATACTCACTAACACTACAGCCTTAAAAACAACACTGAACCTCGTAATTAACCTGGAAAATTATAATAGCTAAATTTCACTGGTGGTTTATTCTATACCAAGCCTGTTCCAAGTTCCTAAGTACCACCTAGGGCTGGCACAAGTATCGTCCCACTTTACAGATGAGGAAAATGAGTCTTAAAGTGGTTGGGAAAGTAGGACAGGGATTAAACTCAGGGAGCCTCCCTCTAGAACTCATGATCTGGTCTCTTCTCTGTCACGTGCTACCCAATAGGGAAGGTGGTTATAAGGACTAAATGACTAGTGTTCACAGCTGATGTCTGACACAACTTGGTGTCCGCCTTTGTTTCCTTTCTGCTCTGAGATCCCACGCATGCGCCTGCTAGTCCAGGTGCTGAAGGCTACAGACTGAGCACAGGTGAATGTGGGATGGAGGGGATGCCAGCTATGGCAGCCACAGGAGCCATGAGGAGGGGACCACATTCAACTAATAACACACATCAGATACACACAAAAAATGTAGGATGAGTATTCAGAATGTGGGATGGCATGAGCAAGGGCACCAAAGACTGCTTAATAGATTGAAATTTACAAGATCACTAGGAAAGTTCCTCCCCCACCCCCCAGGGATTAATACAGTAACAGGGCCTTCTTTAGCTCAGAAGATAACTCCTTTAGAGCATAGAAAAAATGGCTTGCAACAGCTTTTTGGTTGACACGTTTGCCACGTTTATGTGGCAGGAAACGGGCACAGAAAGAGTAAGACCCGGTTGCCCTGATGAAGGGGCTTATTGGTTGAGGGAGAGAAGAATATGAGTAAACCCACAATGAATAACAATAATGGCAACAGCTAACAGTTACTTTATGCCTGGTCCTATGTTAAGTGCTTCCTAAGCATAAGCTTACTGAACATGCATAGAAACCCTCTGCAGAATAAATGTATTGTCATTCTTCCCATTATGTGAATGAGGAAATGGAGTTGAGTGGCTTGCCCAAGGGCATCGGCTTTGGTTGTAGACTGTCTGATTCCAGGGCCCTTGCACTTGCCCTTACTCTCAGGAAAGCAGAGGGAGATGGAAGGTGCAGCCTGGAGAGGTGGAAAAGCCATGTGCCACGTGCATAGAGTAAAGGGAGTGCTAGCTACTATAACAAGTAACCTGTGGAATGCCAGTAATTAAAATAACAGGGGTTTCTTTCTTCTTCTTTCTCACAGAGTCTACTTAGCAGTGAGGCAGAGATAGGACGGGGGATGGAAGTGCAGTTATTGAAGTTGCTGGGAGGATGCAGGCTCTGCCACTTTTAACATGTGCTGCCCAGGTCAACCTTGGCATCTGTCAGGAAACTGGGACAAGAGAGAGCATGTAAGAGGGAGGATCTCATAAGACAGGGCAGGCCTGGAAGTGATACATTTCACATGACTGTTGCCCTCACCCATGGCATGAGCTCAGATGTGTGGCCCTAGGTAGATGGGGGGGCAGGGGTAGGACTGGTGGCTTAAAAAAGCAGCCCCTGGCTGACCAGCCCCCTACCAGCAGCAACTCTGTCTACAGAAGGAGAGCAGAAAGCTTGGGGACAGCCATCTCAGCCACTCCCCTCTGGAAGCTGAGAGAGAGCGGGGAAAGGGAGAGAGAGAAAGACCAAATGACAAGGGCCACTTGTGCCAAGAAATTAAGGACTTTATCTTGACAACAGTGGGCATCTGTGTCAATTATAAGCAGGGAGGGACAAGAGCAGGTTGGTGTGTTGGGAAAACCACTCTGGCCATGAGTGAAGAGCTGGTTCAAAGAGGAAGCTGTGGGCAGGAAGCCCATTAAGGGTGTGCAGCAGTTATCTGGATGGGAGACACTGGGGCCAAAAGTGAAACGACAGTCCGTGGGACAGGAAGAGAAAGGGAGTGACCTGTTATCTGGAATTCTTTACATGAAAGCCCACCGGGCCCCCAACTTCACTGTTCATGAATGCCCAGCCCTCGCCTCCATTCTTGTCCAGTTTACCTGCTTATCAGCCTCAGATTGAAGTACAGATGCCATTTCCTCGAGGAAACCTTCCCTGATTTCATCCCCCACCTCTATCCTGAGTCAGATTCTTATTGAAATCACTTGTATCAGCTTGTATCTCCCTTTTATAGCACTTGGCAATTATGCATGTGATTCTTTGATCTAAAGGTCCCCCTTTGACTTATCAAGCTTCTCATTGCAAGAAAATCTGTCATATGCTCTTAAACACCTAGGGTCTAATTCGGTGTCTTTAACTGAGACCCTCACTACATATGTGTTGGATGAGTGGAAAAAATAAAGAAATGAATCATATGATTTAGAAACTCGTATCATGTTAAGAAGAGCTAATGACAATTTTTGGGTTGCTGGCTTTGGTAGCTGCATAGGTGTTGGTGCCTTCCATAATCAAGGATGGTTTTACCTCAACAAAATATTCTCCTATAGTGATTTTTGCAAATGGTCATGTCTTTTCTGCTGAAATTGAATAACTAGCCAATGTTCAAACCATCCAACACACTGAGTATTCCTACTTACCCCAGTCTCTCCCAGTTTAATGTTAAAACAATGTGTGGTCCATCCGTCATTCAGGGAGGACCATCCATCTGTGGGCCCATACATGAGCAGGCCCATACATGAGGTCGGGGAGCCCCATGGGGCCTCCTTTATAGATTCTGTCTCTCCCTCAGTGGTTTTTCCTTTGAAGAGATTTGAATGACACTGGGAAACACCCCATCCATAAGGAATAGAAATTAATAATTGAGTGGTAGCTATTTAACTCTGTCTGAAAATTAAGTTTTGCTTTCCTTTCCAAGATCTGTGGCCCACATCAGGCTGCTCCTTTCTCTGCTTGGATGGGATGATAAAAAAGGTGAAGGGACCCTGAAAATTCAGAAGCATCAAATGTTACACATAGGTGCAAATAACCACATAGTAACAGTGATGTTATTCTCCAAAAATCAAGCACATCCCCAAACAAGCTGCCCGAAGCCACACTAGCTTATAAAATGGGATTGGCAGCAAAATCTTGAAATTCCTAACATGAGCCCCACTTGGTTGCTTATTTTGTTACTTTTCCTTTAAGAAGTTGTAAGCCCATTTTTCAACCAGGTTCAAAAGATTCGCTTAGGGGCATTACCCTCTCAGGCTCTCTGGTTCGGCTATTGTCAGAGGAAAACAGTGCCCCGCAAAGAAGTGTAGGCACTTGGGCAGGTCCATTGAGAAAGCAACCTGCTCTGGATCAGATTCTTTTCCTATCTTATATTAGAGCTTCCTTCACAATTACAGTTTAAGGCTGGCATTTGTCGTATTGTGTTCGCAAATTCTTTATCCCAGAATTTGATGTAAATGAGACAGGAATCTTGATGCCATTAGGACTGCACACATATTTTTAACTCAATTCAGGAAACTTTATTCCAACCAGGTTTAATCTTCTTGTCACCTCTTCAACATCAGGTTAGAAGACGTGTGCCAGGCTACGGCCTTCTGGCTAAAATGCCTATAGTTCCTTGGACATAACTCATGTCAATACTTTTCCTGACATGTCTCCTCAAGCAAGGGAAACAAAAGAAAAAATAAATAAATGGAACTGCATCAAACTAAAAAGTTTCTGTACAGCAAAGGAACTATCAACACAATAAAAAGACAACCCACTGAATGGGAGAACATGTTCAGCAATGATATATCTGATACGGGGTTAATATAAAAATTTATAAAGAATTCAAATGACTCAACACCAAGAAAATAAACAATCCAATTAAAAAATGGGCAAAGGACCTGAATAAACACTTTTCCAAAGAGGACGTACAGATGGCCAATAGACATATGAAAAGGTGCTCAGTCACTAATCATCAGAGAAATGCAAATTAAAACCACAATGAAATACCACCTCAACCTGTCAGAATGGCTATTATCAATAAATCAACAAATAACAAGTGCTGGTGACAATGTGGAGAAGAGGGACTTTTGCATTATTGGTGGGAACGCAGACTGGTGCAGTCACTGTGGAAAACAGTGTAGCAATACCTCAAAAAACTAAAAATGGAACTGCCTCATGACCCAGTTCCACTTCAGTGGCTATATCCAAAGAAACCCGAGACACTAAGAATATATGCAGGACTTCCGCCAAGATGGAGGCATAGGTGGAAACACTGTGCCTTCTCCCACAACCAAGTTTGAATACAACAAAGGTTTGGAGAAACAAAGATACAACCAAAGGGCAGAAAATTGAATTATACAGAAGTCTGACTATATCTAACCGTTCAACGGGAACGGTAAAAGGGGCGGAGCCAGCAGCGAGCAGGGTCGGGCAGGACAGGGCCCCCGACCCAGGCACGCAGGCAGACGGGAACCAGTTGGGGTGTGGGGCAGACCGCGGGCGCATATTCGCGCACAGTGAGACAGACCACGCAGGCCCCAGGGGGCGAGGGCTGACGGCGGTGGCACACTCGCGTGCAGTGGGACGAAATGCGTGGGCCCGGTGACGGCAGCAACTGCGGCACCGGTGAGGGCCGTGGCGGCAGGCGGCGGACAGGACACCATAGTCCCTCTTTGACCCCGCCCCCACATACGGCGTCGCAACCCAGCGACTTAGTTGCCCTGCAATACCAGTGAGAGCCATTGTCCCTTTTTGACCCCGCCCCCACATACAACGTCACAACCCAGCGACTTAAGTTGCCCTGCTCTAGTGAACACTTTAGGGCTCTGATCCTGCTATGGAACAGGCACGAACAACCCGAAAGATGGCGCAAGAAGAACAAAGTCCCAGAGCCAATAACTCTAAGCGACCGAGAAATTGCCAGCCTCTCAGAAGCACAATTCAAGACACTATTTATCAGGATGCTCACAGAACTGGTAGATTATAGTCACAAATTAGAGGAACTTAGTCACAAATTAGAGGAACATATGAAGGCTAAACTAATTGAAATGAAGGGAGATGCACAGGAAACCAATAGTGATGGAAAGAAAACGGGGAGTCAAATCAATGGAATGGACCAGAAGGAAGAACAAAACATCCCACCAGAAAGGAATGAAGAAATGAGAATTCAAAAAATGAGGAGAGGCTTAGGAACCTCCAGGACATCTTTAAACGTTCCAACATCCGAATTATAGGGGTACCAGAAGGGGGAAAGAAACAGCCATGAGTGGAAAACTTATTTGAACAAATAATAAAGGAGAACTTCCCCAGTCTGGCAAAGGAAATAGACTTCCAGGAAATCCAGGAAGCTCAGAGAGTGCCAAAGAAGTTGGACCCAAGAAGGAACACACCAAGGCACATCATAATTACATTAGCCAAGACCAAAATGAAGGAGAGAATCCTAGAAGCATCAAGGGATAAGGGGACAGTCACCTACAAAGGAGTACCCATCAGACTGTCAGCGGATTTCTCAAAAGAGACCTTACAGGCAAGAAGGGGCTGGAAAGAAGTATTCCAAGTCATGAAATCCAAAGACCTACAGCCAAGATTGCTTTATCCAGCAAAACTTTCATTTAGAATGGAAGGACAGATAAAGTGCTTCTCAGATAAGGTCAAGTTCAAGGAGTTCATCATCACCAAGCCCTTATTATATGAAATGCTAAAGGGACTTATATAAGAAAAAGAAGATGAAAAATATGAACAGTGAAAGGACAGCAAACACACAGTTATTAACAACCACACCTAAAACAAAAGCAAACCAAGAGGACAGCTAGATCAGGAGTGGAACCATAGAAATGAAGAACACATGGAGGGTTAGAAACAGGGGGGTGGGAGGAGGAGAAGGGGGGAGAAGGCACAGAAAATAGCATAGATGGTAGGTAGAAAATAGATAGGGGGGAGGGCGAGAATAGTGGGGGAAATACAGAATCCAAAGAACTTGAGACGTGGTTATAAACTAAGGGGGGGAGAATGGTTGGGGAGGGAGGGTGCGGGTGGAGGGGAATGAAGGGGGGAATAGAACAACTGTAATGGTATAATCAATAAAATATATTTAAAAAAAAGAAAAAAATTAAGAATATATGCACACCTTTGTTCACTATAGCATTATTTAAGAGCCAAGATTTAGAAGCAGCCCAAGTGCCCATCAGTAGATGAGTGGATAAAAAAGCTGGAGTACATTTACACAATAGAATACTATTTGGCCATAAAAAAGAAGGAAATCTTACCTTTTGTAACAGCATGGTTGGACCTGGAGGATATTATGCTAAGTGAAATAAGCCAGTCAGAGGAAGACAAATACCCCATGATTTCACTTATATGTGGAATCCAATGAAAAGTAAACAAAATAGAAACAGACTCAAATACAGAGGACAGACTGACAGCTGTCAGAGGAGAGGGGTATTGGGGAGCTGGGTGAAATAGGTGAAGGGATTAAGCAAAAAAAACCCAAAACTCATAGACAGACAACAGTGCAGTGGTTCCCAGAAGCAAAGGGAGGTGGGGGCGGGTAGAGGGGGGTAGATGCGGGGGGAGTGGTGACAGAAGGAGGTTGACTTCAGGTAGTGAACACACAATACAAAGATGATGTGTTGTAGAATCGTGCCCCTGAAACCTATGTAATTGTATTAACTAGTGTAACCCTAATGAACTCCATTACAAAAGAAAATCCTCATCTATACTATAAAATAAAATAAAATAAAATAAAATAAAATAAAATAAAATGTCTGTAGTTAGCACCAGGTAGAAGTAGAACTGTATTTGTTAAACACATGAATAAATGAAGGAATGGATGAATTTGGTTCTGCCAACATTCTAGGTTGTAAAATAGAAAGGGAAGTCTTGGGAACCAGCCAGATTAGGGTACAGATCCCAGTTCTGATACTTGCTACATGCTTTTCTTTAGCCTCTGCAGGCTCTCCATGGGGAAAAGGAAGGCAGCCCAGGGAAGTGTCTGTATGAGTTTCCTGTTGCTGCTGTAACAAATTACCACGAGCTGAGTGGCTCACAAATTAATGCCCACCCACACACACAGATTTATTATATTGTAGTTCTGGAGATCAGAAGTCCAAAATGGCTCTCACTAGGCTAAAAACCAAGTGTTAGCAGGGCTGTGTTCCTTCTGGAAACTCCAGGGGGAAAATCCATTTCCTTGTCTCTTCTAGCATCTGATGTTCACCCTCATTTCTTGGCTCCTGGTGCTTTTTCTGCCTTCAAAGCCAGCAGCATAGCATCTTTAAATCTCTTTCTGACCCTCCCCCCACCTCCATCTCTAAGGACCTTTGTGATTAATTACATTGGGCTCATCTGGATAATCCAAAATAATCTCTCCATCTCCAGGTCCTCACTTTAGTCTGCAAATTCCTTTGCTGTGTAAGCATCCTGCTCACAGGTGCCAGGGATTGGGACATGGGTGTCTGTAAGGGGAAGGGGCTTATTATCCTGCCTGCCACAGTGACCACACAGCCAGCAGCTGCACTTAACAGATTTGTCCAGCAGGAATGGGAAGCATCATCTCTGTTCCTCACCAGGGTAACACAGATAACGCATTAAAAATGGGCCCAGGGAGCCCTCTCCACCACCAGAGCAGTGAGTGGTTGTCTTACTGGAAGGAATCTAAGGCTGCCTGGGGGTGACTCACTGGTCATTCCACTGTGGGGCAGTGCAATGGTCTGGGTTCTCCTTAGGTCTTCTTAAATTTTGTAAGACAGTGTCAACTCCACCACAGCCTGCTTAAGTGTTCATATACACAGATGTGCACTTGGCCAGAAGTCTTTCCTCTAATGGTAACTTGGAACTCAGTGCTTCATACCACCTATCAAATCCTGGGTGGGAGAGATACTATTCAAGGTGACCCTCTCACCTGAGAGATGGGCAGTCCAACCACACCTTTAAACTGGGCACAGATTAAACCAGACTACCTCCTTTTGGCACGAGGATATTTGCTTTCACTATATTTCCTTTACTTTGGTGCTATCAGACAACGCTAGAGACAGACCTAAAGAAAAAGCATCAAGGAAATAATGCATTTACTGTAACAGTTTTGTGAGGATGTTCACTATATTTCAGCACACATTTCTTATGAGAAATCACTGAGAAATGTTCCCCAGGTCTCAAAACCCAGTGCTGGTTAAAATTCTCTGTAATAACTGGTTTATTTCCATCGAGAGAACATGAGCTCACACAGCTGGCCATTTTCCCTGTTTGTGCACAGTATGAGGAAGCTAAGCACCCAGGCCACTGTCTGTCTTGAGCGAAGCTGTAGGACACCACAGCCTGCACTGTGTGTGCCAGCTCATTTTCCTCCCCACGTTGTCCCCTTCTCCCATTTCCTTCATCTGTTTCACATTTTAGTTCTTACTGCTGTAATATTTGTAAGCCCAGAAAAAGGCACTGTAAAAACTTCTACCTCCAGAGACTTTTTTCTTTGGGGGAGATACATGCTCCTGACACATTACTCTTTGTTCCAGAAACAAACTCAAATGAGAAATAAAAAACATGAAACATCCTCAGTGCCAGCGTCCAAACACTGACTCTCAGCAGAGCTGGGTTCGGCACCATTGTGAAGACTGGCACTCTTGTTGACAGCACGGGGATGAGTCTCTAATGCTTTGCATGCTGAGCACACGAAGGCCATAAACGTCAGAATTCTAAATGGCTTCCTGGCTGTTAGCACATTAACCGGCACTAAAATCTATTTCCTTTCCAAGGGATGTTTAGCTTTTATTATATCTTTACTCATGGTCAAAAGACATTAGCAAATTTGCTAAAGTGATTGAAGATATTCCTCTTAAGGCATTCCTAAAGTTTTATCTTTTTGCCTTCCTAGGGTTTTTTTTTTTATTTTATTTTTTGTATGTGACCTTGTTTTCTCAGAAAGGAAAAAGAGAAATGTGCTATATACTCTGCAGGGTTTTGATCATTGTAAAAAGCCAGTATGTTAAGAAAATCAATGTTAGCGTGGCCTCCAAGAAAGATCTCTTCGAGGCAGACCCAAGTGTAAGAGTCAGTCTCTGAGTCACCCAAACACAGGATCACCAGCACTGAGGACCTCTCAAACCCTATTAGATGGCGCATCAGGGCCTTCTCTTATTCATCTCTAACCCAAGACTCCAGAACAAATGTGTTCAACAAATAATTGTTGAGTTAGTGAGTAGGTCCTCGCACTCTCAGAAAGACTGTCATTCTACTCCACCCACAGTAGGCCATGACGGGAACATAGTGCCTACCGTGTGGCAGGTGTGCAGTATGCACTGAGTGACTGTCACTGAGACCCACCTAAACCGTGGAAGAATTTTCTGCCATCCCTGAATTCCAGAGCAGCAGTTTTTAGCTCCAATGCCCCCCTTTGTCAGAGACACACCTGACGGGTGACATTCACACGTGCAACTACCCTCATGGATCACTTATGTGCGCGTGACGGTCCCATTATGCTAGTGTGATCATAGTCTCCTTCTCTCCCACTCAAGAAAACACATCAGAACACAAACAAATAACGACGTCATTAATATGGGAACAATCTCAAATTCATGGCCATTTCTTGAAAAAGTAAATAATCATCCACATTTTTGGCATTTCAAATAGTAGTAGGACAGGACCATGAGGCATCTCACAATGAATGACAGAAGCAGCTCATTGTAATCCCAAGACTGAGTGCTTCTTACAGAAACCATCTCCGAAACCCACCAAGTCCTCACATGCCACAAGGCTCACCCTATTCGCAGTCATTTATACGACCTCCTCCATCCATGTGAGCTTCACTGGAATTATAAAGAGCATCCCTACTAATGGAAATAGCTCACAGAGGAATTTCACTGCCACTGGATGTCATTCCACTTTCACCTTCATGACCTTGAGGAACAGGACACACAAACAACTTACCACGCCACCACCAGCCGAGTGCACGAGCACAGACATCCCTTCTCGAAGGTTGGCAACTTCAAAGAGCATCATGTAGGCTGTGACGAAGTTCATGGGGAACGCGGCAGCCTCAGAGAAGCTCATGTCATCGGGGATCTTGTAGACAAACTCCACTGGCGTACAGACCACCTCTGCCCAGGCATTATAATTGACAAATGCCATGACACGGTCCCCGATCTGGGCATAGGGAAGCACAGGGTTAGTGGAGCTTTCTGAACCTTTTCCAGGGATTTCTCAACTACTCAATAATCTGATGAAAAATATAGATTCCTTCCCAGAAAAAAAAAAACCCTCACATATGCACACCCTCCCCTGCCCCTCAATTTCAAGGCATTTTTGGATGCTCTGAAGCCCATCTATAAAAAAAATCCCAGGGGCTGTGGAAACCATGTTCTGTACTCCTCGTCTTGTGCATGAATATAAGATGTGGAGCACATCACACATCGCGGAGTGCCACTGTCAGAAGGTCATTGTCCTGACTGAAGCTCTCATCTAATCTCTCCGTTTCGGAGCTGAGAAAGACTGAGCCCTAAGGAAGGTTAACGGGGCAAGGCCAGGAGTAAAAGCTACTGTTGTTTGTTCTCTGCCACCCCACCTGGGTGCCCTGACACGCTAGTTCACTGTGGTATTTGCAACAAAGATAGCACTGTGGATGTGAACATGGCGCATCAAAATAGCCATGCAAATCTAAGTGCAGGGGACAAGAAGAATAACCAGGCTGAGTGCCAAATAGGAATATGCCCGTGGGGGTGAGAACAGCTACCATTTACTGGGCATATCTTATATGGCCAGCATTGTGCTAAGAACACTGCATGTTCTAATTCATGGCTTTTGTACAAAACCCCTATAAAGGCATGGCAGAATACTGTGTTTTATTTATCAGTAGTTTATATAGCTAAACACCATGCAAAAAAATAAGAGCAGTCTTCCCTTTAAAGTGGTTATGATGGTATGGTACCTTTTTTCATAGCATGTCATTACTGAAGGGAAATACAAATAAGTGAAGTAATACTGATAGCTTGCAGAGTGCTAGTTAAATTGAGGCATGCTGCTGTTAATGTTAGTGGCTTGTACTATGACTTTGAAATACAACATTCAAACTGTAGTTGTAATAAATTCTCAATAAATTAATGACTTCCATGTACAAGTGTTTTAGTATATATGCACACACACACACATATATATATGTTCATACTGATCCTGTTTTAATTCCTTTGTAGCTTAGCATTTCTCTTCTACCCTACTCAACAAACAACAAAATCTTCCTGTGAGATGGGTTCTGTAAGAATCCTATATTACAAATGAATGATTGTAGATCACACAGACATTTAAATTGATACAAAGAGAGATTAAACCATAGGCCCAAAGTCATGTAGGATTTGAATCTAGGCAAGCTGACTCCAGATAAAATAATCAATTCATTATACCTGAGATAAGTGCTACAAAGAAGACAGAGTTATATAAGGGTGTACAACAGGTGAACCTTCCAAGTCTGGGAATGTTTAACTCTGTAAGCCTCAGTTTTATTGGCTCTAAAATGGGTATAACATCAGGAAAAGTCCTTATGAAGTGTGTGCAATGCGCTTGGCAGTATGCATGTAAAATGAGAAAAGAGCAATCAATATAAACCCTTAGAAAGAACAGATTGGTTCCTGATCTCACAGAATTCACAGTTTAGTGCTCAAAAGCTAAATATAGACCCATTATACTTTATGAAGCAGAGAACAGCTGTCTAACAAAGAAGCTGATGGAATGGAGGCGCTGTCCCATTGACAATAAAGGTGTTAGCTCCTGGAATTGTAGAATGCCAAATGATAAGTGTCAGGAATGCCAGCTTAAATGTAACAGCTTGGACCAGAGGGTCACTGTGGACTAACACCGGCGGCCTCTTCTGCACAGAATCATGGAAACACAAAGGTACAGACTCACTACCCTGGAGTAGTGGATGGTCTCCAGTGTCAACATGGGATGTGGCAAAGAGTATCTCAAGCGCCCTGAGAGTGAGGGTCCCAGCCGTCACAGCAGGGTTGCCTGCCCCTCTCTCCCATCTCATTATCAAAGTGGCAAAAGTGCCTACACCATCAGATCAGTCCTGGTTTCAGAGTCCAGGGGTAGGCAACTTCAAAAAATTCCAATTCGCTTTGGTTTTTGATTTTGTTAAGGCAAAAAAAAAAAAAATCCTGGGAAATCGAGACCAAATTCTTCCTTGTCTGCTGGGCCTCTGGTAACAACTTTTCAAGCCTCTCTAGCATTCGGTCAACCAAGACACCTATCCAGTGTGCTGCTGCATGGAATTCCATCTCTAACCCAAGGGAAAATGTCAAGTCAAAATTATGAAGGGGATTTTAGTAATGGTTTTCTCCCAAATCACACCCTGACTGGAAACCTGCAGGTGGTATGTTTTATTTGTGCAGCTGAAAGTCACTGGAGGGAAGTGGGGTAGAGACTAGGTTTGACAATATGGAAGCCGGAGCTAACTAGCCGAAGAAAGGTCATATATGAGGGAAAAATGCATAATCAAGCAGAGGATGTCCTCCCTCTAAACTAAAGCCAACGACATCCCCATCTACTGTTATGTCCTAAAATAAAGGGTTATGTATCCAGTGTTCAGAATTACTAGAGTTAGTAGTATGATTGTTTCCTTTGGGACCACATGAAGGAGTAAAGAGCAGACAGTATCTCTTCTAGGCAGCACTCTCAGGGAGAGGTGGTGCTGCCTTGGGTGATATTGCTGCCTGGGGGCAGAACACGTAAAAAGTCATACAAAAGGAAAAAAAGCACATTTACTTCTTGTTCAACCTTTTCCTGCCCATTATCTGAAAACATTGACAAAAACACTGATGGGTAAGAAGAGATTTCCAGACATTCATCATAATGAATTTGGAGCATACTGGTATTTTAAGAGTATTCTGGGGCTCAGATGCATGGAGACTGAGCAGCAGACTGAAATTCAGATCCCAGGGGTGTTTTAGCATCACACTGCATAGGATTTTCCTTCCTGTAGTTAGTATTGCAGCATCTGCAGGTTGGGAGCGAGGGCAAAGCTGGCGGAACAGTGAGAAGGCCTTGCTGACTTGAGTCTAGGTTCAACCACTACTTGCTACTGTTTGGACCTCACAGAAAATTCCCAAACCTTCCTGAATCTCATCTCTAAGGAGACAGTAACAAACTTAATTTTGCAGGGCTTTGGTGGGACTGAAAAAAGAACACTGGCCCTCGTTTCTGGTTATAGTGGGTTCTCAAATGTTAGATCCACTCATGTCTCCCTGGGGAAGCACTTAGTTGTAAGTGAGAGCTCTTGTACCTAATTTTTATTGGCTTTCTGACTCCAAACTACTGCAATTTTGTGTGATTGGTTTGCCCACAGTTTTCCAGCTTTTATAGACTGGTTCCTATTTTATTTGCATTATAATGGTAGAAAAGGTCTCTATCTTTCCACTGTTAAAATTTTTTTATCATGGAGAATTTCAAACATGTACGGAAGTAGTCAGAGTAACATAATAACCCTTTTTATCCATTATCCTACCCCCAAATCCATCAGTTCATGGCCGATTCTGTCCTGCTGTCAGAAGCCGCTACCCTATGGCTTTAAAACTGCACCCCAAAATGCCACTTACAAACAATCACTTAGATGTATCAGTTAAGTAGATATTTAAAGGAATCAGCATAAAAACATAGAGGCTATTTCTCCCCAACTTTCACATTTTGTAATTGTTTTTTGAGCACAGGTGATGGGGAAGTGGGAAGCATGGGTGGGAAGAGAAGGTGTGCACACTTCATTAATCCGAGGCCCAATACTCGTATTTAACAGCTGTATGACATGAACAGAGCGGATGGCAAGATCTCCCCTGGCCACCAGGCTGTTGCCAGGAGCACCGAGATGATGCGTGAGAAATATGTGCAACATTTGGAAAGTCCAACATTGTTAATAAAATAAAACAATAAGACAGCAATAACAATACACATTAGAGGTTATGCCAAGCACTTTTACATAATCTTTTATTATCTCAGTGGATTTCAGATGAATATCACTGTTTCAGTCAAAAGTCAAAACATTACCTCATATCCTTTCACACTGTCCCCCAGAGCTTCAATAATCCCCGAACACTCAAAACCTGGCACCAGGGGAGTCTTGGGAGGGTTGTCGATGTTCCCTTGTCGCACCATCAGGTCAATGAAGTTTAAACCACTGTGATCAGCAAATGGGAAAAGAGAGAAATTCAAAATGAGAACCCAAAGCAAGCACTGGTCTGGCTTTTCTGCTCTCTCTTTCCCTACCCCTTCCTTTCTCCTCCTGCCCCCCGCCCCATTCCTCTCTCCTTTCTTCCTTTCTATTTATTTATGTCTGGAAAAGTTTGCCTAATAGTAACATTGCTTAGCTCACTGTCACCAATAAAGCAAAACTCAATTATCTCTACGGGCAGGTAATGCTTTGCTGGCACTTGAAATGGCTGCTGCAGTTTACGCTCTAATCAAAAGATAGCCCCTTTGCCCTCTCTCAGAGCCTGATCACTCTTACTTTAAAAACACGTATTGACTAGCCTGGTCATTAGCCATTCTAGCACTTATAATCGTGGGGAGAAAATGCACTAGGAAGAATTTGGGAGAAGACACATGGAAAGCAGCCAGACACAATGACCATCAGCCAACCGTGAGAAAGAGAGAAAAAGAAAAAATGCCTAATTTAAAAGGTCTCTGAACAACTGTCCCACCTCAACCACCACACACACTTATAGCACTGCGCCATGAACAGCGTCCATAATGGTGAACATGAGGCATCAAGAGATGGCGGCATTGTGTCCAGCTAGAGGAGCGTGACATGAAGAAGAGAGCTCACAGGGAGGGGCCACGGGTATGGGGGTACTGGGGGGCTTGTTTCAAAAGTGTTAGGTATCTCTAGATTAGAGAGGTTGGTATTTTCTATTAACATACTTCTTTTAGAATAAGAACATTATTATTAAAATATGTCAAATGATTCTAATGATGTTACCAGTGCTCCAAAACATATATATATTTAAGAGCTACAATTGGGAATTGCACTTAATACCCATTTACTGATCAAATGAGAAAGCACATCCTACTAAACATGTACTTTTTTCCTGCCAGATGTGGTTCTAACAGACTTTCTGTTTTTACAAACCACCATCTAAGAAAGACTCGGGTTATAGAAACCAAGCTCCTTGGTCTGGCCCAAAACCCATTAACGCCTGACCACGGCATCTTTTCCAAGCAAGACAACTTGAACTATTTCTTAAATACGCCTCACCTGTTTCTTTCTTGGCCTCTTTGGGGCCAGGGAGGCATCTAACTCCACCCGCTCTTGACACATCAGTTTCGTCCATACAGCGTGGGAGTCAATGAGGGGGACAAACAACCTCCCTGAGATTGTGTTCAGGAATCACCGTTTCCTCCAGGGTTTCCTGCCCACCAACCAGGCAGGTTTCACATACTGTCCCACTGCAGTGGCTCTGACGTGTGCCCTCCTGGAAGGCAGCTGGGTGCCTGTTTCTTTGCCTCCAGAGTGCCTGGCACAGTAACATAGTAGGGAACCAAGTAACATCTGATGAATGAAGGGATATTCCTAAGTATTCAAAAATCTGTGCTGCCAATTTGCATACTAACTCCTTTTCAAATGCTCCAAGGGATACTCAGAAAAACAGACCCATTTCTGAAATGTGTGTGTAGGCTGCCAAAGGCCCAACTTTGAAAGTTCATAGTCAATAGGTCACTTATTAATCAAGTGTTCTCCAATCACGGCCAGTTTCTAATGAGCTTGGGCAGTTCTGGGGACAAGTCCCAGTTCTGCCACTTCTACCTGTGCAACCTCAGGTGAGTTACCTAGCCTCTTCAGGCCTCAACTTCCTCATCTGTAAAATGGACATTGTGATAGTACGTATCTCACAGGGCTTTGGGGAAATTAATGAGAGTTAAGCACTTAAATGTGGTGCCACATACAATAGTAAGTGCTCAATAAATGTAACCTTTAAATCTGCAACCGCTATTAAAAAGGCAGATGTGTATAATACATTTTAGGAAGACTCCATTAAACAAGAGTTAAAAACAGTTTCAGAGCTGAAGTGGGAGAACTTCAGCTGTCTAGAAGCTTCACTTCTGTGAAGTGGCCCATTTGCCAACACAACCAAATAAATAAATATCAATAAAAGGAATTTCTATGTCCCAAATCAAACTCTCCATCTCAGCTCACTGTGTGTTCTTTCTGTGCAAACCTGTGATTCCCCAAGACCCTGATGGAGAAATGCCTGACAGTTCTGTAAACATGCCTGTCCCTAGGGAAGGCGCACCCGGGATGCCCATGATGCTGTCCTGCAGGGCTGCATGAAATGGGTGGTGGGACACCGACAGCCAGCTGCCCGATTCCGGTGAGAAGGACTCAGACTGACTTTATAAAGTCCTGTAGATCCCATTTTCTCAGTGATGTATGCAGTGCCTCCATCGGGGTCACAGAGAATGCCATTCATCTTCAGGGGAAAAGTGGGAAGTAGCTGTATCCTGGGGGGCAGGGATCAAGTCAGTGTTGTTCATCTCAGCACAAAGGAGAGGTGAACTGCTCTTAACGGAGAGCCCGTAGGGGTCACGCCAGACCTGCTTCCTGGTGCCTGCCCCCAGCTCCTCCTGATACAGGTATAGCGAGCACTTACTGAGAGTGCAGTGCGTGGCAGGAACTCAACAATACTGCTTTGAGGTATGGACTATCATACCTGTTTTTCAGATGCAGAGCTTGAGAATCAGCAAGATTGAGTAACTTGCTTAAGGTCACATCTTCAGAAACTGTCATACTCAGGATTAGAGTTCGAGCAAATTCTAGAACCCAAGCCATTACACACAACATGGACTTCCTTATGGGAACTTTACCTACCGTCCTTGCTGAAGAGATGCGCCCAAGGCACCATGTGTAGAACTTATCTCTTTGACAGCTAACCGCACCAGTGGTGGGCCCGATATTGGAGGGGCAGCCATTCATAATCTAACCCATTTCCTTGCATGCAATAAAGGAACTGGTCCAAGAACTGGGGTGCTTGCTCACAAACTATGAATTGGGAAGCACGGAGCAAGTGAACAACTTAGCATCAGAGAGGATGTCAAACGATAGAACTGAGCTTAAGAGACTACTTGGCCTGTGTTTTGGAAAAGGAAGCATAAGTGAAAAAGCAGCGGGTGGTAGAATTACAAGAGAAGAAAATACCCGAAGAGCAGCGGAGCCAACGGGCAGCCTGCACCAGGGTCAGGCCTCACAGACTTCAATGCCATTACTGGGACTGGGAAGGTCTCTGCACGCGCTGAGGCTCAGCCTGGTGTGCTTCCTGCTCTCTGATTGCCGACTTTTTTGTTACTTCACACCTCTTTGCAATAGAAACTCTTCGTTTTTGGTTGTGTGTGTATGGTCTCTGCCTCATAAAACCAAAGGATACAGACTAAAATAAATACCATAATCAATAACCCTAATCTTACCCACTGGACTGACATTACTGACCTCATTGTGTCTTCAGACAAATCCAGTAACAGTGTTTAGAGAGAAATTATTTGTCCAAAGCCACACAGACAGTGAATTGCAAAGCCTTGGACTTAAACTTGGGTCTGTCTAAAACTTCGCTTTTCCACCACAACAGGAAAAAATAGAGGCAGATCAAACTATACCTCTTTCTAATTATGTTTCCAGCACTCTCTAAGACAATTCAGTTTTCACCTGGAAATTGGGGGCAGGGGGTGGGGGGAAGTGACTCTGCCTGATGACTCAGACCCCCAGAGTGGGTAATAGATAGTAAGGTGTTTCTCTCAGCTAATTTTCATATGGCTCTCAGACATTTGAGGTCACTGCAAAAAAAATAGTACTGGAAAGTGCTTGACATAATGTTCTGTTGGGTAATCCTGTTTTTTTCAAACATTGGTATAACCGTACTAAGACTTCTATTTTTTTCTTCTCATATTAAATTATTAGTTGAGGGCTAGGCTTCAAGGGTTATTTATTACTGAGACGTAGACTCCTGAGGAATGGAGGCAGAGGTCTGAGACAAGGACCCTGAGCCACTCAAATCACAGGATGAAGGATGTGATAGACAATGCAGGGAAATCTGGGGTCTGCATAGCACAGCACAGTTTCCTGGGTGCTTCCAAACACATCTCATTAAATATTCTAACAGCCCTAGAAAGACAAGAAGTGCAGCTATTGTTATTCCCATCAACTAGATGTGAACTTTCAGACTCAGAGAAGAAAGCTGACTTGTTGGAGTCAACACAACTAGTATCTGGCAGAACCAAGACTAGAATCAAGGCCTTTAAACTCCATGCTCGTTATATATCCCATGACATCATAAGATCTCAAATGCCAGTAAACCAAGTGTTAATGACATCGATATTTTTAAGATCCAGGGGCATCTTGAAGCAAAGAGGAAATAGGGAAAGGAGGCCAAAGCGGGGTGTCTGGGCTCCAGTTCCCGTGCAGCCATCGTGAACTGTGGGTCCCGGGCTGGATCTCTGAAGCCCCCCCATCTCCCCTGCTCTGCTCACTTGATCTTCATCCTGTGGGCTCTGTTTCAAACATTATCCAAGCCAACGCTTAGGTAGAGAGGGAGAGATGCTTGGTGGTCTTCATAAGTATCCCACTAACTTGGCAAGCCAGCTTGGCCTCTCTGTATTTTCTGTTACCTGTTGAGTGATGGACACTGTGAAGGCTCAGGGAGGTGCCTCTGTCTTCCTTCTGCATCCTGCTGGAGCCTGACTCTCGTGGAGCCAGTCTGCCAGCATCGGCTGGAGTCGTCATCTCCCTCGATGATGCTGCTGCATGTTAGGTGTAAGCTATGAACCATTTTAATCTCTATTTTCTGCAAGAGGAAGGTGAGGCCTAGAGAATGTCAACTACCTTGTGCAAGTAGGTACAGAACTGGGATACAAGCCCTTTTCGTATGACGACAAAGTCTGAATTTCTGGTTGCCAAGCTGTCATTCTATTATCCATAGTGGGCCACTGTGTATTCTCCCCAAGTTGGGATTTGGAATCTGTCCATTTGTTTTGGATCAGCTAGTAATATTAAAGAAAACACAAATGATCTCTTAAAAGATACCACGAACTAGATGACAGAAGAATCAGCCCAGCTAGAGTTTGTTCATTTTTCAGTTCGAGGGAAAACTTACCCAGGTAGATATGGATGGACAGTCTTTTACTCTCCCTGTCTTTTACTATCCAACTGAGTGGGGGGCGGGGGTTGTTCATGTGAAAGGATTTTAGATACTGTCGTCTGGTTCCCTCCTCAGGCCGCAGGTGTCCTCAGCAGCGACCCTGGCAGTCCAAACACTGTCAGACCACCACACAAGGAACTGCATGAGGAGAGTCCCCCTCTGCAAACAGCCCACTTCTGTAGAGATGCGAACAGGAGAGCTCCGCCCCATAATTTAATCTCACACTCAGTAGAAATCCCAAATCTTGCCCCATCCTTGGTTCAATTAAGGGATCGATGGCCAAAAAGTAACCTTTAGAAATTGTTTTACTTACTAAAAGAATATTGTTGAGCATATTATTTGTTGTGATACATTTTTGCTTTCTTCATGTAGACAGAGGCACTTTCTTCAAATCTCAGCACACGGATTATTTGTACAAGTATTACAGGCCCAGTACAGTGTGCAAAGTGAGTATAGAGATACACTGCATTGGCCGTTAAAAAGCTCTGAGACAAATTTGTAGCACCACTGTCCCAGAACTTCAGGCCTTTAGTCATTCATTTTCTGTGATCTCAACACTCGACTTCCTCTTAACCTTCTAAATGAGTTGGAGTTTCCATTTTTAAAAATCTTCAACTCTCACAGTGGTCCTCAGATTTGAGTGTGCACTGAACTCCCGGGAGGACTCGTAACAACGCAGTTTTCCAGGCTCCATCACTGAGTTCCCGACTCATTGGGTCTGCGGTGAGGTCCGAGATTTGGCATTTCTAACGGGGTTCCAGGCCATGCTGCTGCCAGTGGCCTGGGGGCCACACTCGCAGAGTCACTTTGATGACATTTCCTTTTACGTTAAGCTATTAAAAAGTCCATTTTGGAATGAGGCCAGGTAAAAAACTAATAGGCAATTATTAAATAGATAAGAAAATGAAAAGATCTCTCATGTCCTCTAGGGCAGCTGAATTTTTTGATGATATTTCCCCTTGTTAAATGTGCTCTTATTAGATTAAGTTCATCGTTCCAATTTGCTTGGCTCTTTCTTGAATCCTCATCCTTGGCTCTTCCTCCTGGATTTGTATATCCTCTGAAATGTGGTTATCAGGCCGTTGACATCTATGTCAAAACTGGTGATGAAAGTATTGGGTGGGCTGTCATGTTCCTGGCTACTGAGGGTGTTTGTGAAGACCATTAAGATGTCCTGGAGGGGATTTAAAACAGGACCAGCTAACAGGTTGTAAATGTCTTCAAATCATGAGCCCCTGTGATTCTATGAGCCATCTCTAAGACACTCGGAATGTGTGTGTAATGAGCACTCTGTGAGACCACGAGGCCTCACTCTTTGGGGGTGATGGCAGTCCGTTCCCCTCCCCCACAGCAGAGATTGCTGACCACGTGGGGTGCAACCTGACAGATCCTCTACTACAGTCAGCTTTCTGGATGCGTGTCTGGATCATGATGGTGTCTGTTTTATCCTTATTTCCTGCACATGCATATCCTGACCCCAACTCTGAGCATCTCCCTAGCCCAGGCACACACTTCCATGTGCCATCAGGACTGAGAAAAGCTGCTCTGCTAGCCCAGCATCAGCTGCGCAGAAGACTGTCCAAGGAGACAGGAACCGTTTCTCACGTAGGGCTTTGTGACTGTGTGGGGGCCCTGGAAGCTAGCAGATATCTAGAGACCCCCTTCTAATTTCTCCAAGGTGGGATATGGGGGGGAAGAGGAATTATTTGTGGTTAGTAATTGTGATAGATAACATTTATGGAGTGCTTACTATGTGTCAAGAATCATGTTAAGTGCTTTCTGAGCATAATACCATTTAACTTTTATAAGAAGCATAACAATACTAAGAGATAAATGACATTGCCCACATTTATAGAGAATAGAACCAAGGCATACGGAGGTTCACAAAGCCAAGGTGTAAAGGCTTTGCTCCTGACTACTGTATTGTCCTCTCCTTTTAAGAGACCATCGCTCAGTTTTCCCAGTTACAAAGAGGGGACTTCTCAACTCATCTGTCATATTGAACACTTGCTATACACTGAACATAGATTAGGCACTGGATATCCGAAGTTAACAGAGGTCCAAACTGTCTCGGGGAAATGGAAGCATAGAAGCCGATGACCAGGCTGTGCTGCGTGGTTGCACAGAAGTGCAGGCAGAGAGGTCAGCTCACACAGCCCCGGAACATGCACCAACACGAGGAAACCCAGGTATTCAAAACACTGACCCCCAAAAGGCATTCCCAAAGCATTGCACTAGGGGGCCTCTGCAAGGACTGAGGCTGAATTTAATTCTCAGCTTCAGCTTTCGGGCTCCTCCTCAAGCAGGTTGCTTGACCAACTTGGTTGTTAATTTTCTCATCTCCAAAATGTAACAGCAGCGCACACACCCCATGGGGCGTTGGTGTGGATTGCAGGGAACAGTGTGTGTAAAACAGAGTGCCTCACACATAGGAAGTGCTCAGTAAGTGTGAGCTGTTATCATTGTCACCACCTCCACCTCCATCATCACCATCATCATCACACAAAGAAGGTGTCAGGTTCCCTGGGAGGCAGACTCTGAGATGGAGATTTGCATACAAAAGGTCTAATAGGCAGCCCCCAGGGAGCCCCACCTGTGTGGATGTGAGGGAATCTGGGCTGGGTAGAGCAGAAGTCGGACACTGATGTAGTAGTAAAATGAACTCGGTTTATCCACAGAAAATTTCAATTTCAGAACCAGGATGGCCCCTCAAGTTGTCATGAATCAAGGCAAGGGGACTGGACCTTTGTCCCATGGCACTGGCTAGTCATCTGATGAGAGCTGCCTGCGGGGGAGGGGCATGCAAAACCTTGGGCAAGAAGGGCGGTTTCTGCAAGTCCTCGGGAGGGGTGCAGCCACCAGCCTTCACAGCCACCACTCCCAGGAGCTGGGAGAGTGAATGCCTGGGTCCTCGTTCTGAGGGGGGTGCCCAGTGTCCACTATGAGAAGGTTGGCATGCTCTCCCTTTTGGGGTCGTGTTCCCAGAGCAGCTGTAACTGACGGTGAGGATTTATGGAGCCCTCGGCACAGTAGTCCCTGAGGAGATAAGGTCTAAAGGATCTTATCACTCATGCTGGGGAGCGGAAATGAGAATGAGATCTTTATGTCTGGACCTGAAACAATGACAGGAAGGGAAAGAGAGGAATTGAAAAAATTAAATAAGGAATGGATGGAGACTTAAAAAGAGAGAGAGAGAGAGGGGTAAAGGCAGGTGAGTGGTCAAAATGCATGCCAGAGCAGATCTTGAGTGTGGTCACCACAAAGCAGAAATGGCAGCTGTGACGGGGTGGAGGTGGCAGCTAACACTATGGTGGTAAGCAACTTGCAATTTATAAATGTATGAAATCAACACACTGTACCCTTTAAACTTACAGGATGTTACTCATATCTCATAAATCACTCGTATCCCAATGCGGGAGGGAAAGGCCTTTCACGGGGTTTTATAAACAATTTTCAGTTATTAAAAAAATACATGCAAGGTCAGTAAATTGCTTGGGAAAATCCATGTACAGTGCTGGCTCAGAGCTTTCTGTGTTACTGTGGGAAGCCGGAGATCACAGAATGCTGGAGAAGGCTTGGCCCTTGGGAGAACACTGACCAGTTCTAAAGGGGAAATTTGGAATTCCCTCTGCTTGGTGAATACGCCCCAGCACCCAGGGCAACCGGTAACAGGAGCAAGAGGGCCCAATGTGAGGCTTTGCTCTGAGCAGAAGCAGCACTGGTAGGTGCGCCCTTCTCTATTATTCTCTCGTCTTGCGGCTGCTGGGCGCCTCAGAGCATTGAATGCCGAGCCCAAGTGGGGGCAGAGAAGAAGGTGTCGGAGTTGTTCTGTTTCCCTGGAACTGAAGGTTTCCCTTTCATGTGTTCATCCCAGTCAAAACTTGAAAACACCTAAGACAATACACACTGATCTCAAAAGACCTTGTTCCCAATTCTTTCTCCCCCTCTTTTTGGGCTTGTTTAAGCACACAATTTGTTATCCCAAGACTGTGAGAATAGACTGATACAAATCTGCTACAAAGAGGAAAGTATTCATTGTCTAAAGTAAGGACATCTTTTATGCAAATCTCAAATGGCATCCTTCACTTGAGGACAGCCAGAATTGTCCTGGATGGACCTCAGGAGAGAGAAGTCACCTGCGCTCCATCAGAGGGTGGGAAGAGTGGATTACAGACACTCGGCTCTCTTCTCCCCATGGCTGGCCCGTGGGTCCTGACACTGGTCCCCCTGGTGTCTGGCTGCACATGACCCTGCGTCACACCCCCTCTAAACACTATTTTTAGATAAACAGACCACCACTGCTCTATAAGACACGTGAAGTTCTCTGACACATTCGGTGTTTTTCGTAACCTGCATTTTCAGTTATTTAAAAAGTGCATGCACAATTGGTAAATTGCTTGGGAAAGCCCATGAAGAATGCTAGCTCAGAATACTTATAAAGTGAACAGTGCTTGTTGCTGCCCACCCGGATCCCTTTATCTGTGAGGTCTGGGCTGATGGTGAGGGTGCTGTAGCCTGGGTTCCAGTTGTACAAGTGTCTTTTATTCCCTCTGAAAGAGAAACTATATGCAGGTCATATGTCTAAATTAGCACCCAAAACACACTTCAGTAGTATTTCAAACACAGAACAAAATGGCCAAGGAAACAAACTGAGAATCTAAATATCAGGAGCCAGTTTTCAACAGAAACTAAAGACCATGGTACAATCAGTCCAAAACAAGTTCTCCTTGATGCCAAGACTAAGCCCTTGATTTGGGATCTAGAGTCATTTATTTATTCTTAGCCTCTCCTGGGGGCACAGCAGGTATTTATTCCTAAGAAGGTTCCAGAAAAGGTTAAAGCCTCTGTGCTCCATGTTAGAGGTTGACCAAGTCATAGACTTCAGATCGGCGCCTGGCAGTGGTTGGTTAGGTAGAACGCTGACTCCAGTCCAGCCCAAATGTAGCAGGCCCCCGTGGTCTGGGGCTTGGCTTGGCACTCATGCCACAATGGTGGCAACTACAACTCTGGATACCAGGAGTTCAGAGATAAACAAATAAATGACCACAGAGTATGACAGACTCCCCATGGGAGGTGGTAGAAGGGATGCAGGCAGCACAGAGGGAACAGTTACCCCCTCACTTTGCAGGAACCATGGAGGCTTCCCAGGAAGCCGTCCCTTAGAAATGGGTGTGTCCCTGGGTTCTCCAGCCTCACCAGTCCCACTGTGGGAGGGGAGGCTGTCTCAGACCGTGCAAAGTGGTTCCTGCTAGACTCCTTCCCTGCAGACCCTGAGGGGCAGGGTCCCCACAGAGAAACCATACATTTTGCTGTAACATGACAGTTGTCTCCTACGTCATTGCTGCTGATTTGTTTTTTAAAAAAGCATTTAGTAAACCAGTTGTTTCAACAGGGAAAGTGGGGTGAGGACTAGGCAGCGTTGTCCCACAGAACGTTCTTCAGTGATGGACACGCATGTGCTCCCGTACGGCGCCCGCTGGCCACATGTGGCCCCACAGCACCTGACATGTGGCTAGTGCACTGGAGGCACTGAACTTCTCCTTTTAGCTAACTAATATTTAAATTTAATTAGCCTTTTTGGTGATAGATTTATTTCACTTTTAATGGCTTTTTAAAGGAATTCTTTTTACCACAGCATATTAATTATAGTCATACAATTAAAGTATTTTGCTGCCAATATTTTCAAAAGCATTTCCCATTAATAATTGTGATGAAAAAGATTTCCTAATTCTGTAGTTATGATTTTATGACAGTCACTGACTAGTTCTAATCTTTTAGCACATTAATGAGGAAACATGGTTCATTTTATGGAGTTAGTCTTGTAGTGACTTCACAAATGCTACGCCACCCGAGGAGGGGCCGTGGCACAGTCACTGCCCTCCCATCTCCCCCACACTCCCTGGGCAACTCCACTGGCAGAGGGTGTCTTAAAAACTCATTTCTCAGTGTTCCCTGCTTAGCATGTTCTAGTCTTGCAGTTGGTGGTTTCCCCACTTAAGGTATAAGTAGTAAAATACCTGGGAGTGGTTCAAGCTGTTCCCTTCTCTCCTCTTCTTAAAGGGAATTATCTCTCAGCCTAAATCGGCTGGCAGCCTAGTGTGTGCATTGGCCGAGATAAGGGGGAGAAGTGAGATCAAAGACCTGCTTGATGGGTGTGCTTGGGAAGAGCAAAGATTCACCCGGAACAATAAAGGAATAGTTGTGAAAAGTGAGCAGAGATAGATGCGAAAGACAAGGGGAGGCAGGGCCGGGGTTGAGAGTCTGAGGGTCTGAAGGGCACAAGGGAAAAGTTGGAGGTAACAGGAGGCACTGGGGGGATGTCACTGGAAAGTACTTTGGCGAAGTTCTCTGCAGCATGAATGGGTCTCGCTTTTGTGTTCCCTAAAGGACCCCACAGAACCTGACAGTGCTTTTCAGCTATGCTGGAAGTTGGGCTTCTATTCAAGAGCAAACAGGCCCAGCTCCATCAAGGACACAAAAGAGGGGAAACAAAGAATAGGAAAAGAAAAGAAAAAATGTTAAAGGAGCAAAAGGAGGAAGCCAGCTGAAGATAGAGATGGTTGAGTCTCCCGGGCGATGGGAGGATGAAGCTGCCTTTGCTCTGTTCGTCCCATGAAGCAGCGGTCCTAGAGGCATGGAGCATGTCCCCTGTCGTCAGAGAAAGTGCTCAGGGATCTGAAGGCAAATTGACCTGAAGGCACTATTTCAGGAAAGGTGGGCACACTGCTGGCTGCATTACGTATCCCTGCTTCCGGTTCTGGCTGCCAAATGTTGAGTCAGAGTTTATTACAAGGTCCTCGGTCCAAAAAATCTTAGCAAGTTTACTCAGGAGGATAGAGGGAAACCTATCACAAAGTCACTCAGATGAATCATAGGAATGATAGGTTTAATGGCATCTCATTAGCTGATTGAACTAGATGTAGCATAGAAAAATGAAAAGCAACTCTTTCTAATCTTAGACAAGGGATCTTATTCTTTTTAAGTGGTCTGTAACTTGATGGATAAAGTATTTAAAGAAGCAAGTATGTCCGTGTTTGGAGGAAGTGGAGGGGGCCGTGCAAAGTGGTGTCTGGGAGCCTCGTCAGAGTTCACCACAGAGCTCAGACTAGCTCAGCCCTATCACGTATGAGGGGGGCCAAAAAGAACTGGAATTTACTTATGAAGAATTGTGTGTTTATTCTTACATGGTTACACTTCAGTCACCTTCAGAGTACTCTCCATTTGATGCACTATGTCTATCGAGACTTTTTTCCACTGCTCAAACAGTTCTTGAACTCATCGATTTAAGCCTTTAGGTACTTCTGCCACTTTTGTTTCACCTCTTCCACATTGATACAATGTTTCCCTCTGAGGACTTTCTTCATCCAGGGAAACAAATAGGAAAGTCACCCAGAGTGAGATCAAGTGAATAGGGAGGGCGGGGCACAGGGGTCCTGCCATTTTTGGTCAAAAACTGCTGAACACTTAGTGCAGTGTGGGCAGGTGTGCTCGTAAATTACCCACCATTAAATAAGCAAACACAGGGAAAAGTCCTCAAAAAACTTCACTAAGGCTGAATGCAGCCTCTCACAACAGTGCCAGCTGGTACACGGATACAGATGTATTCCTAGAACACTCACTCTTCAGGGAAGCCTGTACTACACGGAGCCCACTCTCCAGAAGGTAATTCTATTTTCTGGAGTCCCCCCTTGTATATCCTTTTATACAAAGAGCAGATAAGCCTTCTGTGGGAAAGGACAAACAAAAACCATCCTAAGGGAAAAGTGAGTTGGAGAGTAGAAGCCTGGGTGAAGAGGCTTAAGGCAGTTCCAGAGGAAGGCTTGATTGTGAACTCGGTGTTTGCCGCTGCTCAGGTCACTCTTTAGCTCCAGGGGCTTGGGTCTAGCTAGGATGGAGCAGTGAAAGGTGGGTGTACAGGGAGTACAGGTGTGGACTCTGGAGAGACAACCCCTGGTTCACATCACAGCTCTTTTGTCCTTATTAGTTGTGTGAAATTCCCTCATCTCTTTGCTCCTGTTTTCTCAGCTATAAAACGTTTGGCATCATAGAAATTCCCCTAAAACACTTAACCCAGTACCAGTGGCACACAGGAAGTGTTCAGTAAAGGTTGTTATGATAGCAACGATAAGTAATTGATGCCAAGAGTGTCATTATTAACTCCAAGAAGCAGGTTATTAAGTATAGGTGTCATACATTGCCTTGCGACCTGTGTTGGATGGAAAGGGGGCCACAGCCCAAGCAGAGGGCCAGACTGCACCTGGAGCGGAGAGGGAACAGCAGAGGCATTCATGGCTTCAGTGTATGGTAGGAGGAGCAGGATGGGGCAACAGGAGAGAGCCAGAATCAGTGGGGAAACCAGAACTGTTTCTGAGTACCCATGCAACAGCCCCAAGGAAACCCTTGCAACTGTTGGGAGGCACTGAAGGGTGGGGCTTGGGGTCCAGAGACCCACCAAGAAAGGTATGGACAGAGTCATGGACATACTGTTTGTTTTAAAGTCGTTTCTTCCCTGATACTTTGAAATAATTATTTGTTTGCAAGTTTTACTGTGAGATAATTGACATCGTAGTAGTTGAAAGTGCACAAGGCTGTTGGGAACTGCCCTGCCTGGTTTCAGAAATTGTAACTGCCTCCCATGGTTAAGTGAGTGACTTCTGGAATGCGAGCCATAGGAGACAAAGCTTGTCTCTGGCGGCAAGCGCTGTTTTTGCTTCTTCCCCTGCCCCCAAAGCATGGTCGATGTCCATGGCGGGTACGACCCCTCAGAGAGGGGCAACCTAGGCCAGACACGATCACTTGGGAGGCCATCATGGAAGGACTCTGGGGGGGGCTGCGACAAAGAGGGAACGATGCACCCTCGTCTCCCCGGCTATAGCAAGATAGCCGGAGTCCCTAATTCCATCTGGGAGAAGTGCTGCCTGGCTCTAATCCACTTAAGCCTAAAAACCTATGATGGGGAAGGCGGTGCAGCTCCTTGCCTTGCTAGAGTGATATCAGAGTAAATCAGGCATAAGAAAGAATATGTAAAAATCCTGTGAAACCTGCTTTGTTTAGAATGCTCTCATTTAAATGATAAGGGTCCCAGCAAGAAGTTGGTTCCTCAAAGTTATATGGCTCCTTAGCCATCTGACCCTGACTGAAAATAAGCCCTCATAGTTCTTTGAAGGCTATCTATTGTTTGATCCTTACCTGTATTCTTATGCAAATGAACCCAACAAAAGCCCCTTGAGCCAAGGACTCTTGGCCCTTCCCCTTTGAGGGATGGGCCACCTTTCCTCCCCAAGCAGATCATGTCTTGGTAGTGTTTACTTTCATCCGTGGCAGATGGGGGCACTTTGTGGGCAAAGTTGCCCCCACACAAGGCCATGACTCAATATATGCAGGTATTGCAAAGTGATCACCACAGTCAGATTTCAGTGAAACCTTTTTTTCACGTGCAGACTGGTGGTCCCTGGGGTCCCCGGGGGTCTAGTCGTACAGGAAACCCAGAGCAAGTTCTCCTGGAATAGCAGTCCTCAGAAAAGCAGCACAGTGTGCTCTCTCCAAGAGCCCTGGCCCCCAGCACTCAATGGGGCTGCTGTTCAGGAGGAAAATATGGAGCATCTTGAGGAGTCAGAAACCCACACTTCCCAGCCAAGGGAAAGTAGTTATTAGAAATGAACTTGGAGTTTCAGGAGAACAGACTGTTAAGGAGAGGCAAATCTCTCTGAAAACACAGCTCCTTTGGTGTTCTTTTAAGTTTCCCCTAAAAGACCTGCACACCAGAAAGATTGAGGCCCCTTATCAGAGAAAGCTAAAATGACAGAGGGGAGCAAGAAGCCACACCGGCTTGGAATGGCCATTGTTTGTATTAAGAAAGCCGTATTTGCCCTGCCTGGTGTGGCTAAGTGGGTTGGGCATTGTCCTGCAAACTGAAAGGTCATAGGTTGTTGGTTCCTGGTCAGGGCACATGCCTGGGTTGCGGGCCAGGTCTCCAGTTGGGGGCTCTTGAAAGACAACTGATTGATGTTTCTCTTGCATATTTACATTTCTCTTCCTCTATTTCTGCCCCCTCCACCCTCTCTAAAAATAAATAAAGTCTTTTTTAAAAAGCAAGAAATCTGTACTTACAGGTGAAATGGCAGCATGCAGAAAAGGACACCTAATGTTATGGGAAATGTCAATAATACATTCACTCGTCCTCAGAAAATGTATGGGGTGCCTACCGTTAACCAAGCACCAGGCTTGGCATTCATCAGTTAAATGTTAACAGAGAAAGTTGCTGACATTTCCAAGAATGGAGGAAGGTAAAGGGGCCATGAGTCGGGCCGAATGGAGACTTGACTGGGGTGGAGGGTGGACACACAAAACAGTATACGTGGAATTGTGAACCTGAAACCTTTACAGTTCTGTTAGGCAGTGTGACCCAAATAAATTCAATGTCATGGGGGGGGGGGGGGAAGAAACCTGCCACAGCTTTCACGTAAAAGGATAGGAGACTAAGCATTTTCTATAGTGTGAGGGACTGTCTACACCCTCCAGGTGTGCTGTAACCACCCCCCTGCAACTGGAAAAAAAGACGGTGGGCTTCAGAGTTGAAAATACTACATATATTTACTATGACTCAGTAACTTTGTGCTGAGATGTGTACGGTCCCAGGACAGACAGTAGAGCCGCCTTCTCCAGTCCCCTCTCTGGTTCTTCACTTTTTCTGATGGAAAAGAGACTCTCTTAGCCCCACAGTGGCTACCATGTGGATCATCCACTGTGCTTCTTCCTGCTGTCTTCTGGTAACTGTCCTCCGTTCCTTTTGGAATATACACCCCGACCCCAACACACACAGACACGACCACACACACTTCACGTGTTCCTGGGGGACTGTCAATCACGATGCCCTTTTCTTCTAGGTCAGGGTAGGTGGGCATGAGACACTCAAGTGGCCAATCTCTCTCTCTCTCTCTCTCTCTCTCTCTCTGGCCAGAGAGAGAGGGAGATATTCAAGGGGCTGGTATGTGATTCACAAAGGGCCAATCAGATCCGTTCTTTAATACAGAAAAATTGGAAGAAAAGGGTTCTGTATGCACTGGGTCCTGCTAAACCTGCACCAGGCAGCTGAACCCAAAGATCACCATCTTTTCTAGTCCCAAGAAGAAAGTAATTGGGGTAGGGGCACCTGAAGTTAACTCATAAGGAGAGAAATGATAAAAGATGGAAGGAAAAGGAAGCAGAGAGCCAAGGAGTCCAGAAACAAATCCATCACGATGGTCAGCATGGCCAAAATAAAGAAAAAAGCAGTGAGAGCAGAAGGCATCGGTCTTCCTTTTGAAGATCTCTCAGCTTGGCCAGTTTCTGGCACACAGTAGGAGCACGATGCATTTGGGCTTCGTTTCCTCAGGAATTCACTTGAATCTTCTTGTTTATGTCACAGAATAGTGACACATCCAATCTTGGCCACATCTGATCTTAGGGTCTTATAGCCCTCGGCGGGGATACATAGGGACTCCATTCAGAAAACTTTATGAACTATAGAGCAACTTTCTAGCATCCTATTTCTTTGTACCTCCTCTCCACCATTAACAAATAGTAAACATATACTATGTGACAAAGGAGTCCATTCATTCAACAAATACTAAATGCTCCAACATCATTGCTATGTACTTCAGACGCGTTACATTTTATTAGCACACAAAACATTTCCCCGTAAACGGTGTTAAACCTGCATCACAGATGACAAGAAAGTGAGGTTTCAAAAGACTACATCCTTTTCCTAGGGTTACATAGTTGCTAAAATGATCAGATCCAAGATTTGAATCCAGGTCTATTCCACTTCCAACATTAACTATTTTATAACAAAAAAGCACAGTGCCTTCCATCCAGTTTGTCTCTATAGTCAGTTCTTGTCCAAGAAACTTATTGTAATCATTCCTCTCACAGAAGAGAAGTATCTTGCATTAGGCTCGGGGGACTACATCCATGTAGAGAAGCCAGGAGTAAGAGGACCCAGCATTTTATTTGCCAGGGGGGTTTGTGGCTCCAGAACAATGCTGGCGATGAGGCTTGGCTAAGGGGTCAGAGGTCACTCACAGAAGGAGATTGGGGTCAGAAGCTCACTGCGTGCTCTCATGAATACCACACACAAACATGAATCAGCCCCTTTCATGGAGCATCTATTTTGTCTCCTGGGCCTTGAGACATTAAATTTACTCATTATAATGCCATGGCGCCAACCGATTTTCTGTGCGAGATCACTCACAGAGGAATCACACTAATTTGAGATTACATGCCTGCTGCCCTTTCCTATGAAGAGTTTCTTCTTGCATCTAATTAAACTTTCTCTTCTCTGACAAATATCCAGATGCCAAAAAAGATCCCTATTACGAATGAGAAGAGCCAGGGGCTTGGGATCACGGGGTGCTATCTCCCCAGACCTGGGCGAGCTCTGTTGTCAGTGCTGAGTGTCAGGGATGTGCCACAAGGTCCTGGATTTGGGTTCCTTTAAGTGAGAGTAAACCAAACCCCGGAGGCCAGGCTGTCTGTGCACACCTGGCTGCCAGAGATCTCTGCCACCACTCATGGACGCTGGTGTGAAGGCAGCGGTGGGTCACTTCAAATCTGTTCCCAGCCCTGGGAATACAACTCGAAAACCAGCACCTTGTGTAGTTTGGTGAGAGGACAAGGAACAAATGGATGGCACAAGTCCTCATTGTCTTTTATAGCCTGAGTGACTTAGGAAAGAAAATAACCTTTATTGAGCACCCACTGTGTGCAATGAACAGTCAGGACTTTCATGGACTCTCAGCTAGTCTTCGTAACAACACCAACAAGCGGGTATTATTACTAAGGTGATGTGAGGCAAGTAGAAAGTGCTGTATGCTTACGGTCCCACAGGCACAAGGCAGAGCCCGGGGCTGCACTCAGATCTGCTGAAGCTTCTCACCACCTGCACTCCATCTCTGAGTCCCTGTGTCCTCTCTTAGGAAGTGAGGGTAGCAACCTCATGGACTTGTGGGGCTCAGATGGAACGTGGGTGAGAATATTAGGCTTTGTTCCTGCAGAGACGCTATGAGAAGAAGGCAGGGTGAGCACGATCGTCCGTTAATCATCATTCCTACCGTCCACCAGGAGCCACCTGCCCGCGGTCTCTGACGAGTGTCTGCACAGTTAAGATCAGGCTACTGTTTCCGAGGACCTACTCTACTCAGATCTTCTATACTTCCCTTTCTATGGACTAAAAGAATCACTGATTCTGGGCTTCCCTTTTTCTTAGAATTGGGGGGAGACAAGAAGTCCATTCCATTATTGGTTGAAGAGGAGGCTTTGTCACCATCCCCAGCCCTCACCGGTGAGGACAGAGTTAGGGGAATATGCAAACTTCAGTGAATAAGAAGGAACCCTGAGGCAGCATCTCCATCTTCCCATTACCAAATGGGGCTCAATGTGACTCAGTCCAGTCATCCTTTCCTGTCAGATCCCAACATCTTCATCCAACACGGAGTGGTTCAGAACACTTTCTTCCAGTCTCTGTGCCAAAGCAGCTCCTGGCTTGAGTACTGAACACACTCCAAGCAATTTCTCAGTTTTACAAACATCTGTACCACTTAACCTCATGTGTTTCATTTGCCTATTTGATAAACACAGAGAACAGCATATTGATCATATTTCCTTGGATTGACCTTATCAGTGACAGTCTAATGCTGCATTATTTGGGGACTTCCTGCGTTCAGGTTGCCAGAGTAGCGACAGCTCACCTGAGGCAAAGGAGGCAGAAAAAGGAACTCAAATGCCTTGAGTAGATCCAAGGAGTGGTGACTGGATTTCATTAGCACCAGTATCTGGGTCAACAGCCCTAGCAATCTGATCCTAGGTGGATCCCCAAAACATCCCACGCCTCAGAAATGGAGGGAGGGAAAGCGGATGTGGTACAGAAACACCTTTTTTTGGAGGGGCCAAGATGCACTGCACAGTTTTGAGTCTTATTAATTGCACTTCTAATCAGCCATATGCACTGATGGCTCTCTCTATCCCCAATTCCAGGCTCTGTGTCTCTCTGCCTGTCTGTATTCTCTTGGTCTCTCACTGTCTATCTGTTCTCTCCGCCCCCCCCCCACCTCTGTTGTGCCTTTGTCACTGTGTCTCTCTGATTTTCCAACTCCCAAATGTACACAGTCCCAGGAGCAGGGCAAAACGTGCGTTTTTACAAAGCTCTTCCACTTGGCAGTTTGTGATCCTGACACGTCTCTGACGGGCAGTTTCCCCATCTTTAAAAGGGAGGTAGTAATACCAGTCTTGTTGAGTTGCTATTAGAATAAAGTAAAACGAAGAGTATATATCAGGCTACTCAGTTCCTGGCTCATAACAAGGGTTCAATAAATGTTAGTTCCCTCCCACCTCTCCAGTGTACTTTACCCTCATGATCTATAGAATCCCATCAGTCTGTTGGCTTTCCTCTAGTGTGGGCTGCCCTCGGCCCATTTTCGGATCAGCCCATGGAGCCACAACTGGCTGGAACCATTTTTCATTCAATTGGTCTCATTCCAGCAGTTTCATGAGGCCTCTTGCTATAAATCAGTCTGGGAAAATAAAAGTCCCCAGTCCTTTAGTGCCTTTCCACCCCACGCCAGTCGGGGCCACAAACCAGCCAAGGCCTGTTAATGGCCACTTGAATATATTCCCACAGCCCAACCTGGAGACCCTCGGCCTCATGTTCTGCCAGCTCCTGCCTGGGAGAAGCCCTATGGTAACAAGACTCCTGACAGCAAAGGCACTCATCTGATCTGTATCAATTAGGGGGACCACACACCTGGTTTACCTAGGACAATTCCAGTTTGCTCCTGTAGTCCTAGACTAATTCCTCTAGTGCCCCTTTCGAAAGAGTTCCAGTTTGAATGCTAAACTGTAGAGAGTATCCATGGAAACCAAAAATAGTCATTTAAGTAATAACAGCTATCATTTATTGACCACTTGCTATGTGCCAGGCATCGTCAGAAAGGCCTTTATGCGCTGTATCTCATTTGAACCCTGTTACAACACTGCAAAGATAGGGCTGTCATTACCTCGATTTCACAGGACACCGAAGTTTAGAGGAGTAAGCAACGTGTCCAAGGTTAACTAGTACAGAAGGCACACTGTTTGTGCCTCACCTTGTCCCTTTCACTAGGCAGGGCACCCACCCACCAGCTCCTGGGAGTATGGACTCCTCGCTCACAGCAGTCCCCTCTCCTGCTTCCCCACTTCCAAGGGGAACTGCCCTCAGTCAAACAGAAGCCAGGTCTGCTTGTAGGTTCCATGCCCCCACTCAGGAAGCAGCCCACATCCCAGAACTAACTGAAGAAAGTGGGAAGGAGGGGCGGTGTAGAGATATAATAGATTTCCCCCACTGCTTCTAGGTCAGATGGACTCTGAGGTACAGTTCATGCTCCGGAATTCCTGATGGGATCCAGTGAAACCACATCCTTACTTAGCCTCTCTCCCTGCCCTATTCTGCTTCTCTTGCTCCCATTCTCCTGGAGGCATCCTTAATCAACCACTTAAAAAAACATCCCTGTCTCAGGCTCTGTTGCCAGGGACCAGACCTAAGACATCCAGTTAGCAAGTGGCAGAGCTGTGACTCATGTCTAGGAAGGTCTTACTTACTCTTAATCACTAAGAAGTCATGACACGATATTGCCTGATTATACACATCATTAAAATGATGGCCTCCAAGTTATCTAGCTACCAAGAACCATGTCATGTAGGCACAGTTCATGACAACGAAGACGACAACAGTCGCAACAATAGCTACTATTTATTTAGTGCTAATTGTGGGCCAGTCTCTTTCTTGCATCCAGTCCTCTCAACACCATGAAGTTCGTCTTCTTATCCCCATTTTACAGCCGAGGCACGGAAAGCTAAGAGGAGGTAAGAGACAGGTACGCTGACGCTGCGTAGATAGAAAGGAGTGGGGCCTGGGCTCCCAGCTCCACCTGTCTCCAAAGGCCATGCACCTTTTCAGTGTGGCTGCCCACATCACCTGCCGTGTAAACTCTTCAAAGAATGGTTGGTGAAAGGGGTTCCCCATCAAAGGTGATGTTCTTGTAACAATTTAGACAGAACACTTTCCTGTTCCTCCTATCCCACACTCCCTGAGCTGGTTCTTTTTGTGCTGTACTTGACCATCACAGCTCCATTTTAGAGGAAAAGCTGTATTACTCTGGAAACAGCCATAGAGTGTTCCCTTAAGCCAGACAGAAAAAGATCAAAGGAGCTGTATTCACTGAAAAAGGGAAAGGAAGCCCACATGCCAAAGGTCTGGAGGGGTAACTCGCATTTCTTGTGGCTTTACCATGGAGAGAGACATAGAATAAAAGGAAAACAACAGAGTTTTAAGGAGAGACAGACCAAGATTCAAGTCCTAGCTCTTCTGTGTGATGATGTTGGCAACTCACTCAGCATCTCCAAGCCCCAGCTTGCTCTACCATAATACCGATTTCATTAGCCCATAAATGAGAGGGTGTAAATGAGATATAGTATGTATTTCCCCTGCCTCTTCTCTTCCATTTCCATAAAATTTATGGAGAAACCCATCTGGACCTTCATTCCAGGTCTGAATAGTAGTTCAGATGGACTATGCTTTATTCCCAAGCAAAAAAGCATATACTATTTGATGATAAAAAGGTTTCCATTAAAAATAGAAAGCAGATAAAAGGTGGACCTTGGTCCAGGAGGCCATCCACTGATTCATAAAAATACAGATTGAGTCATTCTGGCTCTCAAGGCTAAACTTACAACCCATGGGCGTCTCTGGCCAGCCTATCCCAGCCCCTGTGTGTGTGTGTGGGGGGGGGGGCAGCAGGCAATCTTCAGACACCTATTCTGATCCCCCCTCACAAAACCAATTAACTCTGCTTGCAGCATAGTGAAATGAAAATCAATCCGGGACTTTTGCAACACTGTGTTCCAAACACTCCCATAGGCCTGGCTGGCTTTCTGAACAACTGGGTGGGGGGTTCACAGTGATTCCTCTGTGTGTGTGTGTGCACGTATGTGCAACAGCTCCAGTGAAGAACAGGATCGTGTGTCTAGCTTTGAAAAATCAATCTCCTCACCTTCATCTTGACATTTATTAGTACAAATGCTTCAGCTGCCATCAGCATTTATGCCCTTAGCATAAGGCTGGAGAATCCAGACCTATGGGCACTGCCGATGATGCTCTTTTCTTTAAAAAGTAGCTTCGACATTGTCAATCCCTGTACACAGTCTCAGCCAGAGCCCCAGAGCCCTCAATTTGGATGGAGAGTGAACAATCTGTACATATGTATACACACATACATAAAATATTTTTGGTTGGTGGTTAAGGAAGGTGGATTATCAGTTCCTGGTTTTAATTGCACTGGACAGACATTCTTCCATCGGCAAGTGAAGAAAAGTAATGATACAACATTCCCCCTCCGAGCACCTTTCCTCAATCCACTCATTCAGCAACAACTTATTTAGGACATACTGTGCTGTGCACCGGGGATTTATCTGTGAAAAGGGCAGACGAGAACTCTACCTTCAAGGACCAATCAGCTTGGTTTAGCAAGAGTTAACAAAACAAATATATAGGAGCCCCAGTTTGCAAAAGCCTCTTCCCTTGCCCTGAATTCTCCAGGGAGAGGCTGGAGAGTCCTGTTTAGAATCAAGCATGACCAGCTACATACGTGCAGACCAAGAGGCGACCACGCCTGCTTCTCTCACTAGCTGCCTTCCAGTCTGACAAGTGAAAAACCTGCCCCTGCTCTCAGAGGAGCAAGGCAGGTGAATCCCCTTTGCATTTTTCTCACCTCTAGATCTGGTCCCAGATTCTGGGTTTGGGGGGAGAACCTGGGAACCACGGAGCTGGCTGCTGTGTTAAAGAGCGGTGTCTGTTGGGGGGACTGAAAACGTATAGGTGGGAAGAGATAGGCCCATCTGACTGTACTAACAGCAGTTTCCCTGAGGAGCTTTCCAGGCTGCTGCCTGGAGAACAGAGTGTCAGGTCCAGTGAACGCTCCCGTCGGACCTCAGGGAAAAGATCCTGCAGTGAAAGCAGTCAGAGAGGCTTAAACACAGGGTGGGTGGGGGTGGACCCCAGCTGGGTTTCTGTCTGAGGAAGTTCCCCCAGGAGGAGGGAGAACAGAAAGGCACTCAGACTGATGAGCGCTCTCTGAGACAGGAGCAGGAGTTCAGAGAAGATTGATCAGGTCTGGTGTCTCCCCCATCTTCAGAGAAACTGAAGATGCAGTGGGAAAGAGGAAGGGTTAGGCTTCGGCCTTGACCCCACCCCCCACCAAGCTGTACCTGACTCCCTGCTTCCCTTTCCAGGCTACAAGGAGGGAGGTGTGCCGGAGCAGGGAGGAAGGACGCAGTATCCCCAGCTCCGCATCCTGTCCCCAGCCCCATCAGGGCGTGTCATATAGAGGTGACAAGGATGATCAAATCCTGGCCATGGCACTTAGTGGTGGCAGGGTGATCTTGGGCAAATCTATCAATCTCTCTCTCTCTCTCTCTCTCAGCCCAGGTCCCCGTAACTGGGGATGCTGAGGGTAGCTAAGGCACTGGGTCCCAGGAAGTATTAAATAAGATCGCTCACAAAAAAACTCTAAAAATGATGGCTGGTACACAGTAAGCGGACAGTTATTATGATTTTTTTAACCATGTTACCATTAACCCTCCTATCCTGACAGCTGCTCCCCCAGCGCAATCTTCCAGACTCTGAGTGCTGAGCGCCACCATCCACCCGTCGCGTCCCCTTCCGAGAGCTCACAGTCTCCTCTGGTCACTCCTAGACCCGGCTTGGGGAGGGTAAAGGCCACCTCAGCATGCTCCCCAGCATCATCCGCGACCGGCCGCAGGGAGGTGAGACCCAGGTCAGGGCTCGGAGGTGGACGCCGCGGAGGCGGTGCCGCGGTCTCGGTCCCCACCGGGCTCTGCCACCTCCACCCCACGAGCGCCTAGCGCGCAAAGAGAGAGAAAGCAAGAAAAGCGCGGATACTGGACCAGGCTTTGACGCGGATCTTGAGCTCGCCGTCCTGTGGCTCGGGCATGGCCTTCCTGGTGACTCGCAGCTTGTTGAGCCCCCCGAAGCCTGCCAGCACCACCGCCCGCATCTCCTGGGTGTCCCCGAGTCGGTGCGAGCCGCCGCCGCCGCCCTCCGCCGGCTCCTTGCCTGCCTCCTTCTCGATCATTTGCTCAGTCTCTTCCGCCTTCTCCACGCCTTCCTTGGCCATGGCGCACGAGGGCGCGGGACGCACGGGCTGAGGGGCTGCGGCGCGGGGGGCTCGGAGCTCCTCTTCCGCGGGTTCCTCCTGTTGAATGTGGGATGCTCAGTCGTGCAATGGCTGCAGCCTCTGCGAGCGGCACCGCGGTCCACAGCCTCCGCCGTAATCCTCCCAAGACAATGGCTGCAGCCTCTGCGAGCGGCACCGCGGTCCACAGCCTCCGCCGTAATCCTCCCAAGAGCCGTGCCCAAGCCCACTCCCCACCTCTCTTCCCTTCCAAAAGAAGCTTCAACTCCAGTTTCCTAACCAGGCTCCAATCAGGATCTTGATCTCAGCCCCAGAGCCAAATTTGCCCAAGATTCTTCAATAAAACACAAAGAAAGGCCGCCGTGTTCTCCGTTGTGGGCGCAGTATTTGGTTATATACGGCGCAGGCTCTGGGCCTTGAAATGGACAGAGATGAATGTCTGGGCCTGGAGGATGTCTCTCCGCAACGTAGTTGCCTCCTCACCCACCAATCTGCGGCAGTGGACAGGATAGACGGGAAATTGAGCTGTTTCCCAAACCGCGGTTCCTGGCTGGAAGGACAGAGAGGTTCGGGAAACGGGAGGCAAGAGCACGCTCACCGATCTGAAAGTCCAAACCCAGAGTCGTTTCGCTCCGGGCATCACTAGGAAAGTCATATCGATGATGACGGCTAATTCTCAGCAGCCGCATCACTTCAGGCCATTATAAACAGGGCTCTCTGCACTTCCTCCCCAGCAGTCTCTCTCTCTCTTCTCCACCGCCCCCCCCACTTTCTCTTCCCCCCCCCACCCCGTCTCCCTCTCCCTCCACACATGGAACTGGCTTTATGCTTTATTTTTCTGCTGTTGTTGCTATAGAGCAATTCGAAAAAGAGCTTGTAGACAGACTTGTATTTTCAAGACAAAAAGTTGGGGGTTGCCGTGCTCCGGTTTAAAAAGACCTCGCTGAGAAATGGTAGGCGTATGCTCTAGTTGCTGTGCAGACACTGCCAGCCTTCTATATGATTTCCTGATAATGCCTGTTTCCTTTTCCCAACTAGGATCTTCATGCATTTTCTGCTTTTTTCTCCAGCATGGTTTCCCCAGGACCTTGCACATGATTGGTTTATAGTAGAAAATGCTTGTTGAATGAACGAACGAGCCAGGGAGTGCATATGCTATGGTGGGAGCCCGGAGGAGGGAACTGTTGACTTGCCCGGGGAACTGGAGAAGTCTTCATGGAGGAGGGGGCATTTTGAGCCAGACCATGCAAATGAGGCTGGTTCTTCAGACAGGGAAAACCACTTGTACATTCAAACGCATCAAAAGGTGTTCCAATGTAAGTAAGTATCTCTAAAAGGTGACTAGCGAAAGGGCTTTGAGACAACACTGGCTTTTTATGTGTGGGCTGAACATCAGCTGTGTTTAGCAGTCACCGGAAATGAAGCAGAAAGGTTGCTTGGGACCAGCTTTCCAGGGTTTTCACATACCATGTTATAAAATTTGTCACATAATGGAATGAAACCATTTCAGCAATGAAACCACTGAAGTCTTTAAAACAGAAAAGAAAAAAACAATAACAAGGGAACGGTATTACCAGCACTGAACTGTAGGATGATAACTTTGGTAAATGGGTGATGAATTAGGATGGCGGAGGCACTGGAAGCATGGAGATCAGTCAGAGACTATGGGGCAGAAAAACAAGTGAGCAGTCTCCACGGAGGTGATGGCTGTAAGACAGAAGAGAAGGGGGTGAAGGAAAGCTGAATAGACAAGGCTTGGTTAGCAAATTGAACATTTTACAGCAAGCCAGGCATTTTTCAACCCTTTTCATCTCATGGCACACAAACTAATTGCTAAAATTCTGTGGCACTGAATTTAAAACATTTCTTTGCTGATCTGACAAAATAGCTATAATTTTGACTCATTCACACAGGGTGGTTATTGTTGTGTTGGCTCTTGGCATTTTTTTATTTGACGCTCTAAGGGAAGAGAAGTCAGTGCCCTGACCAAGTAGTCAGGTGTTGCACATTTACAAAACGTTTGCAGCACACCAGTGTGCCACAGCCCACAGGCTGAAAATCGCTGCTGTACGCCCACTGTCCAAACGACTAAGCCTGTTAACAGTGTGAGTATAGTGTTTAGATTGGACTTCATCCTGAAACAAGGTTTTGAGTGCCAGTGGTGTGATTTGGAGGTGCTCCCAGGAAGCTCCCATCAGGAAGTAAGAAAGTGAGACAGGAAAGTGAGAAAAGCCAATGCAGGTGCACTAATTAATGGGCAGGTTTCCGCAGGGGCAAATGGGGCTCAGTCCCGCTGGAGACCCTCCAGAGGCAGCGTGGAACAAAGCTCAGACTTTTCCCGCTTAAGGAATGAGGAAATGAACATTTATTGCTAAATTTTCTGCGTGATTAGCTAAGGTCTGTTCCTGGAAGTGTTAACCCCCTGGCACTTTCTTCCTGCTCCATGTACCTGGGCTGGGAGAATCCACAGGCAGAGAACTCCAGATCCTCTCCATAGGAAGCCATTATCCAAACAGGTAATGGTTAACTCCAAGGGGGTGTGGGTTCAGCAGTGATAACATCTGATACATGATATTATTTGGGGGGTGTCTACTGTTTTAGACACTTCAGGTATGTTTGGTAATTTGATTCTTAGAATAACCTCATTAGGTAAGCATTGTTATTCACACTTTTCAGAAGAGGAAAGTGAGTCTTAACATGGTGAACCATCATGCTCAAAGTAACACAGTGAGCATGGTGAGACAGACAGAAAACCAACTCCATATCAGTGCTCTTAACATGTCACCATGCATGTTTATTAGGATAGGCCAAATCAATTCTGCCCCTGATTGGTAGTACAAATAGGGACCCCCCCCCCAAAACCCAGAATTATCTTCTGGAGGGTGGGCTTCTCATAGTACAGGCTTCCCCTGCTAGGTGAGTGTTCTAGGAACCCATCTGTAGCAGTGGACCAGCTGGGATTGTTGTGAGAGGCTGTGTTCTACTTCAGTGAATTTCTTTTTGAAGACTCTTTCAATGAGTTTGCTCAGGTACAAACACACCTATCCACACTGTGCAGAGGGTTCAGCAGTTTTTGACCAAAAACAGAAGGACCCCTATGCCCACCCTCCCTATTCACCTGATCTTGCCCCAGGCAACTTTTTTTTGTGTGTTTCCCTGGATGAAAAAAGTCCCCAAGGGGAAACACTTTGCTGATGTGGAAGAGGTGAAACAAAAAATGGCAGAAGCACTAAAAGCATCAAAATCGATGAGTTCAAAACCTGTTTTGAGTGGTGGGAAAAAAGTCTCAATAGGTGTATTACATCATATGGAAAGTACTTAGAAGGTGACTGAAGTTTAAACATGTAAGAATAAACACACACTTTTTTATAAATTAACTCCAGGTTTTTTAGGTCTCCCCTCTTATTCCGTGGCATTTTTGATGTTCTCTGCTCTTTTGTGGGCCTCCTCAGGTCTCTGTCCCACCCAAATCCCCCGCCTTTTAGCATCAATAACATAAATCTACTTTGCACTCAGCATATTTAAGAGAGAACGTTTGCCCTACAGTTTGTTAAAGGGAATATAATTGCTCCCTCCAAGGGAATCTTCTGGCTGTTTACGAGCCCCAAATTGTAATTGGTATGCCGCTGATTTCACAACGACTGAAAGGGAACTCGGCGCCGTCTGTGCTGCCTGGGGAGTAACTCTTCCTAGGAGCCTGCACGCCGCGGTTCGGGTGACTGAGTACCCCCAAGTCTGATCCTCCCCAGAGGGATGTCACGAGAGACATCCTGCAAGGCATCTCTTCAAATAAACACAATAAATCTATTTTTTATCTATTTTATCTATTACTTGGGCATTCACTTAGAGCTTCTTCAGTTGTGAAATAAGTTCCAAGTAGGTCCGTGTCAAACGGCGGCCACTCCTGGTGAAACACAGCATTACAGCTCAGCTCAATGAACTTGTACGTGGCCTGGGAACAGGTGTATGGGCCTGTGAGAGGAATGTGGAGGGTCAAATTCAGGAATGCTTTCAAGTATCACCCAACAAAGGTTAGGTATTTGAATAAGAATATAAGGGGAACATTTTTTAGTATGAATTTAGAAATGTGTTTTAAATAGCTTGGAATGGCTGAGTAATATTTCGGTGAAATATATTACCTGGGACAGACCCTCAACGTCTTTAACTATATCCTTTAACATTTTATCTATTGCCATTTACTCAACACAATGAAAATCATTTATTACACATATATCATTTAATCTTCAAAATAATCCTGTGCCGTACATACCATCATCCCTATTTTACACAGGAGGACATTTACTAGGAACCGAGTAACTTTCTCAAGGTCACCTGCTTAGTCAGTGGCAGAGTTGGGATTTGAGGAGGGGGCCATTTGACTCTGCACTGTGGCTTCTTAACTGCCTGTTAATCTCTATGCTGCTGTACCTTTCAGAAATGACAAAGAGTAGGTCGGGAAGAAGGAGACACATTCATAAGGTCAGTCGTGAAGACAGGCAGCAGATTCTGGTAATGAAATATCTTAGTAGAATCCAGGGGCTCATACTAAAGGATGTTTGCCCAATTCCCGATAGTTTGTGTTGATGCAGTTTAAGAGACAACGGAGCATGAACACCACGAACATATCTTCAGAGAAGTACTGGGTAGGTGTGCAGCCCACGCTGAACATGGTGGGATAAACTGCCTATTCGTGTCTTATAGGACCAGTTGTAGGCAGCAAACTCTACATGTGTCAGAGGGGAAAATTGTGAACCTGTGTTTACCCAGCACCTTTGGAGTACAGACCTTGAACTACTGGTAAGTACCAGAGGTAGAATGGTGACAAAGACAAACACACTCTCAGTCCCAATGGAGGTAATGTTTTGACCGAAGAGACACGTACTGGTTTAGGTTGGATTCCCCAGAAGCAAGCCTTTCTTAACTCAAGGATCTGAGTGTGAATGCTTTATTTCCTGGAATCATCCAGGAAGCAGGAGTCTGTGGAAATGAGACCGGAAAGGGAAGGAAGTCAGTACAAGGTATGTTACCTCACAGGCTGTTACTGTCAGTAACTCAGGTTAAATCTTGCTGGGTGACTCTGGGTGACTGTGGTGTAGAACAGGCCTCAACGGTATCCCAGTCAGGGCAAGGTGCACCCGCCGACTCCTGCCAGTCCTTGGTCGAGGGATGTTGATGGGGGGCACTTCATCTGCCTCTTCTGGTCCACCCTGTGCACAGGCCATTTGGAAGTTGTCACCTAGCCCAAGCCTCCTGAAAGAGCTGCAGGTATTTCAATTGAAAGCCATCAGGTCATTGTGTGCAGCAGCGGTGAGTTCTAAGAAGGAACAGGTAGAGAATCAACAGTCTTTGCTAGAGATGAAAGAAAAAATCACATAAATAATTAATCATTTGCTATTATGATATGTGCTATCAAGAAGAGATATTGGGTGTTGTCTGGAGGGTCAGGGGAGGTTTCTCTGTGGGAGTGTTGGCAAATATTCCATTCAGCAACAAATTCGAAAACACAAAATAAAAAGTGGTTTAAAGAAGATAGACTACCTCAGGATGGTAGAGAGGCTCCACAAATTCATTGAGAATCAGTATTCCTTCCATCTCTAAATCATCTAGATGGAAGGTCGACCCTCATTCTCGTGGGTCAAGACACAGTTGTCACATCCATGTTCTAGGTAGCAGGGGGGAGACCAGTGGGGGCGGGGAAGAGAGGCCCACATCCTTCTTTAAAGGAGACTTCAAGAGGCCACACCACAATGTATCTACTTCATTCTCCTGGCCACATACTGTTGCAAAGGAGGCTGGGAAATGGAGTGACAAGGTCCCATGGAAAAGTCAGGGTTCCATAATTAATGTGGAAGAGGAGAGATAATATTGGACCATATAGCAGTGCTACATAGCAGACGCCACTGAAGGGCTTTTTGACAAATGAATGCTCGACTGCGCAGAGTGGAGGCTAGTCCCTGTGCCTCGTCCAAGCACAACGCTGTCCATGGCTCGCAATCCCTGGGACTCAGTGCCACCTCTAAACAGGTTTTTTGAGAGAGTTTTCACCCATTGGATTTTCTCTCTGTAAGAATTCAACTGTAATTTCATAATGGAAATGAACTGGAAACCCCAGTTCTCTCTCCATAACCAAAAGATGCCAGTACCAAGACACTGAGAACCATCTCTGTTCTTTATGAACCTGACCATGTATGAATAGAATTAGAAACATCGCACCTGCTGTTATTCTTTTATCCACAAGTGGCTGTTATGCATGGAGTTTTGTATCATTTGGTAAACATGGTTGCCAAGTGAGAAAGGGAATATACCACATAGGACTGAGTATGGGACTTAAATCAAGTGGTTTATGTTTTTGGAGTCTTGTTTATGCTAGAAGATAATTTCTGAGTGATTTCTTTTACCCCTTCCCTGCATATTGTCTAGGGTTTCCTTGCAGCGTGAGGCTCTCTGATTTCTTGTATGAATCATCTCTATAGTGGTGCTGTCTGCCGCATCCAAATGCTGCTGTGGGCTGTGTTCTCCCCAAAGCACTTTGCATTATGAATAATGGTAATGGGATGGGGTGTAAAGTTCAGAAGTAAACAAAGCATTCACTCATCAGGGGAAGTCCAGGAGAAACTGAAGAGTGGGCAAATTCCCTCCCCGACCACATCACCACCATTTTTTTTCCTTACAAGCTGACACATCACACTATAAATCAGAATCAAATAATCTCCCAGCCAACTCAGCCTCTTGTTTTTCTGATGTCACTGGTTTGGGCAGCTCTTAGCTGCTTCCTTACGTTTCCCTTATTATTTTAATACCCTGTATCTAGTTGGTTGAGACTTTCTCAGAGTAATGACTGTAGAATGGTAAGATTTTGTTATACACTAAAACTGCTGAATATGGGAAGAGCACATTGCCTAACCTGTTCTGAGAGTAGAGAAAAGCTCTTCAGGTGTAGGCAATCTGCCCTTCTTCACAGAGTTCAGTGGGAGGCTTCGCACAAAGTAAGTGGGCAAGCAATAATGTCCACCCGTCCTGCATCATCCACCCATCTACCTGTTTACCCATCCAGTCCCTGTGTTCTTGTGATTTCCCACACACAGCAGTTGGCGAGTGAAGACAATTTCCTTCCTGGGGGGAGACGGACACATAAACAACAGGGCGCAGTGTCCCAGGCGGGCAGGACAGTGCAGAGAGTCCACAGGTGTCTCCGCCTGGCGTGGGACAGGCTCTGTTCCAGCCCTGACCCAACCCTTCCTGCTCGTGTAACTATGGGTATGTCCCTCGATCTTTCTGTGGCTTTATTTTCTAATCTACGAGATGTGGATATTGATTACACCTACTTCTCACACTTGTCGGGGAAATTTAGATGAGTAATCCAAATATATGCCTGTGCTTGGAAAAGTTACTCTTTACATGCTTGTACTTTGTAACTGCCTTTGTCACAGTGCTGAACATCTCAACAACTGTGCATTCAATAGAACAGTCATTTATTGGGATAATTACTGCTGCTAAGGGAAAGGGAGTGTTGTGATCAAAAATTGCCTTGTGACACTCTAGGTCCAAAGCAGTTAAGCAGTGGTTTTTTGTTTGTTTTTTGTTTGTTTGTTTTTAATGCAGGGCATATTATAAAGGGTAGAATGCCTGCTCCTGAATGTGCTAACGAGATTTTGAATCTCTAAAGGAGGATACAAAATACACCTTCGCCCAAACTTGCCCGACTTCCAGCCCTTTTCACTTGAAGTCCTCAAGGCTGGCTTTCTGTTGCTCTAGACAAATCAGTGGATGACTCTTTCAGAGTGTCTCCTGAGGGCTAGGTGCTGTAGAGGGGCAAAAGGAGACTGACGTCACCCTCCCTCAATGAGGTCAGAGTCATACCTAAGAGAAAATAAATGTACACACAGTTTCAAGAAGCCTGAACACTCAACAGGAGCCCAGGGAGATTGTAAAATAGGTCTGATGTGGGTCACAGGAGAGAGTGGTGGGGACTTCAGCCAACAGCAGTGCAGACGGCTATTCAGCTCCTCATTGCCAGTGTGTGCTCAGGGCTGCCACATCTTCCAGATGTTCAAGAGAAAACAGGAGCCTGGATTTTCATGTGAAATCTCCCAATTTTTAAATACCCTGACAAGATTATATAGGATAAACAAAACTTATCTATGACCCAACTTTAGCCCATGTGGCACCAGTTTACAATTTTTGCTCTCGGCCAGCAGTTCTAAGGGGGGTGATTTCAACCTCCCTGAGGACATAGACACATTTTTGTTTATTGTAGCCGATGTTACAGACATCTAAGGGACAGAGGGAGTGGCTGCTGCTAAACATTTCACAATGGGCAGAGTAAAGGATTACCCAGTCCCCAGTGTCAATACCGTCAAAGTTGAGAAGCCCTGCTCTAAGCCAGGCTCCTCAGACCTGCAAAGCAGGAGGCCTTTGGTCTTGACTTGCTGCCTGTGTGACTTTGGAAGTGTCCTTGTTCTAGGTGGTAAAAGAGGATGGTTGGACTAATTGATGTTCCGGGGACTTTTCAGCCCAGGGGCCGAGGTCACATTAATCATCAATGTAGACAGTGGCCTGGCACAAGGGCTCTCTCTGCAGAAACAACACTGATCAGAAATGATAACCACTGAAATGACAGCACACCCAGGGGAATGGGTCCAACCTGGGACACTGCTTGTCCTTCGGATGCAGTCAGCAGCCTGTTTCATGCAAGTCTCACTCCAGGCAGCTGAATAAATGTGAAGCTGGTTTTAGAGGCTACTAAATCATTCTGGACAATTCTGTTTTAGAGAGCGTACACATTTTGTTGAAGGAAAAATCAAAGGACATGCTTTAATTTAATATACCACAGCCCTTCCAAACAGGCACAGTCTCTCGGATATTGATTTTGAGTTTTGGCATTGCATGAGCCTGTTTACCCAGTTGGTTATCACGAGCAAAGGACTTTTTCTTTTTAATCTCAAGGATTTAATTTCATCATGCCCACAGTGGAACAGAGGCAGGCTGTGGGCTGAGGTGTATGGAGAGGTTGATTCTTTGAGCAGGGGTGGGGGGAGGACCAGGGTGGGGGTGACCAAAATAGAGACTGCAAGAGAGTGACAAAGACAGAAGTCTCTGTCTTTGTCAGAGACTTTGCCTTTGCCTTTCTTTGGGGACAGCATTCCTCCTTCCTGGGGCCGCTGCAGGGTTTCTCCAACTGGGATAAATTCCTAGGGAGAAGGGCCTCCTGCAGTCCTGCAGAGGCAGAGGCAGGGGTGTGGCTTAGGGGTTCCTGGGCACAGACCTTATTCTGCTCTCCCAAGCCTTCCCCTCAAGCAGATTGTGACCTTGGTGCTTGAGGTTCCTGAGTGGAAATGTACAATTCTACTCAGGAACCTGCAGAGCTGGGTGTCTGCAACATTTGCTCTCACAGAGCCTGTGGGTTGGTAGAGTAAGTTCCTCGGGAACAGTGATACAGCTTGAGGACAGGAGCAGTAGCAAAGCCAACCCCTGCTGCATGACAGTGTCATCAGCAGGCGTGCTTGTTAGAGGTCCTGGGGCCCCGAGGAACTGTGCTGAAACCTGCTGCATCTGCCCCCAACCTGGGTAGCAGTTGCTCTGTCAATAGCTTCCTGTACCTTTAGCTTAGAGAGTTGAGAAATAAATCTAAATATGTGGCAGGAGTATGAGCAAATGCAGGGGATCCCTGCCAGTCCCTAACACACTAGAAGTGCAGGTGACGGTACAATGCTGTCCAATGTGCAGGTGCCGTAGTTAGGGTTCCCCTAAAGCAGCTCCTGAAATGAGGCTGTGAGTCCATGCAGTTTATCTGGGACAGCGGCCCAGGAAGCCCTGCCGGTGGAGTGGGGAAGTTCGATGGGGAGTGTAAGAAAACGGCTAAAGGGAGGGAGCATCTTTAAGCAAGTGGTGCCACCCCTGCCCTCAACCCAGGACCCACCCCCCGGGGAAACTCCCAAAGACCGTGTAGAATACTCTTCCCAGTTATCCCATGTGGGCACCGATAAAGCGGGGCCTTTGTACATCGATAGTTTTCCTTCTATCATTTTCCAAGGATTGCTTTCAGGAGCATTAACTTTTCAGAACTTGCAGCTTGCCCACTGCTGGGCGGAAGCCCGTGGGCAGGGAGTAGCAGGCGTTCAGGCAGCAGCTTTAGGAGAGTACAGGTGAGCATCAGGGGGTCTGGGCTGGGCAGTGCTGGCAGCTGCTGTGGCACATTGATTGGAACTGTGGCTCTCATTGCACTGTTTACATGAGTGAAAGCCCACTGTAATATCCTTAACTGTACAGCTCTTACAGACAACTTCCAAAAAGCAAAACATACTCATACATTACATTTTTAGGCTGTAAAATAAACCAATAAAATTCAAAATTACAACAATAACTTGAAGTGATGGGTGGCGTTACTTGGGCAAACAGAATCAATCTTTGCATTGCAAATATGCTACAGACGACCAGATTTCCAGCAATAGACCAACTGGAGTCAGTTTTATATCCCACCCCCCAATGTTTCTGTATTCCAGCTGCTGCAAAAGTTACTTCTGTAGCTATGGGGTCATTTGGTCTTCACATGACATAAGTGCACCATTTTGTATTGTCTTTCTATCAGTCAGGATTCTTTGTGACACTGGCTGATTCAAGATACAAAGGAAAGGAATTTATTGGACAGGCGCTGGGTGGCTCCCAGGACTGCTGGGAAGGTTAGAGTCGGGCTCTGTGGTCCTACTGGAGCAGTGGAGGGTGGGGTGCAGCTAGGACCCCATGTCATGAAACCTGGGAGGTGAGGCCACTGCTGCAACCATTGCTGGTAAACATGGGACACTTCTACTGGTGCCTCCACCACCTAGAGCCAACGCCGGGTCACCTTGCTGTTTCCCTGCCCTCCTGTTACTAACATCCTGACTTGCTGCCTCTTCTCCAGACACCCATCATCAGAATCAATTTGCTGCTACCCGCTGCAAAGCCCAGGCAGGGTGCGAATCTGATGGCCGGGGCTTGGACCATGAGCCTGCATCCTAACTGGCAAAACAAACACCTGTGTCATCAGGTTGTAGAGTGGGACTCGGGTTAAAGGGGAGGCATCCCCCAGACATAGGAAGGAGATTGAGATGCTAGGCAGCCAAAAAACCATGATGAAGGCCCACTACAGTCCTTCCTTTTTCTTTTTTCATTAGGGAGTCACAGTTAAAAAAGTAAAGGAGAAGTTTGGTGGGTTGGTCACAGCCTACTGAAAATATCCCCAGAAGTGATTGAGGTAGTCAACTAAAAAATGTTTCAAAGTTCCAAAAATGGGGAAATGCAAGGTGCTCAGTACATAAGATCAGTGCAGTCTTGTCTCCGCAGGCCTGAGCCTCTAGCTCATCCTAGAAGGCAAGGGGCGCTCCTCATTTGTTCACTTGAGAGTAAGAACAGGCCTGTAGTTCACACTTGAAGGAGGAGAGGGAGGGGGCCAGGGAGGCAAGGACACAGTTCATAGTAGGTCTTTGGCTCCTGAAAACTAGGTAGGGCACTGAGTTAGCAGGAATGAGGAGAGAAGTGCAATTTTTCTAGCAGAGGAGGAAGGAGTTCCGCTTGGTGTGAGGAAAGGGGACACGCAAAGGTATTCTGAAGCCTAGCGACCTTCAGCTACAGAAGAAAGAACATGTGAGTACAAGACCATAAAGGTGTTTGTCAGAATACCGAATATTCTTTGGGAAATATTCAGTAAGTGCCAGAGGAACCTTCAAGGGGAACTTGGCTTTCTACCACTCTCGCCCTAGAAATAAAACTCAAAGGAAATCTATTAATCAAGGCCCTTTGAGCAGAAGCTCTTACTGACTTCAGTGAACACACTAGAGTTTAATGAAGGTTTTATTATTTTCAATAAAAAATTCTAGGCTCCAGGTAAATTGACTTTACCAACTTTTCTCTAATTGTGTAAGAAATCAAATTATCCCCATAAGGAAAGTTTTGGAAACAGGTGGGCTGCATGATCATTTTAAGACTTTTGTCTTGACTTTTTAAGACATCTGTAGTGTTGGATATCTGGGTATTAACTTGGGATTTTGGGGGGAGGTATACACTTGGAAGCAAAGTCATTTTCAGAAGGACACAGCTCAGGTGAGAAGATCATACCTCCTCACGGAAACAGCCCCAGAGACGTGATCCAGACAGGGCAGCAACTTACTCTAGAATGTTCCACTTGGTGAGCAAAGAGTGTCTGAAAACATAGGCTCAAATAAATACAAGTTCAAATACTGACTCCTTTCGTGTGCAAGCAAATTTGAAAAGCGTGTGTGAGTGGGTACATGTGTCCCTGTGTGTCTTTGACACCGCGGTCCAGGGCTCTTTAGGTCCGGGCAGAGGCTCTGCGTGGAGTGTTTCTGGAAGAGACATCTGAGGGGGGAATTTCTGTGTGCAAAACAAAGGCCTTGATCAAATACCAACTTTTAACTCAGCAGTTCCCTTTTTAGAAAGACATGTTAAAGAAATAAAGACCCGCAAATATCTCAGGTTTAAGCACTTTCACTGCAGTATTAATTATGATATTCTAAATCTAAAGTTCTAACAACAGAAGACAGGGCAAGAGATTGGCTTTTCATGACCGTACAACTGAAAACCATGGGACCTTTGAAATGTTGTCAATGCAAGGATATTTTAAGCATGTCAAAAAAGCACCCAATAAGTGATATACCTACACATGTGTGTATGTACTTAATGTTCAGCTCTGAAAATACCAGCGAAGGTCTTAATGGTGGTTTATTTCTGGTTGATGACTTTATGAATATCCTGAATTATTCTTTATGCATGTCTGTGCTTTCTAATTTTTATGCCATTTATATATTGCTTTTATACTTATATACTTTTAAATGACCTTGTTTTAAAAAAATATTATCCATCACACATCTTCCCCTTTCAGCTCTATTGACAGGAGAAGAAAGAAGTAATTCTTAATAAGTGAATAGCTACATGGTGTATGGTGCTTTTATAGACGTCATTTCACTAATGACATAATATCCTGTGAGGTAGAAAGTATACTTTTAGCTTTATTTTATTTTTATATACAAGAAAGTGAGGTGTGCACCACGAAGAAGTGGAAAAGCTGGGCTCAACCCACGTTGCTGGTCCCAGAACCCAGGCACATTCACCACGGCAGCCGTTGCCCCGGTCCCAAAGCTTCTCAGGGAGGACTCTTTCACCCTGCTTTTCATTCCCCCAGTCCAGTCCTCAAATCGGCTTTGAGAGGTCAATAATCCTTTTCAGGAAAGGGAGGGAGGGAGGGAGGGAGGGAGAAAAAGGCAAGAGTTTGGGCTATCTGATTTTCAACACCCAACAATATTTATACTTGGGGTGGGATCACTCCCCGAGACCCTCATTTGGGAACAGACCGTGTGCCAAGGTTAGAGAAAGAGATAGTATTTGGTAACAGGGCAGGAGGAGGAGGAAGAGGCAGACCCCTCTGGACAGCGAGGAGGAAAGGTAACGCGTGGCAGCGTGGAGCCCACAGCCTTGTAAATGCTTCACGGGTGGACTCCAAGATGAACCTGCCCCTTCATCTCAGTGAGGCAGCCCAGAAGTCACTCAGTGAATGAATGGGCAGTGGGACTCCCTTCACCCCAGGGTGGAAAGAATTAAAGGGGCAGAGATACCAAGGACATTGAAGGGGAGGAATGGAGAGAATTTATGAAGGGTGGAAGTACAGTAATTTTTTACTTTCTAATTGCAAAATAGGTGGTGCTAAGGTATGACCTCAAAGGCTTAGAGAGAAAATCCCATCTCAGTTGCTGGGAGAGCAGGTGGCAATTGAGGAAATAGGATATAGCATGTCAATCCTATTATGGAAAAGTCAACACTATGCAAGAACGATCTGCCCTCTGCCTCCCTCCACCCAGTTTGTCCACCTACCCCAAGTTCATTGTGTTGTGGGTATCTTTTGTGTTTGTTTTTTAAAAGATCAGTGTGTGTATACATACATTTTCTTCTTCTAACACAAAAGGTAGCATTTTATATGTGTATTTTTTGCACTTTCCTCTTTTTACTTAATGTTGTCGCCTGGAAATCATTCTGTAGTCAGTTCAGAGAGACCTTTCTTATTTCTCTTTAGTTGCTGAGTAATCCATTGTGTGAATGTACTAACGTTTATTCTTACCCAGCTTTTAAATCTTGACAACTAATTTAATTTTTAAAATAGAATAAAACACATCTCTGGCCTGTGCATTTTGCATAGGTTGAAATGTCCCCAAGGGAAGGAGAGAGTTCTGGGGCTGGCAGATTGTGGAGGCAGAAGCAGGCAGCTCGTAGATAGGGGTTGAGGGCATTTCTCAAGACTGAGAGAAGGCTGCGGGTGGCACAGGTGATTGGGACCCTCACCATGCACCAGAGAGGTGGCAGGCATCAGAGGAAGTGGCCATGGGGAGGAGGCTCACAAGGAGGCTGAGCTCCAGGTACCAGGACCCTCAGCCTCAGCAAAGCCCGGCGCTCACTTGGTATCGTCGATACAATAAAGAAATCGTCCTTCAGGAGCATCTCCGCGAGGACCAGGAGCTGCCTGAATGAATGCTCTGCCCTTTGGAATCCTCTACGGCTTGCACAAATTGGAGGGAGTCCAATTATTGTGTTTCTGTCATCCTAGTGGAGTGAGGGATCACATAGATTTTTCCTCTGTATTTACTTTCTTGTTTGTTGCTGAAATGCAGAAGGCTGTTAGTAGGTCAAATTTTATTCAGAGAAACATGTGACATTTCTTACACCCTGTCAGTGGAGCTCAGTTCATTGCTCCTTCATATCCACTATCTTATTTTATTCTTCCAGAGCTCCTGCTAGGAAGATATTACTCCCAGTGTATACATTTCAAGTTTATAAGGTCCAGAAAGACTCAGTTTCTTGACCAACACCAAACAGTAAATAAGCGGTAAAGCTGGGATTTATACCCTATGTCTGACTCACACATGCCCAGACCATCCTCTCCCAAGAGTAATACCTGACCCCACAATAAATTCGTGAGTCCCAGTCTTTCAGAGAGTTAAAAAAATACACTTCGGTGTGTTCAGTTATTCTGCTCAAAGCTCAGGAAGTGGAGAGCGGTCCCAAATAGTGTGTGTTTCAGAGTCTGTGCAGCAAATCTGTAAACACCCAGGGGTGCTTTTGAATGAACAGATGAAGTGGTAATGGGTATTTCTTTGGCCTGTTTTACAAATGACATAACTCAATTTCACCTCTTGGTTGGGAGGGGCAATTTCACTCCAAAACAGGAGGAGAAGCCGAGCCATAAAATCTCCAAGAAGAGAGCTGGGTTGATTCATGCAGCTAAAAAAGTGAACTTGGCTTTTTCATTAGAACCATCTTCTTAAAAGCAAGTGAAAACTTTTAACAATGACCTTGAATAAAAGCAAGGTGATGTTTGCAAGGACACGGCCGACCGGCAGCCTGGGAGCTGAACAGGAAGAAGTCTGGAATCCAGATTGCCCCTCTCTCTGTCTCTGGGGCAGTGTGGTGTTTTCTCTTTGTTTCTCTCTGAAAATGTGATTTTCCCCCCCTCTCTTTTTTGCTTCTCTCTGCATATGGTGGAAAGTGATTGTTTAGACCCTCAGCTCCTTTCATGCATAAGAAAGAAAATAAGTCAACCAGTAGAAGCAAGCCTCTTACAGTGAAGGAGTGTGAGTTTAGTAGGAGATGGAGAGTCTAAAATAAAGCGATGTTCTCTTTCTAGGGCTGGCCTTCCAGAGGGTGCAGAGAGGGCTCTGCATGGTGGGAGAGTGCAGGAGACAGTGGGGCGGATGACGCCTGGAGACTCCAGGAAGGTAAATTTGCGAATTTGCTGATGACACACTTTTAAGAGGCAGATACACCATGTGAACCCAGGTCTCTCTGATTAACAAGGCTGCTCTGGAACTGGGAAACAGGAACTACTTTCCTTTCCCTGACTCCCTCTTGGATTGGTTGGGAAGTTCAAATAGGATGTTCATGATGTTTGGGGGATTAAAGAGTGCTGTGTAGTTGTGTAAAGTACTGGCACTACCACACCCACCAACCCCAGACAATAACTACAGGTCCCGGATGAGGATGAGGCAAGTGAGACTGAGTTCTGCAAACACAGAGGTGGGCCCTGTCTTTGTGACAATATTGATGTTCCAGTTACCATGAATTTTTTCATTCATTTTGATTTCTAGAAATCAAACATAAAATCACTTTTTGGTCATCCATTTAAACTTTGTGTCTCAAGGTGAGTGCCTCTGTCTCCTAACCCTGGTCCTGCCCTGCGGTGGCTTACCTTACCATGGGTGTGGGACACACACACAAAAAGTTAATCCTCGGGCACGTTGCTATGACACTAAATAACACTAGTCACTTCATGAGGATGCTATTTTTCTTTTTTTCCCTTCTTTCCCACAGCTGTGTCATGCTTACATATCAACAAGCATGCATGCCAGCTTCTGCCCAGAGAGGTCAAGTGATTTACCCTCGGGTGCACAGCAGGGGTGAGAAGAACGGGGACTCGAGTCCAGGAGCCCAGCCCTGTGCCTGGTGTTTCCCACAGGACTGTGGGTGCAGGTGTGTTGTGTGCAGGGAGTCTGGCATTAGTCTGGCCCTGCTTGTTGCTCTGCAGTCTGTCTGTTGAGAGTGGGCAGTCCTTGCATCTCTGGTATTTTGGAAGACAAGAGTGAAATGAAGGCCTTCAAGGCTGGCCAGGTTGTTTCAGAGGGTGGTGATAAAGACAAAACTTTTCCTTGGGTTTAGTAAGCTCAGAGGAAGAAAAGAGGTCTCATTTACTAGTGCATGAGTGAATGAGTGAGTACATGAATTCAGGGAGACCTGAGGTGAGGCTTAACCTATCTAACCGTGGCTGTAGTGCTCTGTCCTCATGCCTCCAGGACACTCCCTACCAGCAGCAAGCTGACTTCTTGTGGCATCTTCTCCTCTCCTGGAACCTGCTTTAGGAAATTCGGTCTGGCCCAGGCTCCTCGCCCTCTGGAATCTTGGTTACCCTGCTCCTGAAATGGCGTTCCATTTTTCACAAATACTAACCAAGAGCCTCCTATATGCAAAACAAATCATCTGACACAGATAGAATCCCTAAGAAAAAGCCAGAAAGAATGAGAGTTCCTTTTTCCCCAGCCAAGAACCGGGATAACGAATACTGAGCCACTCATACCGCCATGAGCAGCCCTAGGGAACTCACAGACGGCCCGGCCTGCAGTCCTCACGACAGTCCTGAGCTGGGGAAACTGAGCCTCAGGGAGCAGTGGTGTTAGCACATGTGTCCTATTAACGTGCCTGTCCTCACGACCATACCACAAAAAAGATACCGCCATTTCCTCAGTTTACAGACATGGAAGTGGAGACAGGGAGAGATTAATGCCACGCCCAAAAGTACTGTGTTCTGCGAGCTGCCACGCGCTGCAGCCAGCACTGAAAACCAACACCATGGCCCCGTAGATTTTATCATTAGGGCCTGTGTGGCACCACAGGTAAGGGGCTGACATCCTAGCTGGCCCTGGGAGGGACAAGTCCCTGCTTGAAAGATATATGTTAGCCAGGACACCAGTGTGTTACCTTGGTTGGAAAGTAACAAATTTGGGCTTTTCTTTTCGGGGTAGGGGTGGGGGCATGGGCGGCTGCAAAATGCCCTGTGGTATAAGTAAGGCCCTTTTTTTCTGAAGCAGGGAACACCAGGACTTTCATATCTGCCTCTTTGACAAAAAGACAAGGCTAAGGGCTTTGCATTTTCCCAACCTCTTTGCAGAGTGGGCCTTTCAGGAATGGTAAACAAGAGCTGACATTTGTGTAGTTTGCAAAGGGCTACGGTGCTTCTGACTCTGAATACAACTAGTAGGAGGGACGAGCGTTGTTTGCTGGCATCTGCGAGTCCTGGCGGGGAAATGCAAACTTCCAGCACTCAGTTCAGCATGTGCCATCATGGTCATTGTGTTGGGTCTCTGCTGCTGTTAGTTCGTCATTCAAATCAGGAAAGCACGTAGCACTTTCACTTACCACCATGGCTACCGTGGCATGAGGGTTTAAAAGGGGTCAGCTGTTTTGATTTTTTATGTCACTGCTGTGATTGTTATCATCATTTCTCTGCTGAGGCATTTGTCCCAACAGCAGAGACCCTGGTGTGGGATGGGAGATGACACGGTGGGAAAAGCATGGCGTTTTCAGCAGACTGGGCTTTGTGTGGCCTTGATCGAGTGCGGGGCTTGATGGGTCTCAACCTTGATTGTTTTGGTAGGATGATAGGGACAACCACGCTCACCTCTTATCCATGAACTGCAGATCACTAAGTCAATTTAGTGCACAATGACCAACATTTAAATAACAAAATAAAATAGAGCAGAATGGAATAGAAAATGCCATAGTGCCTTACACACAGGGTGGTTTGATGGAATATTTACAAGCATTTATGAGCATAATGTAGTACAATAGAAAATTAATCTCTCAGTGTGAGTGATATTTAACAGTATTAAAAACACTGTTGACAAAACAACTATGGGACATTTGTATAATGGAATACTACTCAGCTGTAAAAAAAAATTTACCCTTTGCGACAGTATGGATGGACCTGGAGAACATTATGCTAAGTGAAATAAGCCAGGCAGAGAAAGACAAATACCATATGATTGTATTCATATGTGGAATCTAATGAACAAACTGAACTAACAAGGAAACCGGAGACAGACTAAGAGATGGAGAGCAGATGACAGCTAGTGGTGGGGGGAGGTTAGGGGGTGGAGGGATTGAGCAAAAAGGAAAGAGGACTCATGGACATGGACAACAGTGAGGTGATTGCAGGGGAGGGTAAAGGGGACTTAATGGTAATGGAAAAATACAATAAAGATTAATAAATAAAATAATAATAATAAAAATAACACTGTTATAAAGATTACAAGCAATTGAAGTAAAGCAAGTGTTAGACATATGGTAAGTGATCAAATGGCCATTGCTATCACCATTGTCTTCATCATCTTCATCTTCTTCATCTCCAGGTGAAGCCAACAAAATCCTTGGCTGTCTATGTTGAACCAGATGGTCCACTGATCAGACAACCAAAGGGCAGCTCAGGTGGCTTGGCCAGGGCTCCTTAATCCTGCTGACCTCACAACTGCCTGGAGATGTCCATTCAAAAGGCAGATGACTGAGACGGGCCAAACCCTCTAAATCCGATCACCTACCAGTGAGCAGGAGGAACAGAGCTTGTCTTGAAGGCATCACAATGCCTTCCAGGCATGCTGTGCCAAGATTCTCTCAACATTTAATACCTGGCGTCCCCTCTCTAGTTGAAAAGGATTAAAACAGCCAGTGGCATGCTGATTACTACTGAGCAGCCAGCTGTGTCCCCAGCTCAGATCAGAGTGGCCCCTGCTTAGAACAAAACATCTGGTTATTCCAGGTCTTTTTTCCTAAGGCAGTTCAAGCATGATGGGACGTAGGAGAGACATCGGGCAGATATTTATCACACATCTACTGTGAACTGGAGAGTTAATTCAGTTGTGCCCACCTTTTGCAAAATGACCTCCACACTGTCTCCACAATGACCTTTCTTCTGCCAGGCCCTGATCTTGTCAGTCTCCTGATGCTAACCCTTCAATGATGGCTGTTGTCTACGGGACAGACATGTGTTTCCTCAATGAGACATTCAAACCTTTCTTGATGTGATCCTTACTGACTCGCTTTACTTCCTCCTCTGATCTCCTGGCTTCATATTTACCCTCTGTTTTCCCCTATTCAGTGTCTTGAATAGGTTTTGTTTTTGTGTCTCTGTGCTATTCCAGTGCCTCCCCCCCACCCCCCCGCTTGGAACGTCTCTCCCGTCGCCATCACCTACTGAATTTCCATTCATTTTTCAGAACTCAGTTCACCTCTTTTGTGAACCATTCAAGGTTAATTACTTTTTCCATTGAAAACACATGAACCTAAGGGATATGTTCATAAATAATTATGACAAATTATAGTCCATTTATTTCCATTACCTGTCTCCATAAAGGCATTTCTGGGTGGGCATATACTAATTATGACATCCACTAAATAAATAACAATGTCAACCAACCTTTATTAAAGATCTACTAAGTGCCCCACTACAGATTCAAGTATGGTAGGCTGTATAATGGCCCCCCAAAATATACACATCCTAACCCCTGAAACCTGTTAATATTACCATATATGGCAAAAGAAACTGCATATGTGATTAAGTTAAGAATCTTCAAATTAGAAGCCAGAGAGGATTCTGGATTGTCTGCTGGGTCTTGAATATAATCACAAGTGTCCTTATAAGAGACAGCAGAAGGAGAGACCTAAAGCAGTGTGAAGACTAAAGCAACAGGCTACACTGCTCATTTCAAAGATGGAGAAGACAGCCACAGCCCAGGGCTGCTGTTCTAAAAGCTTCAAAACCAGAGGGACAGCCTTTCCCTGTGCATCTCCTGAGGCAGCAGGGTCCTGCCAACACTTTGGTCTCAACCCAGGAAACTGCCTTTGGACTTCCAGCCTCCAGAAGTTCAACGGAATAAACTTGTGTGGTTTTGAGTCACTAAATACATGATAATTAAATCTAATACACCAGATAGCATGTGCTAGGGAGCAGACATTACCAATGGTAATTACCGGGGATGAGTGAACCAGCAGGGCTTCTGGAACGTCGGTATGCACAAGAGTTACTGGCAGTGTGTTTGCAGTGCAGGCGCTGGTCCCCAAGGTCTGGGAAGGGTCTGAGACTCTGCGTTTCTCACAAGCTCCTGAGTGAGGGCCATGTTGCTTGCCCAGGGACCTGGCTTTGCATAGCAGCGGACGAGAGAGCGGTGGGATGAGCATAAGTGGACTGATCAACGTGAGGAGTTTAGAGAGGCAGCTGTGGGTACATTGTTTTAGAGTCACAAACCTGAAGGGCAGTGCTCTGTGCAGCGATGGCCCTGGAGTGCGTGGAGGACACCAGTGATCACGCAGTGCCTGGCCTGGTCTGGAGTCTGGAGGCTGCTCACTTTTATGGTCTCCATCATCTCCAGTGACCCCAGGGAGTGGCACCTGCCTGCTTCTTTGGCAGATGAGGACATGGAGTCTCACAGGATTGAAGGGCCTTGGCCACATCAGCATGGGGTCAGGCATGATGGGGCCAGAATTATGTAACTCCCAAATAAATGTTTTTTCCACTACTTCCCTCCATTGTCTTTTCTTGATCATCAGTAATGTACGTGTACTACTGGGCTTTGCAGAGAGAGCAGTGATTTTCTGATTTCCTGTAATGTCTGGAGTCCACCTCAATGGACATATTCAAATCTGCCCATGAAACAGGCTTGTGTTATCAGGATTGAATTGGACTTGCTGAGACCCAGGCTGAGCAGGGATGAGAGCTTCTGCCAGGGCATCCTTTTAGGTACAGTGACAGTCCAGTGGGCAGAGAGGGTCCTCCGTAGAGCGTGGAGCCGAGAGGTGGGGAAGCAAAAGGCACCCTCTTCTGCCTGGTGGGTGGAGAAGAAAGTAGACTGAGAAAGGCTACAGGGAGTTTGATCAGCGAAGCCAAAGACATTCTGTAAGTCCCAGGGGCAGGAACAGGGGTAAAACGGGAAGAGAAAGTGCAGATTCAGAACTAGAATGGAACAAACATTCCTCCCTTCAGCAGCCGAACAGCAGGCGGCCACTGAGGGAGGCTGTGTCCTTTACCCCTCACCAGGTTGGACGGCGGCTCTGGTGGGCCTGCTCACCATGGGCATGGCTATACTGGTGCTGCAGGTGGTGCGTGAGATCAGAGCCAATCTCCATAAAGCTCCCATGGCTCTCAAGGTATCATGAAAGGGTCAGATGCCTTCAAACAGCCTAGCTGTCTGTCATTGGTCTTTCCACGTTCCTGCCTTTGTGGTCCTAGATGGACCAGGATGACCTAAGACACGTGGTTGCCACAGAGTCCAGACAAACCCTGAATGGCCAAGGCCTGTATTAGTCAGGTTTGTGCATGCGTGTGTGTGTTGTATTGTGTTGTTCTGTGACAGAGAACATACAGGAAAATCCTTGAATTTAAAAAGAAACAAACATTGGGAACATCAGAGGTTAGGAGGAGAGAGTAATTGCGCAGACAGTTTTTAGTTTTGTGGTGGTTTCTTTGACTGCTGGCTGACATTCATATAATGTCAGGATGCAAAAGGTCCTTTCCTCTAGCTCCTCCTGCACCCACCCCTCAATTCACCTTTTAGAGGCTCCTGTCCCGGCCCCCATGGCTGCTTCTCTTGCCTGAGCAGAAGATTTTATAGATTGTAGAGGGTACTAGTAGTGACGCAGGGCAATCGTACTGTAGGCATTCGGGAGGCGGCATTCTGGACTCATGAAGAATGAGCTTTTATCCTTTATCACAGGTTTTACTGTTAGAAGTGGATTGAGCCCCAGCTTTACTTGGAGAAGTTACTTAACCCTCTGTGGGCCTCCATTTCTTTATCGTCAAAGTAGGAATGAAAATAGCATCAACCTACCAATGGGGAAATGCAGGAAAAGCACTCAGGTCAGGGTTCAACAAACTTTTTCTAATAAGGGTCAAGAGTAAATATTTTACAGGTCACAGGTCTCCATGGCAATACTCACCTCAATGGAAGTGGAGCCAGAGCAGCCACAGGCATTGTGGGAATGAGCATCCTCTCCGGAGACACCTACTTCCGGGAAGTGCTGGTGGGAGGGGGTGGATTCTTGCCTTTGGGCTTCAAACCTGACTGCAGGGTTCCATAATCCAAGTGTTTTGGTGTTGCTTTTTAAACATGTTGGCCCCTCAGTGATTTAGTGCTTATTGATCAAACTTAGGAATATAACTGAGGGTAATTTGAGAAATAAATAATAGACAGCATGGTTCATTTCTCATTAATATAGCCAGAATTCAACTGCGGAGCTGGAGAAGGGAACTTTTATAGTACAGAAAAATTAACTGCAAGATGTGAGTAGATCAAGATAATCTAATTTGTTTATTTTTAGCTATCCCTGGGGTCTGAGTTCTTACAGCCAAGAGAACTCGTTTAATGAATCTGGCCCTGAAAACACAACTTTATTTCCCCCCAACCAGCAGAGCATAAGCATTAATTTAAGTGCGGCATTGCCCTACAAACACTGATGGCCTTAATGAAAACGTTCATCAGAGCTCATCTCCTGATGGGTTATTAGCTGGAAGGCAAAACTAATGAATTTTATCAGATTTTCAGGAATAGAGAGAGAAGAGGATAGAGTTCTTTGACAGTCTATTTCCACTTTGTCATCTGCTTAGTATATTTTTCTTAGTGTTACTACTAAGAGTCTTTTGAACTTAATATTGCGTATTTACCACATTTACACAATGTTCTTTAAAATGCTGGTGCCCAAGAGGGAAAAACAGCACTAGGATCTATGACAGGAACCTCAATGGGAACATCAGCAGGAGTGGGAAAAAGTCAAAAGATCGTGGTAGTTAATGCACTTGGAGTTAATGTCCCTTTGGTTGTTACAGACAGAAAGGCAATAAAGACTAGCTTAGGCAAAAGATAATTTTGTGGACACATGTAGCCAGGAATTTCTCTGATGACCTATGGGTTGTAGGAAAACAGGCTGGGCCAAATCAGAAACGTAGCTTCTGCAGAGCCCTATAGTAATGCGCTTGATTTCTCTCCTCTTTGTCACTCGTGGAAAATTTGATGGAGGTGGAATGGGTGTATGTATAGGTTCTGCTGTACCAATCCTCACTTAAGTGGCCTAGTGTTTCTAGGCAAGCATTGCACACCCCCAAATCACCTTACTCTCACAGTACAACTGCTGTAGTCTTGCACATAGCATTGTAAGGACAAGTAAACAAGACGCAGTGTGAGAGCACTCTGGAAATACACACAATTGTTCATTCGATTTTTTTTGGGGGGGGAGGGAGGTTTTTTGGACCCACCTATTTCCTGTAGGAGTTGTTGAAAGAGGAGGCCATAGGGGAAGAGTTGCCTGATCAAGGTGAAAAGAGGGAAGGTTTTCGAAATCTACTCATCCCACAAAAGGATCTGCCCTTGGTTTCATTGGGGGAACAGCTCTTTCCTCGTTGTCAGGATGAAGAGGGAAACAGTTCGCAGTTGACCGCCCAGGCACTGGCACACCGGCCCAGGCTCAGGTAATCGGGCTGACTCCCTCGGGAGTTCCTTTGCATTTAGGAACAAGCCGCACCAGAGTCCGCCTGCCTGCTTCCCAGAGAGCACCCATGGGTGTTTTTGCTAACTTGGGTTGGCCAAAAAATTAATGGTTTTTCTGTAAGATGGCTCTAGTAGTGCTTAGTTGTCTTCAACTTCCTTTGAAATAATTTTGTTAGACTGTATTGTGACAGTTGTCATATCAGTGTGCATTTAAAAAAACTTGCCAAAATTGGTGGATTTTTCTGTAGCCCTTTTAATATTGAAGATGGAAGAAAATAAGCAATATTTTTGGTCTGTTATGCTTTATTATTTCAAGAAAGGTTAAAATGCAACTGACACTCAAAAAAAAGATTTGTGCAGTGTATGGAGAAGGTGCTATGGCTGACTGAATGTGTCAAAAAAGGTTTGCACAGTTTTATGCTGGAGATTTCTCACTGAATGATGATGCTCCACAGTCAGGTAGACCAGTTGAAGTTGATAGCAATCATATCAAGACATTAATTGAGAGCAATCAATGTTATATACCACATGGGAGATAGTCAACAGACTCCGTATATGCAAACCAATAAAGTTACTGGTAAAAATGAAAAATGTGTTTTTTATTTTATGGGAAAAAAACTAAACAGACTTTTTGGCCAAGCCAATAGTTTACTTGCTAGACTATGAGTTTCCTGAGGGCAGGGACTGCACCTTGCTGGCATTATCTTGAGTGCAACGCTTCCCAACATTTCTGATCCCAGCAGTTCACTCCAGAAACCTGAGTTGTCCTTGACATTCGCCCTCACCCTCCATAGCAGACACAGTCGGCACCCACTCATATCCCTCAGGTCCTATCATTGTGTTGCGCTCCATTCCACTTTCAACAGCCAATTATTCCATCTCTGCTCCTGAAGAATTTTTCTAAGTCCATAGTTGGCAGGTTGGAAGTGCCCCCATATCAGTCCTTAACCAATGACGAGTGGAATTTGGTGTATCAATAACACAGCTTCTTTGCCCTCGGCTGGGATAATCCTAAGTCATAACTCTCCACTGGCTCCCAGAAGGAACTAAATTTCAATTGCCTGCTATGGTAGTTGGCTTAATACCTCACTCTCCAGAAGCTGCCTTCCAATAATACATCGCTTGCATCTTTGTGTCAGAGTTTGTTTTTAGGTAAAACTAAACTAAGATACTCCTGTATCCAAACTTTATTAAATGTATCTTCTAGATATCTTTCATCTAGTTCTTCCTATGTGTATTGACATGAACTTAGTTTAAGCCATCACAGATGTCTGCAAAACATCTCTCTGGTCACCGTTGCCCTGCGTCATTTTCCTCTACAGCTGTAGTTCCTTTTTCAACATTTAAATAAGATTGCATTTTCCTTGAGACACCTTGATGACTTCCCACTGTTTTTATGTGGAGAAGTAGTGGAGACTATAAGCTCTGTGTTCTGGCTCCTGTCTCCCCCTCTGGCTGAGTGCTGAGCCTCATGCCCCCTCCCTGTTCCTCCCACCCCTACAACGCTGGCCTTGGTTCAGTTCATGGATATCACAGGCCTTTTGCACAAGCTGATCCCTCAGTCTGGTATGATTCCCCACTTGCCTTTGCCTGTTGTTAACTCTTACTCTTCATTCAGATCTTAGCTTCTCAGGGAAGCCTCCTCTGGCATCTCAATTAGGTCGGTTCCCCTGGTTATATGTAAGTTCTCTTGTTACCATGTACCTCTCCTTCATACCTCCTATCTCTGTTACAATATTATATCATTTTGTCTGATTCTTGGATTGATCACCTCTCCTCCTCTAGACTCTGAACTCTACAATGGAGGAATCACATCTCCACTATGGTCCATCAGTGAACCCTAGGCAGTGGTTGGCAAAAAAGTAGATGGCCAATAGACAGGTATTAAGTGCAAGAAGAAAACTAAATAAGTGAAAAGGCAGCTATTTTTAATCAAATAGCCAATTCGGTGGACAGAGGAAAGATTTGGGCTCTTCCCAGCAGAGCCCGAATTTGTCTATGTGACAAACGTCAACCTCAGGTGGCTGACCTTGTTGCTATGTGACAAACATCAACCTCAGGTGGCCGACCTTGTTGCTAGTCATCTCTCATTCACTGTATGAAGAGTATAAAATGCCTTACCCAGAGCAGACACGAATGAGCAGCTCCTGTCTTGAACCACTTCTTGCCCTGTAACCTAGTTATTTCTATACCCAGCTGTCCTGATGAACCCCTAAGAGGACAGGAATTAGACCCTGTTCACCTTCTGTCCCCAATGCCTGTCATGTGTTGGGGCCCATGCCCCATTCACATCTAGAATAACTGGACTTGAATCCCCATTTTAACTCCAGGGCAAAGCTCAGTTTTCTCCCAGAATTCATTCAAACCCTTAAGGGCTTACATTTCTTCTCATCACTTCTGGTTTAATCTCTAAGCTTCACTGAATCTTACTTCTGTGTTCTGTGTCTTGAGATCTCCCCTGCCCCTTAACCCAAGTGTCAACCCAAATCCAGGATAGAACCTGCTTCCTGTTTTTCCAAGACTGCCTTTTATATGAATGGTTGGACGTATGGGTGTCAGACAGGTGAACTTACATTGTAACATGAGGGAGCAAAACAAAATTTGAATGTTGGTTTTCTTGTTCTTAACAACTTCTGTGCGTTTCTGCTGAATCAGGTTCCCGGCTGACGCTGTGTTCCTCAATGACGCTTGCCCCTGTCTTTCTCTTCACTATTTGCTTGCACTACCATAATGGCACCCACTTACTTGCAGAAGGGTTGTCTCTATTTAATTCCTTGGCTCTCATGCCTGCCAGGATTTACCTTCCACATGCAATACGCCTGGCAGTGAAGTTTTCTAAATAACAATTTGTCTATATGTGATACACTGATTTTGATCATACTTTTCCTCACCCCACTGGGTCTTTTTTTTTTTTTTAATGAAATGACAGGGTCAAGTGAGGACAGCCTTATTGCAAAACCCATGTGCACTGGACTGAAAAAACCACATTTATGCAAAACATATTTGCTGTATAAATGCATTGATCTTCTGAGGAGGTGGATGAACCAGAGAAATTGGGATGGGAGTGAGTGATAGCATCAGAAGTTGGACCTGGAGGAAGAAGCTGCATTTGAGGGGTGGGCAGGGGAAGACAGGAATGAGCATGACGGATCAGGCTGGAATGCAAAGCATGGAGGTGGCACAGGGTAGGAAGTGAAGAATGTATACTAAAGGAGTAGTCAGGACAAGTTTTAGAAGGGGGAGGTGACAGGAACAACCTTGAACCAAATAAAGATACTGTTGGACCACCAGCCAGGGTAAGTGGGCATCGGTCCTGCCCCTGCCCATTAATATATACGTGATCTTGGAGACATGAATCCGTCTTCCTGAACCTCAGGCTCTTTATGTGTAAAGCAGATCTGAACTGGTTGGTCTCTAATCTGGGCTGTCTCCAGCCATACTTGAACACATACAGGTATTTAAGCAGTTTTGCGTAATGTTTTACAAAGGAAAAATCTGACTGAGGAAAAGAAAAGAATTGCCTATTTGTCTCCTGTTTGAAGCTAGCAGCATGCAGAGAGTTCATTATGCGAAAATACCATTTGGGGAGATTAATTAAAAACTCTGACATTCAGAGTGGGGATTTGGGGCAGGAATGTACAAGCACAGAACTCCGGGGAGAATTAGACAGGCATTTAAACATTGGACCTTATTAGGTATATAGTTAGGCATTAAGAAGGGGATGTTTGGAGCCAATATTCCAAACCCAAGCGCCGGTTGCTTTGTGTGTTTTCTTTGAATTATTGCATGTTTAATAGGATTTAGCTACAGAGCCTCTGCTTAACAATCTGTTTCCTTGGCAATGCAATCCTCAGAGGGGCAAAGGCCATATGGAAAACATGGGTCATTTTGTAACTCAGCGAGATGAAAGGAATACAGTTTAATTCCATCTGTGTATCCTCTCCACACACAGTAAGGAAAACAGTGACCAGCACAGCGTGGGCAGTCGATAAATGGAAGGTACTATCATTACTATTATTATTAGAAAAAATCCACAGTATGTTTTGTATTGTAATAGATGCCCAAACATACTATTTTTCCAAAAATGATTAGAGGACAAAATACTATTCTTCTCAGTAGTCCCATAGACTACCCTTGATTCTGTTTTTTTTTTCCCCTATGTCCTTCACCTGCATTTTATAAACAAGTCATTCATTTAGCATTCAGTGCATACCCCAAATTCACCCATTTCTCCCCATTTCTTCTGTAATACCCGGTCTCAGCCACCATCCCCTCCCCCTACACCTACAATAACCTCCCAACTGGTCTCCCCCCTCATTCCTGCTCTTGGCCCCTGTACTCCATTCTTCATTCAACATTTAGAAACATTTTTTAAAAAATATGAGTAACATCATGTCACTTCTTGGCTTAACACCATCTAGTAGTGCCTTTCAATGGTGCCTGTAGTCAAATTCAACCTTCTTTCCTAGCTGACAGAATTAGCACATACATTCTGGACAATGTCTACCTCTGAGTCCTCTCGTTCTCTTCTGGAAACATTCCCAAATCATCCCCATGACAGAGATTTTGCACAAGCTGTCTCCTCTCCCTGGAGTGCTCTTCACCTTGGGCTTTGCTGGGCTGGCACCAGTTTTACTATGAACCCCCAGTGGACTTGTCTTTCCTGGGCGAGTCTAGCATAGGTCACTGTGCACGGCACACCCACCTTTGCATTTTCTCACACCACTGCTATATCTGATACCTTTGTATTTACTCGTTGGTTTTTTTCCATCTCCTCCTGGAACATAAGCTCTGGTGTGTCGAGACCTTTCATTATATTTTATTTTCTGCCAGGAACTTAATAAATAGATCTTAAATAGATGGATGAGTTCCTTTTGTTGAAAAATAAATGGTGAAGTCATTTTGCCACAAAAAGTAGGTCAACACAATAATGAAATCATATCAATGATTAGATTATAAATATTCCCAAGGGCTTTAATATTTATTTTATTTAATACTGACAATTTGTTTCACTAAGACATAATTTTGTAACCATTTAAGCATTTTAATTATGTTTTATAAGTGTTAATGTTTTTCTTTTTTTAATTTTATTTTTTAGAGAGAGGGGAAGGGAGGAAGAGGGGGAGAGAAGAAACATCGATGTAAGAGAGAGAGACCTCAATCAGTTGCCTTTCCTACGACCCAACCAGGCACCTGGCCTGCAACCCAGGTGTGTGCCCTGACCAGGAATCAAACCAGCAACTTTTCAGTTCATGGGTCAGTGCCAAACCCACCGAGCCACACCAGGCAGGGCTGTTTTTCTTTTTAAAAAATTTCTAATTTACTCCAGCTAATTATCCCAGCTCTAAATATGCATACATAAGGGGAAAAAGGTGAGGATAACCTAGACAGTCTCCCAGCAACTTGTGAAATATTTAAGTAAATTATAGAAAAGTATATATACTTTTGTTGAATAAGTTTTTCCACACCTCTCTATTTAGAAGAACATTCACAAAAGAATTTAACATTCTCTTTTTGGGAAGAATGTTGGGATTATGCCTAACCTTTAAAACAAGAAGTTTAAATGGCTATAAAATATAAGAAATGTTTGAATAGAATGAGTTCCTCCCCCCCCCAAAAAAAAACCCTACTCCCTAAATTTAAAAAAGGCAAAATAAAAATCAAAATTCTGAAACCAAGACTTCCAGCTGCAGAATTCAGCTGGGGTGATGAGATACAGGTGATCCTTGCTGCGTCTTTGGTGGACGTCGGTCGGCTCAGCCCGCAACATCCTGATAGAATATCGACGTTTTGAGAGAACGTCCCTCGTTTTCTCTCCTTCTACACCCTGATCTATCACATTCAAATACCTGCATTATGAATTGGTCATGTGTAAAACACTCTGAGAAGTCTGAGGTTTTTAAATGTGAGGAAGATCTGTGAGGCTGCGACCACTCCCTCTCTTGGGCATCTGTTTTCATGGACTAAGTCACACGGGGGCTGAGCCATGTCCTGGGAAAGTAAATTGAAACCTTCCAGCAATGGGGTTCACCAAGGTCCAGCATGTTGGAACTTGGTGGGGGGTGGGCCCACGCAAACAAGTTGCCAGGGGGACCACGGGGCCCCAGGAGAGAACCGGCCCGAAAGGAAGAGTCTAGAATAGCAGACTGAGGCTGGACAAAAGAACCAGGGAGTTCTTTTGAATTGTGGAAAAGGGAAGTCATGGCCCGGGATGCACAGTGCTGCCCGGGCCCCCGCCACGTTAGCAGTGCGCCTGTGCAGCCCTGGAGGAGGAGGAGGCGCGAAAGCTCGCACCTCCAGAGTGCTGGATGCGCGGGACCTCTGCAGGCCCTGATGAGCCCGCCACCCACTCGTCTGAAACAATGTGGCTGTACCTCTGTCCCACGGCCACTCCCAAGACTGCTTCACCAAGATGGGACAAAATACTTTGTACTCATGCAAAACTGAAGGCCACCTGGCAATCCCGAGCATCCTGAACTGGAGATACAGGTTTCAACTATGGTCAGATATTGGTAATTATTTGAAAAAAAATTGTAACTATAAAAAGTCTGAAACTTCGTATGCAGATAACACTTGCTTCTCACTCCACAGATTGTTAATTTGGTCCAAAGCCAAGATGTTATCAGGGCCACACATCCTCGGAAGTCTAGAGATAAGGAGCCTTTCCTGCTTCTTCGGCGCCAGGGGCGCCAGGTGCTCCTTGGTCCGAGGCTGCATCGCTCATCTCCGCCTCCCCTTTCACAGGACCTTCTTCCCTGTTTCTCTGTGTCTGAGTGTCTCGCATCTTCCCCTTCCGTTTGTAAGGACACCAGTCATTGGATTTAGGGTCTACAGTGAATCTAGGATGATCTCACTCAAGACCACTAATTACGTCCACAAAAACCCTGTTTTCAAATACAGGCACATTCACTGGTACTGTGGGCTCAGAGTTGGAAATCTTTTGGGGACTACTATTCAGTTCACTACAGGGACTAAGATAGATTGATATGTTACAACAGGTTAGGAGTTCTGGCAAAACTATCTTCATTTTATTATTTGATGACTATACAGATGTGTAGTCAGAAAAAAAACACCCATAAGTAACTTCTCAGATTGCTTTATGGGCTCTGTGCGATGGAGCAAATTTAGAAAAACTCCAGGCTGTGGAAGGAGATGAAATGAGCCTAAAGCAGAATCTGTTCACATTGATAAAGAAACACAAATGAATGTAAAGAGAGTAGAACAAAATAACAGGAAGGAAAACTTCAAGATTCACATGAGAAAAAAGGAAAAAAAGAAAGAAAAAAAGGAAACAGGCGATCACGATGAAGTAAGGAATAAAGTCTTGAGGATATAAAATGAAAAATGAGGGATGTTATAGTCAAGGCTATACCTATAAATAAAAGTTTTACGGGCTTGAGTAAGGATCTTTAAGTTGCTTCAGGAAATATTTCTTCTTCCAGTTGTGTCTGATGGACTCTCTGATGTGACAACTATTGCCTAGATCAAACAACTTCCACCAATTATTGGCCAACTGACCTTGAACCTCTGACTTCTTGGGCACACACATGGCCAAAATAGTTCCCAAGCATATATTATCTTCTGGCATAGTTCAAATTCTTTGGAAAATCTAGCAGGCTTACCTCACTTATTTAAGTAGGGCACACAAGTCATAGATTACTGGTCATTAAATCAGGTGCTAACTTCATGGGATGACTATTGATCCCGCATCCATTCACTGTCGGTCAGGGGAAGTCAGACTGAGGGGTCTCATGGTATGTGGGTCTGTTCCTTCCAGGGTCACAGCTGGAATAAGCACAAAGTTGTACATATATTAATCAGATTTGCAAAGGGGTGCCATGAAGTGTGTTCATGCTACAGAGTGGGGGTGGCTGAAGAAGTGAGCACAGAGGAATTGACTCTTAAAGTCTGCACAGGGCTCAGCAATGGGAAAGCACAGGGAGGTAGCTGAGGGGGACAGTAGGCGATCACGAATTCTGAGTGGAGGAACACATAGACCCCATTAGCGGCTTATGAAAACCATGTCCAAGACACCTGGACCTGGGATGATCACTCCAGCGATTTTATCAAAACCTTGTGCTATTCTCAGATAAAAAACCAACCAGAAACAAGAAAAAGGCTTGAATTTAATCATCTTGTTTGAGGCATAGAGGAATGTTTTCCCATCTCAGTTCTTTTAACTGGAAAGCTGGCAACTTGAAAGGAGTTGTCAACAAGTATGCCAGCACTTTAATTTATTAACTAGTACGTTCCATTTTAATTAAAATCATCCTAACTGATCATTCATTTCGCTGTGTGCAACACCAGCCAAATAAGCTGCTCTCTCTTTAATTTATTAAGTTTGTATTGCTTTTCCTTCCACTGGTAGTGATTCAAGGGACACATAAACTTAACCTTCTGTTCTTGCCTCTGTGCCTATGAAACGAGCCTCAGCTCGGAGTGAATGGGTTCGGCAGAAAGAGCGCGGGCTTTCAAATTTATATGGGGGTTGGACGTAGGCTCTGCCATTCGTGAACCGTGTGACCACGGGCAAATCTGATCCTCAAATTTTCCTGCCTACACATGGGGATAATAATAGTACCTTCTTCAGAGATTTCTTGTGAGGATTAGATAAAATAATGAAAGCAAAGAAGCAGGTTATGTAATAGTCCCCATTATCCCTACAACCATCCTACTTACAGGGGGCAGCACCTCCTTATCCATCAAGGCTCAGCCTAACCACCACCTCCTCTCTTTGACTATTTGTTTATCCCTGTTATTTGACGGTATCTGACTCTTGCATTTACATATGTGCCCACCCGGGCTGCCCAATAAATGGGCAGTTGCAGTTATTTAAGATTGAATATGTTTTATTCTTGTAATGTACAGACTGTATTTTCAAATGACTACCAAGTCAGTAGGACATAAACACTTATTAAATTGTTTGGATATACCGTAAAAAAAGTCAGACTTTTCTTCTGGCCCAGATGTGCTGTGAATAATATTACTGAGAGGTCAAGGGTGCTCACCTTGAACCAAGAGAGTTCAGGAACCTGTGTATGGAGAAATGATGGTGTTCCGAATGGCGGAAATGTCAGTGCTCATTATTTTTGTTACAATGAACTAACTTCACAGTTATAACAATGCTGTAAATACTAGCTAACAGGTTACTATTTCCCAGGCACTGTCATGAGCATTCGGGTGTGCTTAAAGGGGTCGCACATATTAGCTCCTTTACTCCCACGACACCCCTAAAACAAAAGTGTATTCCCCTGCAGCACAGGAAACTCAGGCCTGTAGGGGATGCGTAACTTGCTTAAAGTTGCTGAAGGGGTGGATGCTGGAGCCAGGATTCAAATCTAGGCATTCTGACTCCAGAAGTAGGGCTGTTAACCACCTGCTGACCGAGGCTGCGGGGATGGGGATGCAAAGGAGACAGGGCTGAGCTTTCTGGGTGGCAGAATCTGCAGAACTTACAGATGTTAGGGACTGGAGAGCATCGGTGTTCAGGGACATCCATCAAACTGACTTCCCAAACGCTGACTCAGGTGACTCAGGGAGATGTGTGCACTTGTGGTCTTGACTCTGACCCTTGCCCTTCCTTATTGGGCAAGGGCAAGTGCAGCTTTATCCAAGGAACTGGGGACTGAATCCCTGAGCTTGTCGCTGGTCTGTGTCCACATCAGTCAGCCCACACAGGTGGTCACTGTCCCAATGTGACAGGATGCAAAAGGGAAGGAGGTTCACAGCTTGGTGCTGCTGAGGGCACTCCCCATCGCCACGCTTCTCGAGTCTGGTTTGTTGAGTGACTTTTACAGATTCCCTGAGATCAGCACTCTGCCAGTACCTGTTTTTTTGATTTGAGCCAGATTTGCTACACTTCCTTGCCTTTTAACCAAAGGATGTTTAACTGGAACAGAGATATCATAAAATACACGGCTGAAAAGGGTGGGTGAGGGAACAGTGCCTCTACTGCTAAATATTTAGCTTCTTAAACTGAGCAGCTGTGAGTGCCATTCCGATCTCAGGCTTCGGTCGGGCCAGTTCCTCAGAACCCAGGCAGGTTTGCGGAGTCCATGTAAGAAGTTCCAGAAGGTGACTCTACACCGCCTGGGAGGTCAACAGCCTACCCGGCAATCACCCCGCTGTCAGATTGTAAACGCACATTTATAAGTGCCCCCGTAATTGTTCAGAAATAATTTAGGCCTGTTCATGTGGGCCTCATTACCGAATGTTAACGGGGAGCCTTACGCAACATCTGCTTTCATGGCTGGAGCCTGATTTGTGCTGCTTCAACATTTGCGGGTCTAAAACAGCAGAGCAGGTATTTTCCTCTGCCAGCTCTCAGAAAGTAAAAACTCAGCAGCCACGGGCCGTTGTGCAGCCGGTTGATGGGTTTAGTGGGGGCATCACGTTCTTGGAGACCACACATGGTTTGGCTTTCTAAAAATTAAGTGCGCCAGTGAGCTGGGCAGTCGCCGTCACACAGTTAAGGTTGTGCTGTTTTACTCGCCTGCTTCCCTGTCCTTGTGCAGGATGGTTTGTACCATAATTCAGCTAAGAAATTCCCGTTAAACGTAAAGCATGACATATGGACATGCCCATGTCAGAAGTGGTAGATCTCAATGCAATTCAGAACGTTTGTCCTTTTGACCTTGATGTGGGGCTTATGCTTGAAATTGGTGTTTTCCTGCTCTCATCATCTTGAGCTAGATACCCTTTTCCCGATCGGTAGGCGCACAGGCCATTTGTGAGACTCCTTCATTTCAGCTGCTCTGGATGGTGACTGCCGCACCCCACCAACACCCAAGGGCGTTCTGTGCCTGCCACAGAACCCATATGTTAAATGTCATAGCTCATCCCAAACTCTAACTGCTGGCAATCACCTCAAGTTTGGGTGCTTATCCATCTGGCCATTTTCAAGTGTCACTCTGCTCAGGCAAAGTGACTCCGAATTATAGTGGCAGGACGGTAACAGAATTTTATTGTTCTCCTGTGTAATCATCCCAACTCTCACGGGCACAGCCCAGGGTGGTGGGTTGCTTTGCTCCAGAGTCAGAGATCTAAGCTCTTACCATCTTTTGGTCCTGCCATTCCCCCAGGAATTCTCTTTGCCTCCTGTATGGTCAAGGGTGGGTTGCAGACAAATCCATGTTGCAGCCCATGGAATGGGGGAAACAGTCGGGCAAGGTGGCTTATCTCTTAAGTTGGTGAAGACCTGCAAAGTGAACTGTCATTCATATCCCACTGGTCTAAACTAAGTTCCAGAGCCACATTTAACCACAAGGGATCCTGGGTAATGCTGTTTCTACCCGAAGCTTTGGACTTCAACTCTCCTGCCGTGGAGAAAGGGACAACGGATTCTGATGGCTGGCCAGAAGTTTCTGTCACATGTAACATCAGACAGAAAGAGATATTACCTCTTACAAATGAGATAAATGCCATGTGGTCATACAGTCAACAAATATTTATTAAGTGCCTGCTGTGTGCCAGATATATTTCCTTATATGTGTAAGAAAAATGGTGCTAATACACTGTGAGTGAAATGATGCAATCCTATAAACACATTTTCCAATTTTGAAAGACTTTTGCTCTTTCAGAAAACAAAGGGAAACTGAAAACAAGGCAAGGTTTTTTATCTCCATATTGCAGGAAAAATACTCTCACCCGTCGAATTCCACCAGCTGGCATTACAGTGGTTCTGCGAATAAGCACACACGAAAGCTGCTTAGGCAGTTATGTGGACGTTGGTCTCATAAATCACAATTTGCTTGTGGCATGATTATGAAACTGCAGGAAGGATTTTTCAGAGGATGATATCAGATCGTTGAGATTAAATTCAACCTCAAAGGTCGGGTGTTTCTCCAAAATAATCAAGGCAACGAAGAGAGCATATTTTGCAGTCATCCCCTTGATATAGTAAGTCACCCCATCTTCAGGGTTTGTGTACCCAAAGCAATGAAAGAGAAAGCGGCGGCCACACCGTGTCAGGTGGTACCAGCTGTAGGTGCTCGGACGCAGGAAATACTCTAGAGGGACCAGGAACACGTTCTGAACCTCGTCAGGGTTAGGCTGGGCCTGGAAGTTGTGGTCTATGAACCCAACAACCGGTGTTATCAATATGCTTCTCTAAAAACAGAAAACAAAATACAGAAATTAACAAGTAAAGAGATACTATTTCAAATGCTAAAGTCATGCCACTTCCACGTGGACTGAGAAAACAGGCTGAAGCAGTCAGTGCATGAGGTGGGTCAGGAGGAGGAAACTTGTGGCAGATGTAACCTTTACGTCCCCCATGAAAGGGGGCAGCCTCTGCCCTACCTTAGGCAGCATCTGTGAGATAACTCTGAAAATACGTTGTCAACGTAAGTAGGTACAGTCTTTTGGAATGGCAATTTCGCATTACAAAACTATGGTCCCTCTGACTTAGCAATTGAGTTTGTGTTAAGTGTATCTGTATGACAAATTCCTACCAGAGAGAAAAGATACAAGTATATCAGATCCTATAATCACAGTGTTTCGATATGCCATTGATGCGATGCTGTGGGAACTTAACTTTGTTTATATCAACTAGTCTATGGGAAAACTGGTTTCCTTAGACGGTGGCTCGCTTAAAGTTGCCGCGCTTATCAACAATGTTCAGTGAGGACCTAGCTGCACAAGACTGAAACATTATTTGCAGTAGCCGAAAACTCTAAAGGTACCACTCCTCAGATGATGGACATTTAGGGTAGGTCAATTATGAGTATAGTCCCAATGGGATTCTATGCAGCCCTTAAAAAATGCAAAAGGTAACTTTCCCTATCAGTGCAGACACAGATGTGCCATCTTATCGATAAAGTGACATCACATTAATTGTGACATATTCCCATTTATGGGAAATTATAATCATCTATGAACTACTTTACCCATGTTTGTATGTGGGAGGATTTCTATTTACAATCATGACTCCTTGCAAATAAATGTAGGGCACTACTGAGTGAAAGATTCTACTGGAAATTTTGAGGGGGACCCCTGGGGTTAGCGTAAAAACAACTACAGGGTCCACAGCACCCAATCTGAAAACCATCCGTGGAGTTTCCCTTTGATTTCCGGGTGGCCCAAGAATGTCCTGAATAAGACACGGGGCTTTCCCAAGCCTGCTCGGCTTGGAGGAGGCAAAGCCACACAAGAACCAGTCTCTCAGGGGCATGTCTGGCCACCCTGAAGATGGGGTTGCTCTGGGAGCTCATGAGTCTTAGCAACCCGTTTCTGTTCCAACTCTTACATCGAACACAGAGGGCACCAGGCAGCAGACGACTTCCACCTGCTGAGGGCGCAGGCCCACTTCCTCCTGGGCTTCCCGGAGGGCTGTGGCCACGTCATCTACATCTACAGGGTCACGCTGTCCTCCAGGGAAGCACACCTCTCCAGGTGACCGTCTGAGCTGGACAGGGAAAGAACAGAGCTGCACTGTGTGACTCCAATTTCGGAACCATCCATTCATTCAACAAGTACTTCCTGAATGTCTGTTTTGGGCTCGAGACCATTCTTACGATAGTGGGAATAAGTGGGGAACTGGAGTAAAAGAAAAAATGTTTTTACTTGAATCCTTTTTAAAAAAAGTGAACTTAGAGAACTTCTCTCACTGTTAACTATTCCCTACTGGCCCCCAAAGTACCGCACACAGACGCACACACCCAGATTTACACTGATGGGCGAGGCTGAAGGAGAGGGCACTGAAAAGGCACTGTTACCAATGGACAGCAACCGAGTGCTTACTCTGTTCTGGACCTGTTGCTTCACAAGGACTTCTTTCAGAGTTATCAGAACAGTTTTATAAGCTTTTTTTAAAGAAAAGTATTTATTTACTTCTTAGAGAGAGGGGAAGGGAGGAAGGAATAGAGGGAGAGAAAGATCAATTGTGCAGAGACACATCAATCGTTTGCCTCTCGTGCACCCCAACTGGGGAACCTGGCCAGCAGCCCAGTATGTGCCCTGACTGGGAATCGAACCTGTGACCTTTTGGTTTACAGGCCGGTACTCAATCCATTGAGCCACACCAGCCAGCACTAGTTTATTTTTTTAAATCAAGGTGAAATCTGTAACATAAAGTTAGAGTGAACATGCAGTGACATTTAATACATTCACAATGTCACACAATATTACCACTATCTAGTTCCAGGACATTTTCATCTCCCCAGACGGTAACTCTTCAGCTGTCCACTGGACGGCTGATCCCCACTTGCCTCATCCCCCTGCCCTCAGTTTCTGTCTGCAGAGTCACCCGTCCTGGTCATTCCCTGTAAAGGGACTCCTATGACACATGACCTTTGGTGTCTGTTTCTCTTGCCTAGCTCCACGGTTTTGAAGTTCCTCCACGTCCCAGCATGTGTCAGTGCTTCTTTCCATTTTATGGCTGAATAGACTTCCACTCTATGTACGTACCACAATGATCTATCTTTCCATTAATGGATATACAGGTTACCGAAATACTGTTCTTTCCATTTGTGTATAAGGGAAGTAAGCCTCAGAGAGCTTCAATGGCCTGACCAGATTCACGTAAGATGCGAGTAATGGGGCTGGAGTGTAAACCAGCATTTTAACTCTAGAACACACCACACATTCATCACGACCTCCCACAGAAAATGTGGTCCCCCGCGCTATCAACGCTGCCCTGTGTCCACGGCGCTCTACCTCTGCACGCCCGGTGAGGGAGCGGAGGCCCTCTTCCTGCATCGTCCCCACCTCGTACATCCTTGATTTATTCTAAATACCTCCCCCCTTTTTTATCTCTGTCCTTAAAATGATTTCTCTCCTATCTTGGGCACAGGTGGAGAAGCACAAACCCTCCATGCTTCTCTCCTCTAAAGGACCGAACTTCTTAGCAAACGTGACCTCTGTTTCTTTCACACTCACTCCCGCCGTGCCCACCATCCTTTCTCTCCTGAACTGTTGTGACCTCAGGGCCAGCCTCCTGGCCGAGCCTCTTCTCCAACGTGTGTGGTGAGCGTAATCTCAGCACCTACCTCCCGTGGTCGTGGAGTTGTTCACAGGAGCTGACAGCTGAAGCACATGGCACAGCGCCTGGCCCATGTGAAATATTTATTCATGAGAATGCGTAGGAGCATTCTCGATGTTTAGAAGCTAAATCAAGAGGTCATGTAGGCATTTTTTAGCACCAGGCCCAATATATCCTTGTAAAAATAAACTAGATGCCATTATAAATATTGTCACGTCCTACCGTTTAAAGTCTCGTTTAGGCAAACTTTTTAAAAAACCGAAGAAATCATTTTAAAGTTCCTCTCTGCTAATAAATCAGTACCAAAAAAGCAAGTTAAAAATCAGTAACAACGCAGGAACTGCTGCAATACACAGAAACCTCACACATCTTCCCATCCATTTTAGTTATAAGTGTAGGTGAAAACCAGGCTAATGGACATCTTCCTACTGCCTTGACCACTCACCACCCAAATGCATAAGAGACAGCCCTAAGGCTGCATCACCGCTGAAAATGAACTCCATGGTGTTAGCATACAGCAGCAAGGCATCCGTGCCAGAGGCACCTGCAGGGGCACATCAGGCTTGACAGAAATACACACCTCACTGAATGACTATTTTAAATGCTTGTAAGAAAATGTTATGCAGCCCTGGTGGTGTGCCTCAGTGGACTGAGTGCAGGCCTGGGAACCAAAGGGTCGCTGGTTCAATTCCCAGTCAGGGTACACGCCTGGGTTGCGCGCCAGGTTCCCAGCAGGGGCTGTGCCAGAGGCAACCACACATTGATGGTTTTCTCCCTCCTTTCCCCTCCCTCTAAAAAATAAATAAATAAAAATCATTTTAAAAATAGAAAATGTTATGCAGTTTTAAAGAAAATATTCATAAAAACGATTATTCACAAACTGTCAGCACCAAAAAGGGTCCTTATCTAAGTACAGAAGTTTTCAATTTTATTTTATTTTTTCGTAAATAGCATATTTTTATTAAATAAAACCTTATGGAATGCAACCGAATTTCCTAAGACTTTCATCTATTTTTTTGCTTGACTTCCTGCTTATTTAGCCCTAGAGAGCTGGGAGAAGAGAGAGGAGAGGAGGGAGAGTGGAGAAGAGGAGGGGCAGGGAAAGGAGAAAACTGAGGCTCAGGGATGAAGAACTTTCCTCCAGGTTCCAGAGCCAGCAGGGGAGCCCCCACTTAGACAGGAGTGACTGGTGGCACGCACCCTCTTCTCAATTTAGGAGAAGACAACATCTGGGGACCCAGCTTGTGGGACTCCAGGGAGAGGCCAAGTGCAGGTGATGCCTGCAGGAATTTCTTGACCTCAAAGCCAGATATGCTTAGAGTCCAATTTAATTAAATTTAAATACTTTTTAAAAAATGTAACTTTTGCATATCAGAGTTTATGGTCTAAGGTGATTCTCACTTAATAATGAATAGGCAAAGATACTTGAAACAGAGACCAAATGCCCATTTGGTCTAGATTTTCTCCATTATTGTTTTTTTTTAATTAAAGAAATATGTTGAAGTGCTTCCATGCTTTTTGGCAGAGCTGGGAACAGACCCCCGCCCCCCAGTTCCGAGTTCAGTGTCTCCCTGGAGACGGGACTGTCATCATCCGACCCAGACAGGAGAGAGAATGCACACAAGTCTAATCCCAAATCCACAAAACTCCCACTGAGTTCTCAGCTTGTTTTCTTCCCCTACAGCCAGACGTTTTGTTGTTCTGCTCAGAAAGACACTGTATTAGGGCCCATTTTCTGTTTTGTACTTGGATAACTGAAATTCCTGCTTACCAACTTTTCCTTGGAAGTTCCCCTAACAGCAAGGGACAGTGACCGTGGCCAGTGTGAACTCAGGGGAACTGCACGCCCAGCACAGCATTTCTTTAAAGTTGAACGGTGTATCTGAGAACCTCAGGCCATGTCTGTTAACAGCCCTAGTGATGACGACAGCTGAGATTTTCCGAGTCCTTGCCCAGTGCCAGGGCTGTTGTAGGCACTTTAGCTTCATTACCCTGTGAAATCCTCGAAGCTGCCCTATTGAACAGGTGCTCCTATTTTTGTCCTCATTTTGCAAGTGGAGCGATCATCGATCACAGCACAGAGAGGGCAACTAAATGAGACAAAGTCACACAACAGAGCTGGCAAGGAGAGAGCCTGCATTCAAACATGGGCAGCTGGCTCCTAAACCCAACTGCTCATTTCTGTGCTCCAGAACTTTCACATTATACCCATGGTGGGACTGGTCTAAAACAGTGGCGAAATTGCCCCCCATTCCTGCCAGGACAGTAGTCAGTCTCTGAAGACATGTGTGGCTGTCACAAAGGGGTGTGTGTCTGTGTTACTGGCACGTAATGGGGAGGGGCCAGGGATGATGCTAAACAAAAATTCCATAATGCACAGGGCAGTGCCCACAAGGTGTTATTCAGCCCAAATGCCAATGGCATCAAGGTTAAGAAACCCTGGTCTAAATGTATTTTAAATTATTTATTTTTCTTTTCAAAGCTTCAAAAAATTCCATGTTATTTTGTGGCCCCCTCAAATATCACAATTTTGAAAGTCCATCTGGGAATCTCTTGCCTCAAAATGTGTGCAAGTAATAAAATTTCATGGGATTTTCAAATGTCCTGAGACCTTAATGGCAGAACCTTTTAGTTACTTACCTTTTCTGAGCGGAGGGTGAACAACAGGTGAAGTTTTCCTTCTTTAACCAACAATGGTAAAAGGATGGAACATTTACTATACAACAAGTGAGAATACTTGGTCCCAACATCATGCTTTTTTAAGCGGGCCTTGGCATCATCTATCAAGTTGTTTCTAAAAGGGAAACAAACCAAACATTATGGTGCCAGGGTGACGGTAAAAATCTCCCCGTCCTGTGTTTCTGCTTCATTGTGTATCTTGATGTTCACCATTTCTGAGTCTCAGTGTATTTTCCAGTAGTATGGCAAAAATAATACCCAAATCATGTAGTTTTTGGCAAGATAAAAAAACTACAGTAGTTCACTTTTATCTTCTATTTTACTTTCTGTGGTTTCAATGACCTGTAGTCCATCTCAGTCCAAAAATATTAAGTGAAAAATTCCAGAAATAAGCAATTCATAACTTTAAAATTCTGCACTGCTCTGGGCAGCGTGATGAAATCTTGCACTGTCTAATGCCATCCCACCTGGAACGTGAATCATTCCTTCACCCAGGTTATCCAGGTTGTGTTCCTGCTACCTGTCCATCAGTCACTGAGTAGCCTTCCTGGTGATCCGATCGACAGCACTGCAGTTCCTGTGTTCAAGAGCCCTTATTTTATGTGCTGACGGCCCCAAAGCAGCAGAGTAGTGACGCGGGCAGGCAGGTCGGATATGCCAAAGGGAGGCCTAAAGTGCTTCCTTTAGGCTGCAGAAGTGTCCAACCTTCCGGCGTCTCTGAGCCACACTGGAAGGAGCGTTGTCTTGGGCCACACATTAAATATATTGTGACACGTAATCACAAAAAAGTGTCATGTTTTAAGTAAAGTTACAATTTTGTGTTGGGCAGTGTTCACAGCTGTGCTGGGCTACATGCGGCCTGCAGGCTGTGGGTTGGACACCCCTTCAGGGTAAAGGTGAATACAGTACAGTAAGATATTTTGAGAGAGACCACAGTCACATGACTTTTATTATAGTATACTGTTATAATTATTCTATTTTATTATTAGTGATTGTTGCTAATTCTTTACCTAATTATAATTAGTTTTCATGGGTACTTATGTATAGGAAATACCACCACAGTACATATATATATGTATGTATATACATGTGTACACACATACACACACACACATGGTTTCATACTGTCTGTGGTTTCAGGCATCTTTTGAAGGTTTTGAAATATATCCCCCATGTGTGAGGAGGGGATAACTGTACTAAAAACACAGTTCAGTACATAAGTTCATTTGGAAACTAAATTAAATTTAAATTATGATAAAATATGTTTTAACAATACAACAATTGCTGAAATCCATAAGTATGTTCAGGTAAGACAGGTTTGCTGAATAAGTCACTGTAAATTTGCACCATAGTAAAATTAAGGATTTTTCCTTAATCTGGCTCTTATGTCATGTTATTAAGTATTCCTTTTGTTATCAAATATTCAGCTGCCTTAAAACAGTGGTTCCCAGACTTTGGCAGCAACAGAATCACCAGGGGAGCTGACTACATACAACCCAGATTGCTGGGCCGGCTCTACAACTGTAGCAAGTTGGCTCAGCAAGTTAGGGGTAGGGCCTAAGAGTTAGCAGGTATCAAACTCCCAAGCCATGGGGATGCTGCAGACCAGGGGAACACACTTTGAAGACCATTACCTGATAATATGCAAGTGTTTGGATTTGTGACCACAAATGTGCCCTGAATTTACGGCTGTGAATTTGTTTTGGCCCTTTTGAAAGGAGTATTTTGTTGCTGACTTGTGTAGTGGGTTAAATAGTGTCGACCCAAAACCTCAAATGTGACTTGACTTGGAAATAGAATTTCTGTAGATGCAATTCATTTATGACTTAAGATGAAATAATCCTGGATTTAGGGTGGACCCTGATTCCGATGAGTGCTGTCGTTACAAAAAGAGGACAGCAAATAGACAGATACACACAGGGAAGAAGGCCATGTGAAGATGGAGGCAGGGACTGGCTGTGATGCTGTCACAAGCCAGGGATCAGCAGAGCCACCAGAAGCTGCAACAGGCAAGGAAGCACCCTTCCCTAGAACCTTCAGAGGGAGAAAGACCCTGCCAACACCGGGAGCATGGACTTCCAGCTTTCGGAACTGGGAGAGAATTTCTGTTTTCTAAGCTACTCAGATTGTGGCACTTTGTTATCGACAACACAATGAACAGTTTCATTTTTCTAAAGGCAGTGGTTTTGCATAGTGGGCAAAAATCAGATGTGCAGGTCAGCTGGAACTGGTTTCGAAATGTTCACAGATGACCTCTCCAAGCCACCCTTTCCTCACCCTTTCCTGTGACACGTCTGGAAACATTTGTGAGGATTTAATAACATAATTCATATACTGTGGCTGGTACTCAGCTAGTGGCCTATGAATGGTGACTACTGTCATAAATGTCCCCATAATTAAATGAGCAGTTGCTTGCGGGAGGTATTTCTCCGTTTTGCCTCTTCCTACATGGCAGAGTGCTCACTAATAGCCATCGGATAATGGCTGTGCAGGGCAAAAACGACCAAAAGTCTTGAAAATAATCACTGAGTGCTGGCACCTGAGGACACTCCAGGGTGCATCCCAAGCGCACAGGCCCAGGTCCAGAAGAGGAAACTTGCCGGCCCAGTGACAATGGACTTGACCCAGTGTGATTTCTCAGAGGCTCCCATAACTAACCAGAGGGTCCAGCAGATGCAAAGTCTGCAAAAATGTGTTTGACCACATTAGTGCCCGATCCTTGGAATAATCACCATAAAAACACCAACAACAGTAGCAGCCAACCTGTTGTGAGCACGAGCTTATCCCACACTCCTGCCTTGCTTCTCTCTTTACCCTCACAACAGCCTGGTGAGGTGAGCGCCATTATCCTGTCCAGGTCAGAAAGGTCACGTAACTGAGACCCAAGGTCCTCACTGGAGGTAGCCACCGAGGGTCCTGAACTCTGGGTCGCCTCCTACGGACTCACGTGGTCCTTAAGGTCAAAGTCTGGAACCCCCCCCCCCCCCCGGAGCAGAAGAGGTAAGCCCACTGCGCAGAGGAAAACGCTTTGCCCTTGGGAGAAGGAAAGTGAACCCGTGATGGGTGTTAACTTAAGATGTCTAGGGCCGGAGAAGATGCGGAGGTCCTGGGACCCTGTGGGCGTGGAGCGCGGGCTCAGCAAAAACAATCTCAGGCAAAAGGCCCCGGCAACCCGTGACCCACGATCTGTTAGGCCCTGTTCTGATCAAGTCCGGGCTCAGTGCACTTGGGGCCATGGGGTCTTTACCTGACTGACTCCGGAGGACAGGATCGCGACATTGGTCGGGAAAGTTTGTTTCCAGCAGCAGATTCCTCGGAGGTGTTCCACTGGGCGGGCATGCGCAGAACTGCAGTGGGACGGCGGACGGAAGAGAGGCGGGGCCTACGGCTTGAGGCGGAACGGAGCAGAGAACCTGTGGATGTGGGCGGGGCCTAGTGCCGTCGGCGGAGAATTGGGGCGGAGCGACCCTCAGGGTGGGGCTGGAGGAAAAAAAGACCCGGCCTCCGGGGTCCGGTAGTGAGAAGGGTTTCTGCTCAGCTCCTTGCTCCGTCTCTAGAACAGCAGGCAGATGAGGAATTCTGTAGTTGACAGTTGTAATAAAGGAGAAAAAATGTGAAAATGCAGTCCTGGTGAGTTGAGAGGATTCACTGTTGCTAGGAGGTGAAGCTGGTTCAGCTTTTCTGAATAGCCATCGGCACGCATTTACTGAGCACTTGCTATGTGCAGATGCCACAGCATGCGGAGCTTACTGTTAAGTGGCAGAGAGAGAGAGGGAGAAAGTAATAAAACAATATTACTTAGATAAAGCAGAGCCCTTTAGTCCTTGGAGAGCATCTGACGGAGAAACGTGAACAACCCAGATCAGAGAAGCCTTCCCAGAGAAAATGGAAATGGCAGACCTCCAGAGCAGCTGTGCCCCAGGGTAGTTCAGGTCCAGCAGCATCAGCACCACCTGCATGCTGTTAAAATACAGTCTTGGATCCCATCCCAGAGCTGCTGGATCAGAAACAGGGGTAAGGCCAAGTGGGAGCGCATAGGAGATTCTGATGTTCAGAGAGCCACTGCTCTCAGGTGTGTGTGAAAAATAAATCAGGGGGCCCTGGCTGGTGTAGCTCAGTAGATTGAGCACGGGCCTGTGAACCACAGGATTGCGGTTCGATTCCCCATCAGGGCACATGCCTGGGTTGCAGGCCGGTTCCCTGCAGGCCAACTCCCAGCAGAGGACACACAAAAGGCAACCATACATTGATGTTTCTCTCCCTCTCTCCTTCACCTCTAAAGATAAATAAAATCTTAATAAATAAATAAATAAATAAATAAATCAGGGGAGGAAAGGAGCGGGGGAGAGAGTTCGGGAAGAGTGTCAAGTCTGTGCCAAGACTCCGTGCTGCGCAAGGACACCAGAGGAGCGGCTCCAGAAGAGCTGGTGAGAGGGCGCCTGTGGGAGCCCACATGTAAGAAGTCAGAGTTCAGAGACTTAAGGCCAGGCTGACTTCTGTATCCCCGCAGGAGGTGCACTGGCTGGGACCCACGATAATGCTTTAATTTTAATTTCTTTTAAAAGTAGAAGAAAATGAATACAGTAATAGCCAATATAAAATAATAAATCTAGCTGGGATTGCATTCACTTTTACATCAATACAGTCATTAAATAGAATTCATTTTATTATTATTTTTTGAGGAAGGGGTTTATAAAACCAAAATTGCTTAGGGCCCATGAAATCCTTTGTGTCTCTGGGTTGTGGGACAGTTAAGCCACAATTCCAAAAACCATCTGAGCCTAGATGTTCACCTGGTGAGGCTGCCAAAGTTGAGAGAGCCCAACCAAAAGCTTGATGACAGTCTTAATAATAACAGTGATGTCACCTCACCTATATGTACTTAATCCTCTGAGTAACACCATGAAATAGGGTTATTTCCATAGAGGTATTAACATCATCACTTTCCAGATCAGGAAATAAAAAATAGTTTGCTTAAGTTCACACAGCTTGGGTTCAAGGTTAGATCATTCTGACCTCTGAGTTCATTTATTTCAACATCACCTCACAGAAGCAACTGACCTATGAATTATATGACTCTGATTATGAATAAGAAGCAGATAAATTAACCTTTCATCCAATATCCACTGCATACTTATTATGTGCAAGGCATGTCTAAGATGTGACCCCTTGACTTTTAAAGCCTCTTAGTTTATTGGACGTGGTAATAAACATGACTCAGCTCTACTAATGTATAGTGTGTTCTCATCTCTGTTTGATAGGGGTGGGGAGAGTGGTTCAGAGGGTTGAATTGGGGACTGAAAATTATTGTCCAGGGATTTTATTTGATCTTCTTGTAGACATCCTTTGATTGAACCTTTGATTTGAAGATGAGCAGACTGAGGCTCAGAGTAGTCTGGTGCCTTGGCCATGGTCACTCGGCGGGTGAACTGTGGAGCCGGGTGTTGATCCCATCCACTGAGCTGCAGCTGGCACTCTGGTAGGTTTTGAGGGGTAGGTGGGATTTTAAGAGGCCAAAGTGAGGAGATGGCCTTCTTAGCAGAGGGAGCAGCAGAAGCCAAGCAGGGGTGAAGGGCTTTGTTCAGAGGAGCAGATAGAGCCACAGGGCTGGAACAATGGGGGCAGTTGGTGGAGCAGAGCCTGGGAAACAGGTGAAAAGGTGTTGGAAGCCATAGCAAGATAGAGGTTGACCTTCTTCCTAAAAGTAGAGGAGTAACAGGTCTGGGTTTTCGGGAAGATCTCTGTGGAATCACGGTGGGTGGATTGGAAGTAGGGAGAGATTGGAGGCAGTTGGGGCTCTTCCAAAACTCTGGCTGAAGGAACCAGAAAAAGGTGCTTTAAGCCTTCTGAAAAACCCCCATACTCCCTACATCAGAAAGACAGAGTTTGGCAGGAGGTGGTCTTACTGCAAAAAGCAGGTCGAGATGTCTTGTGTACCAAGGCCATGTGCACAGCATCTTCTTTAGGATCAGAAAGACTACTGTAAAAATACTTAGTTTTTATGGGTTTTGTAAGGCTGGCGGCCAGAGCACCGGGAACGTCACATGTGAAATGCATCATAATAAGATTATATATACATGGAATATACATGCATGTATATGTGTACGTATATCTGGAAACCTGCAAAACAACACAGGTTTCAAGGTAGTCTTTAGGGAAGATGACTTGTCTCTGTAGCTTTTGTAAACAGATTTGTTGGTAGTGACATAATTCTAGAAAATGTGTGGAAGAGAAGCAAAGCTATAAAAAAGTTAAGGGCAGTATGGAAAGCCAACAAGAAGCTCCCAGGGACTAGGGTGGACCTTATCTTCAGTTCAGCCACCTGGAACCTCTATTTGAGCAGCACCTTACAGTCAAGACTGGGTGCCGAAGAGATAAAGAAACTCCAGCTAGTCTGAGAGCAAAGGATGTCTGGGGAAAAGACCTATAACAAACAATTAGCTTTAACGCCAGATAAATGCTCTCATCCAGGAAGGGGGCTAAGTGCTCTGAGGAGGGGGGAGCCACAGGCAAGCAATTAATTCTGCCTGCGAGTAGGCAGTGAGGTCCAGATAGGCTGTGGAGAGGCGGTAAGGTAATAGGGAATACTTAGTATTTAGAATTATTTTCCTAAGAAATGTGAGTTTCCTCCATTCCTTCCTCAATTTGCAGGAGGGTCTCTAAGCAGTTAGAGGTCAGCCTCAGGGGAGGGCTTTCCTATTAAATATCACATCCATCAGAGTATAATGGTTATAATTGCTGGTTGGGCATTCATCCTCCATCTACAGGATCTGTCGCAAATAACGCCCCCTTTTTATTACAAAATCTTTTATTGCAAAATCATTAGCATGCAGTTCTGTAAGATAACACTATCACACTCGAGCACACCATATGACATTTTAGGTGAAATGTTCAAATTAAAACTATAAATTATGACACCCATGTTATTACCCCACCAACCACATTCAAGCAGGCGTTACTTCTGCTGGACCCTGTATTACCACCCCCTCCCCCTGCCCCTCTCATGCCAAATCAGAGAGAGCAAAGCAGGATCAGCCTTCACAGCCTTCCTACCTTTTAAGGAGAGGAAGGCTGAGGGAGTTCTTTTAAGGAGAGGAAGTTGAGGGAGTTCTTTGAGGACTAGATTTAAATAGGAATTTCTCTATGAATGGGCCAGTGTCTTCAGCATCAAAATAATTTGGGGGGATAAATGGAGAATTCAGCTCTCCAAATCCCACCCACGGGTACTTATCTCAGGGTAAAATTCACCCAGCAACATGTGTTTTGAGCAAGCGTCTTAGGTGCTTCTGTTGTAAACATTAAGGACACTGGTTTGTGCTCCAGAGAAAGACATTTAAGGTTGCCCCAGAGGAAAGGGTGGTGGTGGCCGCCGCTCCAGGAGGCACCCTTCCTGGGAGTATTGGAACGATCTTTCTTTCCGGTCTTGGGAGTTGGCAACTTGGGCAACTCAGAAGAGGCTCCAGGGAAGGTGCGTGGGTTGTTTTGTGGAAAATAGGCTGAATCGGACAGATCCCTGCACAATGTGCTGGTTCTTTTGTTTTTAAAGACCATTTAAAAAAGGAAAGAACTTGTGAGTTTGGGTCTGCCCATTCTCTCGTTGATGCCCATTTTTGGGTAGGCACAGAGCTGGGTGGTGGCGGTCTAGAGATGCATGACAGTTGATTCCAGCTCTTGAGAGATTTGGAGTCACACACAGTGTGCGTGACTTTGCTGCACAAGCACCTGCTGGGGGACGATTGCACACACAGGCCTTTGGGCGGCAGCCTCAGGGAAGGTGATGCAGCGGGGCCAAGCACCTGCATCTACAGCCAGACCCTCGGGTCATTCCACTGTGTCCGCACTTTGAAGGGGGCCAAGTGGAACTTGAATCTGAAAAAATAAAGTAAAAGACTGGAAACCAGCCAGTCCCAGGAAGTCTACATAGACACGTCAGCCAAGAAGTCAGTGACCTGAGACGGACCTTAATTTCTGGAAGCAAGTGTGGGCTGGGAAAAAAGGCTAGACACAGATTATAGGAAATGCTTCTAGAAGTGCCCTGGAATACAAAGATGTAAATTGCTGGGAATTTACATCTGGGCTCTGCCAAAGTGATTTTTCAAAGTAACTCATGGTGTTTTTCATCCATATTTAATTTTTGTTGTGTAACAGTAAAATAGATATATGCTTGCATATCAAGATGTCTTAAATCTCTGAGTTTCCATGAGGCAGGCCACCAAAAACTGATAAAAACTGATGGGCGGGCATCATTCACACATTTTATACCATTGCTTGTTCTCATTTCCGTGCACCTTTAGAAATGAGCTAAAGATGAGTTATGTTTAATTCCTTTACTGCCGTGGAAACTCTGTGTAATAGAACAATCAGCTAGGTTTAATTACCAGCAACAACTGTACTGGGAAATTTGTAATCCAAATGAGGGCCTGGCCTAGGAGGTAGCTAATGACGTAACTGTGCTGTACAATGAAGCACAGTCTGGTCTCAATTAGCTTGTGAATTAGTTGTGAAATTTTCCAGTGTGGAGGGAAGCTCTGTGTCTATGGAAGAAGCACAGACTCTGCTCCACAGGCAGTTACCCTCCGTGTCCTCACCCTGGCCTTGGGTCTGCCCACCAGCAACTCACAACTCAACTCTGGTCGAACCTTTACTTTAGTAGATTGATGAGGGGATGTGCGCACTCATATCACTCCCTAAATCCAGACTCCACCTCTTACCTGGCTTGGTGCCTTATCCGACCCATTGTTTTTACCACAGGGAAAACTATGCCATCTGTGCTCTGCTCAGGGATTACACTCAGGCATGCAGCCGTCTGGTGTATCTGGGATAATATATACTACCAGGTGGGCAGAGAGACAGACAGACAGACAGAACAGACAGATGGACAGGCCCTTGGAAAAGAATGCAGTCCGTTTGCTGCTAGCCTCTGGTGTTTCCTATGGCTGGCTGGCTGAAAACGGCCACACAATATTCTTGTTAAGGGGGAGGGGTGGGTATTGGTCATTGCTTGAAGCTGGAAAAGAACGTGGGCTGTCATGACGGTGGAGGGCTGTACTTCTCACAGGCCTGTCTGATGCAACTTCTCTGCAGTGACGGAAATTCTCTGCTTTCTAGTACAGTGGCCACAGACCAAATGTGGCTAGTGTCAGTGAGGAACTAACTTTTAATTTTATTTACTTTCTGGTAATTTAAATAGCCACACGTGGCTAGTGGCTACCATATTAACACAGGAAGCATTATAATTTCTAAGCTTCCTTCTATCCTGTAACCTTCTTGGAAATATCAGCTCAAGACCTCCACCGAGGGTATATATCTTTCAGGTTAAACACATGCTTTGGGGAAAATTCTTAGAGGCTTCTACCCAGGGTGTTTGGGGGGAATGGAGGCTAGAAGCAAGTTCATTAATTCCTTTCTTTAATAAAAAAATTAGCTCATCTTACCCCTGGTGGGCACCCACTCTTGTCCCACTTCCCATCACCACAATGAGGGTTTGAAGCAGACCTTTCAATTGCCTGATACAATAAGCCGTTAGCAAGGAAAGTGCTTATCTCTTTGTGCCTGTCATGTGACGTGAGCTGTGTTACATGTTGGATGCAGTGATTGGCTGCCATACCTGTCTTTAAAGAGTTACTATTGTGGAAGAGGAAATACGTTTCAAGCAACCATAGACCTGTGACGTGCCCTGTGGGAGGGTGGTAATGTCAAATGCATTTTGGGAGGCTGCATTTGATACTACCCTTCACAGATATACAATCTGTGAATATGTTACAGAAACAACAGGTCCAGGGCGGGGGGCAATATTTGGCCCACTCAGGGATGCCAAAAACTGTTACTGAACAGAGGGGATTCGTTATGTCCAAAAATTTCACCTCTCTCAATGCCAGTGATTTGTGAAAAAGAAAGGAATGATTATTTAGTGCTATACAGACTTAAGGTAGTGACCTAATGTCTTCTTTAACATATCAAAGCCCTAAATCCTGCCTGGTGTAGCTCAGTGGATTGAGCGAGTGCCTCGAACAAAAGCATTGTGGTTCTATTCCCAGTCAGGGCACAGGCCTGGGTGCAGGCCAGTTCCCAGCAGAGAATGCACAAGAGGCAACCATACATTGATATTCCTCTCCCTCCCTTCCCTCTCTAAACATAAATAAATAAAATCTTTTAAAAAATCAAAGCCCTTTTTGGATACCCACGACGCCCACAGCTCTCCCTTCTCCCCCTGCCCTAATTCAGGGTACCGTAACTCTGGAAAAGAAGTACACGTCTGTGTTTCAGGTTGCTGGCACCATCAGCTGTGTTGTTTGTTGTCCAGGCAGGATCTCTAATTAATTCACGTGGCATCTTCTGGCAAGAGTTCATGGTACCCATTTTCCAGGCAAAGTGTCTCCTGCTTCCCAGACCACGTGGCCAAAGGGAGCACCCGGTAGCCATGTGGTCCTCTTCTACCAAAGCTGCAGGGGTCCCCACTCTGCCAGAGCATGTGTTTCTCCCTCTCACATGGCTGCATGTGGCTCTCTCCCTGCACTACCACAGCCACATGGATCTCTCCCTCTCACATGGCTGTGGGGGTCCCCACTCTGCCAGGAGAGTGTGGCTTTCTCCTCACTGCCATGGCCGCATGGTCCTCTCTCTAATGGCTGCCGAGCCTTGATTTAAACCCCCACACCAATCCTCCTCTGTAGCCCCATTTTTAAAAATATTTTATTTATTTATCTTTAGAGGGGAAGGAAAGGAGAGAGGGAGAGAAATATCAATGTATGGTTGCGTCTGCTGAGGACACACAATGTATCGTGTGTCCCCTGCCGGGAAGTGGCCTGCAACCCAGGCATGTGCCCTGAGTGGGAATCGAACCGCGATCCTCTGATTCGCAGGCCCGTGCTCAATCCACTGAGCTATACCAGCCAGGACTGTAGCCCCATTTTTGACTCCTCCCACAATCAGCTGCACTTGCCAGCACTCCCGTATCCTTCCAGCTTTACTGGGCTGCCATAGTGAGTCTGGGCAGATGTGGCCCCATGTCATGGAGCCAATTTTCTCTAACCTCTCCCGCAGGCACTGTAACTCAGGGGACCTGCCCCCTACCTCGTTACATCTTGGGGAGGAGTGACTTCCATCCCCCCTGTACCCCCACACTCCAAGCATGGCCACAGCTATTTCAACATATCTGTGAAACCAGTTATAGGTTATAGATATGTTAAGTGACCATGCCAGAGGTTAACTGAAAAGCTGTTGCTGTACAAAACAGTTCTCAATGGCCCTGCTCCATGTGTCCCTTCCCCCAACTCACATCTGCGGGGGAAGTAGTGAGGACATCCTAATATTTCCTGGACACCTTGAGTTCTGGACCCTATTCCAAATCCCTTTTTGAGGCCCCCCTCTTGGCTGCACCCTGTTACAAATATGGTAAAGTTTCCACCCTTTGTTTAGCCCCATTTTTCTCTGATGTACAGAGTTCTCTTTGCCCCCATAATCCTCACGGACGTTGATCTGAACTGGTGTTTTGTTCAAGGCGCTTGGCACGGTGCTCCATTGGAGTGATGCCTGGGCACATGACTTCCTCCTGGGGGCAGAGGGAGATGTCACGGAGAAGCCCAGTGATGCTGCCCTGAACAGTATCTGAAATACTGCCATTCCTTAGTCCCTTCTCTGCTCTGTTCTTCTCCACAGCACTCGTCACTAGATGCTCTAATACATAGCTCTCTTCAAGTCTCTGCCTCCCTCCACTAAAGTCTAAGCTCTAGGAAAGAGGGAGCAAAGCGTCTCTTTTTCCCACTACTGTGGCCTTAGCACCCAGGTAATCAATATATAATTTTTGACTGACTATAGATATTGAAAAACATTTCAACTGGCTTTTAAAGGAGAGGAAGAATTTTGATGGGCCAGAGGGGAGGTGAAGTTCATTCTAGGAAACACACAGAAGACTAAAAGCACGTGGAGAGTCGTATAGAAGCTGGCGTTGATTAAGGAAAGGGTGGGCCTAGCAGTAGGAGATAACACTGCTAGAACAGACTGTGCCCTCCCATGAAGAGAGCACAAGGGGAGGATTGGTTGGCTTTCTGGGGGAGCTGCTGAGGGTAGGGCAAGATGTTGGAGATACCTCCATGGCTTGGGAGGATGCCGGGTTCCCCAGTGAAGAAGAGGCAGTGTGGGTTATGGCCACAGTCTGTTTTGTGGGATTCTGGCTAGGTTACCAGCCCACAGCACATCCTCTATATTTATATATACACATAATATATGCATGGTATCTGCTTTTATGAATTTTTATGAGATTGTGCATTCAAAATGAGCTTGCTTCAGTTTATCTACACGGGAGCAAAATACATAGCATAAAACACGCACAACCAGAGGCTTGCAGAGGCTGCCATCCTCGTAAACATGTCTCCCCAGGACATTCATTGAGGAGGTGAGTCATCTTTCTGGGAAAGGGCATGGGCTGCCAGGCTGTATTTCCTTTCTGCTTTGTCTTTCAGAATACAGATGTGCTTTAGAGGCAGGGATAAAAGGTGGAACATGTTTCTCTTAGTGGTGTTTGTCTTTCTTCATAGTGAAATGTACATTTTGTTCCCCAAGTAGACTCTGGGCAGCTACCTAGCCTAATTGTATAGCTTCGTGGAAAATGAGATGTTTATAGTTTCTATGAGGCAAGTCCTCCTCCAACCTTGTATAGAGATTAAAATGTATGTCCTATTTAATATCGGGAAAACTGTATTCCATGCCGCATCCTCCACATGGCGGCCCCCCTGGTTCCCATTTTCTTTCCTAACCCGCTGCCACAGTCACGTGGGGTTTCACCCCCACTTATGCTGAGGGCTATGTGTGAGGCATGGTAGGTAAGCATGTTTATTGCTTTAACAATAAGGCTTAATTGTTAAAGCTGGTTGGGCTTAATTAATCCCTGTAACCACCCTCCCAAGTAGAGATACTTTTCTTTGCTTTTGCAGATGAGCATGCTGAGGCAGACAGCAGACAAACAACTAGAGCAGGTATGGATGGAGCTGGGATTAGAATAAAAACCATTTCACTCCATTGTCAACATTCATTCTATGACACTTTGATCCTTATTGAAAAAGATTTTTATACTATTTATGTCTATTTTTATAAGTGTCCATTTAATAGCTACGTAATATAGACATATGTAAAAAAGTATAGTCAGTGCCTGGCACATAATAAATTATTCATAATTGGCAGTGTCACACATGCTGAATTATAGAGATCTTGTTGATTGCTGACCATTTTTTATTACTTATGATGCTTATTGGGGATTCAAATGCAATATATTTTGGCTTCATGTGGAGATATTACTATCGTTCACCAATTTCTAGTTCTCGTCTTTTTCCTGGACATAGGTGACCACTATTCCAGCTTCCCTTGCAGCTAGGCAGAATCATAAGACTTATTCTGGCCAATGAAATGTGGGTGGAAGTGATGTGCATCACTTCCAGTTGAGAGAGTGAAAAAGCCCAGCTAAGTCTTAAGTTTCTGCCCTGCACCAGTAGCCTGGAGCCTTAGGCTGAGGAAGCTGTGTCCAAAGAAGGTAGAGCTCTCTTAGCCTGGGGGTTCTGCGTGACTGGGTGGAACAAATTACTCCTCCTGACCCCTACTGCTCTCTCTCTCTCTCACACACACACCACGCTGAAGATGTGATATGAGCATGAAAGGAAAACAAAACACTGAAAACTTCTATTTATTTACTACTTAGCTTATTCTATCTTAAGTAATACAGATCCCCAGTATCCAGAGGCAAATTTGATACAGTGGAAACAAACATCTCAATTTCTATTGAAATTAAACTCAAGGCTCATAAAATGATGATAATAAGCTTGTTTGTAATTATAACATGAGAAATCATAACCTTCCTAACAAATACTGAGATCATTTTAGAGTGAGATGTTTTTCTGTAATATTACACATTAAGCAGTTTTCATGTCTGTTGTAGTTACATTTAGATCTTGGAAATGTTTCTTATAGTCAAATGTATATTTTACCAAAAATCTATTGAGTAATACAAAACCTACATATGTTATATATCTTCAGCATGCATCCTCATCACCTGGAGACCTTGCTAAGCACAGATTGCTAGGCTTTTCCCCATAGTTCCTGATTCAGTTTGGCTGGGGCAGGGCTGAGAATTTGCATTTCCAACAGTGATGCTGCGGCTGCAGCTGCGGCTGCTGTTCCAGGAACCGCACTTTGAGAACCCCTCATCTGCCTCACCTGGGAGCTTGTCCAATACGCAGAGTCTCAGGCCCCACCTCACACCTACTGAATCAGAACCTGACTTTTACCAAGACTCCCTGGTGAGTTGTGTTTGCAGTGAGCCCTGGGAAGTGCTGCATCAGAGGAAAGAGAAGCATTTTTCAGCGCAGTGTGAGCTTTTGAGACTCAGCTGCTGCCAGTAATGGCTCAGGTTCCCTAGTGTCTACTGAGCTCAGTCTGTTTCTGTTTTGTGGTCACATTGAATGAGTTTTTATGCTCTTCTGATCCTGAAGTGGAACTGAACTTTCCAGATCTCAGTGCCCGTTATAAGTTACCTATTTGTGCAATGCTGCAGTGAAGGTTACAGTACTTCCACAGTATGCTGTGTATTGTGAGGTGTACCAGTGTTGGGTTTCAGGCCTGGCTTCACTACTCCATTGCTCTGACTTTGGAGGAGATAATCTCCCTAAGTCTCCTTTTAAAAGGAGCCTAATAGGATTTACCTCTTAGGATTGTTGTCTATTGCTAACGTACATCAAATTCTTAGAACGATTGTAGGCTTATAGTCATTATTATATTCTCCCCTGCAGCTTTTCAAGTTCTAGCTCCTAACATGAGTTCCTATATAGGTGTCTAAACACAAGTTGTGAGCTGTGGCAATTGCTAAAGTTGTGAATTAATGTCTCGTTCATCCCTGAATCTTGCTAGCGCTTGGCACAAGGCCTGTCATACGCTAGAAGCTCACTAAGTGTTCACTGAATGAATGTGCAAGTGTGTGCTTTGTCTGTGCACCAACTCCACTCTGCAGGCTAGGGTGTGGGTTTCTCTGGAACACAGAACGCAGGACTTAGAAAGATCATGCAGGGAGCGGTCTCCCCAATCTCCCTGCTCTTGTAGCGAAGTCTCTTTCAGGAAGGGCAAAGTCAGAGTACTACCCGAAGCTCAGTGGTGCATCAGGGTTAGAAGATGCACCCAGTACCAGGTAGCCAGGGAGAAAGGGCCGGACACCAAGGGATAGAGGAGCTGAGACTGAAATGCCACCCTGGACTGGCTGCTTCCCCCTCTCTCCAGGGGTGAAGGGATTATGCTAGGCAGGTCCTGATACTCACCCCCACCCCACCCACCAAGCTGCCAAGCTGCCCTGGTGCACCAGGGCACCACAGATGGTAAGACTGTCGCTTTGCCTCTATACTCTTCATTCCACGAAGGGTAGGAGTTGCCTACTTGGCTCAGTTGAGGATCGTGACAAAGACTTTCCCTGACCAAACTTGGTCAGTCCCCAGAGCCTCTCTTTTGTTAGGTCTCAACATTGGCCCTTGTCCTGTTTTGTTTTGAAAGAATTTATTTATTTATTTTTAAAGAGGAAGGAAGGGAGGGAGAAAGAGAGGGAGAGAAATATTGGTGTGTATAAGAAACATTGATCAGATGCCTCTTGCACACCCCTAAATGGGGACCTGGGCTGCAACCCAGGCATGTGTCCTGACTGGGAATCAAACTTGTGACCTTTTGGTTTGCAGGACACTGCCCAATCCACTGAGCCAGACCAGCTAGGGCCCTTGTCCTATTTTTGGCTTGCCTAGCCCAGTTTTACAAAAATCCTGCTAAGTCGGTTTAGTGAGGATCCTGCCCACCCTTGATATCTGATTAACTGCTTCACCCCCCACCTTTGATGTATGCCCTTGACCTGCCTTCAGCAAGAATCTCCCTAGGTGTCTTCTTTTAGCAACTTTTTTTATCCCCAGACCCTCCACACTCTGCTAGATGCTATGAATCCCCAGCTGTCTTTGCTGTATTTGGAGCTGAGTCCAAGATCTCTCCCCTGTGGGGATTGTTTTGACACCTATTACAACAGTCTGGAATCAATTCTTGCTTGCCATTTTAACAAACGTCAAGGTGATTTTTGCCTTAGCTATCCCCAGACCCAAGCACAGTGTGTGGCCCGTGATAATGTGACTTGTAAGAGTAGAGAATGTTTGGATACAGGGAGCTCCGCCCCTTTCTAGCTGTGCGACCCTGGGTGCGCTACTCAGCCTCTCTGAACTGCAGTTTCATCACCTGGAAAATGGCAGCAGGAGTTACACCTGTCCAAGGGTTGTTTTGAGGATCAAGTGAAACACTGCATGGAATGCATTCAGCCCTGCGTCTGGCACCCTGCAGGCTGCGAAGGGCTGAGGGGAGAAGGGCCAGATATTGCGGGGCTTTTCCCACCATATCAAAGAATTGGGAATATAAGCCACCCTTTCAAGCTAAACCTTATGAGCATTATAGGCAGTCCCCTGAATATTCTCTCCCTAGCCTGCCTCCTAACTGCCCTGTTTTGAAAACTGTTTATATGGCAGCTGCTGCAATGAAGCTTTGTACTTAGTGATTACTTGTCTCTCTAACAGCTGTCAGTTCCTCCTAGAACTAACTCTGTTTACCTAATTTGGTTAGAGTGCTGCAGACAATTGGGCTCTCAAATGATAAATGGCCCATGAAGTGCAGCCCTCACCACTGCTTTCCGTTCTACCCAGGAATAAAGGAAAAGGTTGCTAGCGGTGAAAACCCTGGAGATTAGATGCAGATATCCGAAGGTCAGCCTGCTGGGCGATAATCATGTCGGCATGACCTGAAGGAGTGATCATAACCTGCAATTATGTACCAACCTTTCTCTCAGGACACACAAGCACTTTCTAAGTATTTCCCTAAACTCTGAGAGGCAGGGATGCTGGGGTATCATTATTTTGCAATTAAAAAGTCATCTTAAAAGTGCCACTTTAATCATCTTTCCCATGCTGCCCATTAGGGAAGCCTCTCGAACCGGCATTTTGGGGAGGGAGATGTTTCCTGACCATGTTACCTGAATACAGTGCCTCAAAGCTTGCAGCTTACATGTGTGTTTCTGTTACAGGACTAAAGGGGTCTATTTGCCTGAGCACATGAAAGCCTAATAAAATGCAAATGGGAGTTTACATAGAAGAAAACATAGGTTTATTAGTTGAGGAAATGGCACAAAGCCCAGAGTTACAGGTAAGCTAGTGTCCAAAGACCTGGCCTCCCAGTGGCTCCCAGGGGATGGATTACACAGCAGGTAAACCATTAATCACGATGGCTAAAGGAGTCGAATCGGGGCAAGGATAGGGAGCAGCTGATCATTGTATTAGGCCCTGATGTCAGTGATGGCATTGTTCTGTCTGGTTACATGAATGTGTAGTCTGTAGGGTCAACTTTCATGGGCCTGGGGCTGAAATGCAGCCGAAGCCCAGATGTTATCTCTAGCTTGATCTCTGTTTCTGTGCTCAACAGACCTGAGACTCTCTTCTTAGGACAGGTTGATGCTGACCAGAATCTTATGTCCTAATGGCTTAATGATTAAGGAAGGGAGGGGACAAACAGAAGGGAGAAGGAAATGTTAAAGAAACAGAGTTCTGCAAGGTTACATACCTACACTGGCCTAAATGTTAAATTCTGGAGCAGTGCATCTCTGGATTCCATTTAAATGTTGCACCACCAGGTGTATGAGAACAAAAGTGCTTTAGCCATGCACCTTTCAAAAACAACGATACCTTGGGGAGTTGTAAAGGTCAAGAGAAATAATGGCAGCCAACTCTTTAAGTCACTTTCAGAACTTTCTACGTAGTACTTGGTTGAAGAGTATGCATCTCACTAATGGGCTGCTAAACAAAGTGTTTCCTTTTCCTGTTTCAAAAATCTTTCTAGAGCTGAGGCCAGCAGGTTTGTCAATCAATGATGCTCACCTCTGTCCCAGGGTTACAGAGAGGGCCCCTGGTAGGAGCCCTGAGAAATAGGGGCTGTAATCCTGGTTTTGGAAGTCATGCCTGCTGCATGACTTTAGGAGCATCATTTGACCTCTGTGAAAATTTTTCCCCTTTATCTACAACTCGATCTTGCTGAGAATGTTGAGAATACAAAAGGAGATAACATAAGTAAAAGCAGCCTGGAAATCATAAAGGGGTGTACATATCTAGGGCTCTCCAATGTCAATATCGATCCCCAATATCACATTATTGGGGATTGAAGCCTACCATCAGAACATCATTGAAGCCCCCTCTTTTCTATGCTGACCCTGAAATAAACATTGCCTCATTACCATGCCTGCTCCCCCGAGAAGTAGAAGGGCAAGTGCATCGTGTCTGTGCTCTCCTCGTCTCCCATTATTTCCCCAATACAACTGATGTTCATCAATCTCAGAGCTCATTCAGACCTGTTGTTCTGTTTTAAGCAACTAAAATTTCAGGGTTGTTTGTTATGTCAGCATTATTTCACTTGTCCTAATTAACACCGGAAGTTTAAATCATCTGCACACTCATTCGTCAGCTTGCCAATAAGTGGGCATGAAGTTGAAAGTAGCATCTCTTCCGAAGGGTTGGTGATGATTCCCTTTCACATGGCCCCACAGAACTGAAAATACCTGGTGGGCTATGTACGTGAAGGACTGAGCAGGTCCTCCAGGCCCAATGGAGGACCTTCTATTCTCTGAGAAGGATCACAAAACAAAGGAAGGAGGACTACGAAAATGCTCTTTTCTTGGGACCGAAGGGCAGGTAATCACTTGTTAGCACTACCGAGTTTCAAAGAAGGGTCTCAGAGTGCTTCTAGTTCAAGTGATCTACATCTAGGTAAGGAAACTGTGACCTTGACTGCTGAAATGGCCACTTGTCCAAGGTAATGGGAGCTGATAAGAGGCAGAACTGGGATTGGGGCTTCTGTCTCCTATTTCAGCCTGGGAAGGGGTGTTTGGACCTAATGGTAGTGGCCAAATAGTGTTCAGTTTTGAGCACTGCTATGGTTTGAACGTTTGTCCCCCCAGATTTATATGTTGAAATCCTGAAGTCCAATGCGTTGGTATCAGGAAGTGGGGCCTTTGGGAGGGGATTAGGTCATGAGAGGGCACCCTCACGAATGGGGTTAACACTCTTATAAAACAGACCCCACAGAGTTCCCCAGCCCTCCTGCCCAGTGAGGATGCAATGGGAAGTCTGCGGGGAAGACAGCCCCTCGCTCCCTGACCTGAGACACCGTGCTTCCAGAAGTTTGAGAGAGAAATTTCTGCTTACAGTCCCCCCAGTTTCTGGTGTTTTATTGTAGCCGCCCCAAAAGACTGAGACACACAACTTGTCTTAAGCAACAGACATCAAGGAGAGTGCGACTTCCACAAAACTGAACCAAAAAAATAAGTCTCTTGCAATAATAACAATTGAACACTTGAGCCATGGCTACTGTGAATTGAGGAACACAGTGAGTGTAAAACACACTCCACATTTTGAAGACTTAGTAGAGAATTAATAATTTTATTAATAATGATTACATGTTGAAATTATAGATATGTGAAATGAATAAAACATAGTGAAATTAATTTCTTCAGTTTCCCTTTACTTACAAAGCTGTGGTTACCAGACAACATGAAGTTACACAGGTAGCTTGTAGTTGTAGCGCACATCGCAATTGTATTGGACGGCACTGATCTAAGGCAGCCCCTCAAATGCAGATCCCAGAACCTGCTCTAGACCTGGTGAATGGAATCTTTGGTTTTGTGGTTCAGGGACTGTAATTTTAAAAATATCCCTAGGCAATTCTGTTGCAGACTACGTTCTGAGATTGAAACATGGCGCCAGTTAGCTGGAGTTAACCTCAAGTCAACCACAGTTTGCACCATCCCCTATTGCTCTGCAGATATCCGTGCGGTGCATTCCATGCATTTGCCATGAGACAGTCATCAGTACAAGTGAGACAAAGATGAAAGCGAAACGTTTTATTTACCTACATCTCATACTTTTGCAAAAAATAGGAATCGTCTTTACTTCCACAAGTATTCTTTTTCACTTTTCTTAAAACGCACAGTATCCGCTCTAAGTGTTTGTTACGCAGTGTGCATGAATCATGACGGCATGCTTCTTTAGGGTGCAGGAGGGGTGATTTGCCAGACCCCTCTGGTCACAGGAACTGGAGTCCATCTAATCGAGGTCCAAAGTTCCTCTCTCCTCCTCCGGCACGTGTGGTTCCATCTGGAGTGGTGAGAAATTATAACTCACTTCCCCTTTTTTGCTAAGATCCATTTCTTCTCTTTCACATTGGATTTCTAGAAAAATTAGAGGATGCATTAAAGTATGTTTGCATTTTTTCTGCATTGTGTTTCCGTTGTCTCTGACTCCAGGTAAAGGTCATTCATCTGGAGGAGAAAAGTCTATTTCACACTCTTCTGGGCTGGGATAATGGTCTTTCATCATACTAATGAGGTTATAGATTAGACTTAATGAATCAAGAAGAAATATTATATTTTCCTTGCTACTTCTAGATTTCTCTCCAATATGTCAAATAGACTTATATAAATTTAGAAGCAATCTGTGAATAACATCAATATGTGTGTAGATTTGTGTGTGTGTGTGTAGATTTTGAGATTAAACTTTTCCTGATAAAGGAATGTGATAATCTTTCTAGAAAACTTGGAAGATAGAAAATAATTAAAGGTGAAAAAAGAAATAACCCCAAATATCATCACACAGAAATTACCAGTGTTTATATCTTTCTATAGTTTTTTAAAAATACATTTTAACTCATATATGCCTAAAGAATTTTTTTCTGTTTACAAGTTGGAGCATGATATGTATGATATATACACAATCATATTACTATGCACTTTTCTCCAGATCATTTGTTTTTAAAAACGTAATTTCAATAGTTGGATAACAAAGTCTGCATTTTTGACCGACTGAAGTTTGAGATGGATCTTGTTGCGTCAGTGGAGGCAAGAAGTATGATGTCATTAAAGTCGTTCTCTCTCTGCATGGTCATGACGACACTAACTACAACCTCTGGAAGAGAGTGCTTTTTCTTCTCCCTTCCTACTAGGGAACACAGTCTTGATATATGATTTGGGAGGGTGAGTAGCTGCTGACTTTTCATGTAGTTAATATGGAATAGGAGGCTGCCATGCACACTCATGGGTACTTCCGCTGCAGTTCGAGTGCAAGAGCTTTGCAAGGAGGCAGCATCAGACAGGATTTGAGAGCATGGGCTGCAGGAGTTCTGTTCCCAGTTCTGCTATCTGTGGGCTGTGTGACTTTGGGCAAGTTATTTACCTTCTTTTTTTTTTTAAGATTTTGTTTATTTATCTTTAGAGGGGAAGGAAAGTATCAATGTATGGTTGCCTCTCCTGAGTCCCCTGCTGGGAACTGGTCTGCAACCCAGGTATGTGCCCTGACTGGGAATCGAACTGCGATCATGTGGTTCGCAGGCCCGCGCTCAATCCACTGAGCTATACCAGCCAGGGCATACCGTCTTTGTTTTCCCATCTGTAAAATGTGGATAAAACTAGTGATTTCCTCATAAGGTGGTTTATGGTTTAGATACAATGATAAATATAAAATAATATACCGTATTTTTCGGACAATAAGACACACCTAGGTTTTAGAGGAAGAAAATAGGAAGAAAAGTTTTGAAGCAAAAAATGTGGTAAAATATTTAATAACATAAATAACATACTATTTCACCAATGTACATGTAAACAGAATGCAACAGCAGCATTAACAACCATTATTCCTCCCAAATTTGGGGGTGGGTGGGTGCATGTGTCTTATAGTCCGAAAAATATGGTAAATTAATTTTTAAAAAATATTAAAACCCCAATAAATGGTGGATAGTCTCCTTCTCTTCCTCTTCTCCCTTTTTATCATCGCCAATCACCATCCTCATTTTCATGTTTTACTTTTATTTTCTCTCTCTCTCTTTAGTATAAAAATCTCTCAAGAAGCAAAAGCTCTACTGTGATATATATCTTGACTTATTTTTTTTAGCGTAGTGTCCCAGACTTAGATGAAGTTGTTTAATGGTCGTTTGAATATTTCATAATAGTTCCCCTTATGAAATAGTGGCAAATGTTCTCACTCAAGACTATGTCCCAAAATTGGGGACCTGTGTACTCAGTTGGTTGGGTGCCCTTCCACAAAGCTCAGGGTCACTGGTTTGATTCCAGGTCAGGGCACATGCCTGGGGTGCAGCCTGGTCGGGGCATGTGACCAGCAACCAATCTCTCACACATGGGTGTTTCTCTGCCTTTCTATCTCCCTCCCTTCCCCTCTCTCTAAAAATAAATAAATAAAATCTTTTTTTAAGACTACGTCCCAGGCATTGCTTCAAGGAACAGAAGACTTTTGCATGCAATGGTTGTATAGTAATGCCTCATTGTTTTACTAATTTGTTGCTGAAATGTGCAAACTAATGCACTTTATCACATCAGCGTGTGCACCTATTATGTGCTAGGTCTGAAGCTGTCGGGCCAGCGTCTGCCATCAAGAAGCCCAGAGTCTAACATCTCTTGTGATGTGCTCAGCATTTCGCCAGTCTTCTATTTTTAGCACAGAGAAATTTCAAGAGTTTAGTTATGTGGCAGCTTTTCTTGTTTGGGGCTGGTAAACTTCCAGTTTTGGGAGCAGAGCTTTTCTGATCTTATCAATTTCAGTAATATCTGAATAAAAAGGAAATTTTATTTTGTAGAGGAATTCTATGCAAACTGTACAGTTCAGGTAGGTTTGTTAAAGTAATTTGTTAGCCCGATTGCCCTTCCTACACATGTCTTCCTCTGTCTTGAAATCCAGGAAAACCAGCACCCGAGTGTTATCGATGGTGAGACTGGAAAAGTCTCGTGCCGATTGATAGTGGCAGTGACCTTCCCATTTCTTTCCCTCCTTCTCACCTCTTTTTGCTTTCCTATTTTAAAAAAAGATTTTATTTATTGATTTTTGGAAGGAGGGGGAGGGAAGGAGAAATGGAGGGGAACACCAGCATGAGAAACATTGTTCGGTTGCCCTTATACGTGCCTCAGCAGGCAAGCCAGGCAGGTGCCTTGACTGGGAATCAAACCAGTGACCTTGCACTTTGCAGGATGACACCCAAACAGTTGAGCCACACCAGCAAGGGTTCACCTCCAATTTTTGTCTGCTCCTTTCCTGCTATCAAAAATAAAGGCATCTTCCATGGCCCGATTCAGTGTTCACCACGGAACACTTTTTGACAGAAAAAGCAGTTGCCTCAGGGTTCATGACAACTCCAGTTGTAGTTATTACCAATTATCTTAACCACAGAAGTAACATCTCTATTTCCTATTGAAGCTAAATAATGAGCTCAGGGTTTCCATGACTTAGGGAGGATTTGCATCCCATTGAAAGTGCCAATTCCCTGCTTTATTCTTTATAGCCTGACAACCTGAACTCTCATTATACATTTTTACATTTGTCTGTTCATTGTCTATTTAACCCACTAGACCTTAACATCATGGGAGAAGGGCTTTATATTGAATTTATTGCCATATCCCTAATACTTAAAACAGCACTTGGTGCTTAGTCATTACTCAATAACTACTTGTTGAATGAATAAGTAGACATGCAAGAACTGAGTAGCGTATAGAGAAAGACATACCCCACCTCTTGCCTCCCTCTTGCTTAAGAAAACAGTAACCAGTGGCAACCAAAACAAGCACCCAGAAAAGTGCCATACTTCCCTTATCCATGCCTTCCAATGTGTAGCCCATCAGGAAGTCTGGGTTCCTTTCTCAAGGTCTGTCATGAACCTGCCCATCTCCATCTCCATGGCTGTTAGCGAAGTCTAAGCCACAGTCATCTCCTTCCATGGATGGTAATAGCAAAAGCCTGGTGTCTCTCTGTTCTTCCATTTCAATCCATTCCTCTGCACAGCAGCAAAAAGGATCCTCTTACATTTGAATTGTACAATATCAGTCTTCTATTCAAAATCCTTTAAACCCAGAACTCTTAGCAGATAATCCAAATTGGCACCAAGGCCTTTGAGGCCCAGCGTGATGGGTCCTGTCTAGCTCATCTGTGTCCTCTCATGCTTCCCTTGTTTAAGCCTATCGTGCTCTGACCTCACTGGTTTTCCTCCGGTGTCTGGAATGCATCAAGCTCTTTCCACCCTGGGGCCTTTGCACCAGCTGTGCCCTCTACCTGGAATCCTCTGCCCCCAACTCCTTCTCTTCCTTTAGGCTGAGACATCACCTTTGCAGAGATGCCTCCTGCCATTCCCATCTATATTCCCCGTTCCCATTCTGTTAGACTCACGTCTCCACTGCTCAGCCTGGTACAGCCTGGGATTATTTGTGTTGGGCAACACAACTTGTCTGCACCACCAGCGTATGAACTGCAGGAGGGTAAAGGCAGTGGCCATCTCTTGGCTGTTGTGTTCCCAGTGCTGCGCACTGTGCTATTAAGCACGTACCCAGGAGGTGCTGGTATCAGTTTCCCATGGCTGCTGTAACAAATTGCCACCACCTTTGTGGCTTGAAACAGCCCACATCTATCATCTACAGTTAGGGAGGTCAGAAGTTCAAAAGGGCTCTCACTGGGCCAGAATCAAGGTGTCGCAGGCCCTTGGGGTTCTGGAGGCTCTGGATCTCAGGGAGAATCTCATCCTTGTTTCTTTTGTCTTCCACCCATAGAGGCTGCCTTCATTCCTTGACTCATGCCTCCCTTTCTCCACCTTCAAGCCAGCAAAGTCGTGTCTCCCTGTGCCTTTCTCTCACAGTTCCGAGTTCCTATTACTCCCCACCCTCTTCCACTTTTGAGGGCCCTAATGATTACATTGGGCACCCCTGGATAATCCAGGCTAAGCTCACTATTTTAAAGCCAGCAAATTTGCACTTTTTATTTGATTTGTACTCTTATTTCCCTTTGGCTATATAATTTAACATATTCACAGGTTCTGGGGATCTGGAAGTAGATCTCTTGGGGGACCATTACTCTGCCTTGAATAAATAAATGGACAAGTAACTTGGAATTTCTCTGTGGACAAATGGCTGTGCTGAAATTTCTTTTGATCCTTCCTGTGCCTACCCAAGCCAGGCCAATACTGGGCCTAAGCAATTACTGTAGTGGGCGCTCTCTGGTTCCCACAGAGATACAGGAGACTTGGGGAGGACTTCCTCCCTTAATTATCAGCCTCAGAAGAGGACCCAGAGACCCTTAAGGTGCTAAGTGAAGAGGGTTTTCAAGATCTAATTAAATCTCTAATATCCTTTGGAAGGCATGTAATTTATACTTGGTGCCACCATAATTGGCACGGTTTCTCCCAGAGTGACAAATGTAGGCATTATAAGCGTTCACACCTAAGGTAATTCCAAGCGAGGTGATTCATTTCTGGGGGATTAATACAGGGGTGCTGAAGGCCACGTTTTGCAATCAAGTAGGCTGCTCTTGCCTCGACCTGGGTTGCGTTCCAGCCTTGGAGTGGAGAAAATATGGAGATAGATATTTCACAAGTACCGTACAAATGGTGGCCCTACATCTGTGAGGCGAGTGAGGGGAGTAAAGGAATGTGTTTGCTGAGAAGAGCTGCAGGTGCCCAGCTCCCCCATAATTTCACAGGCTTTTCTCAAGGACAGCACAGCAAAGACATTCAGTTGTAAGATGGGTTTTTCTTCTCAGAAGAGACCTGTGTTTCGCTGTCATATCTCAGGCTATTTTTAGTGATGGCACTTTAAAAAACTTAGGGAGCCTATCTCTCCTCGCCAGGCTCAAGCACCAGGTTGCTACGTGACAGGCCCACCTCCTAGGTGATTCTCACGTTCTTTCTCTGGGACAGTCTGTGAAGTGGACCTTGGCTGAAACCACAAGACAGAGTGAACCGTCTCAGTAGAAGAAAGAGCAATGGCTTTGGAATCTTGCAGGCCACAGTCCTGGCTCCCCCTGTTCCCACTTGTGTGGCCCTGGGCAAGTCTCCCTGTGCAAACTGGGGGTGTTATGACTACCCAACTCATCAGGTTATTATGAGGAAGAAACGTGATTCTACCCACAGAGCACTTAAAACAGTCTGGTTTCACAAAACAGGGGTCTGTTTTAATTTGCACAAAATGAGTTTTATCAAGTCCTGTGTGGAAAATTGAGGAAATCCTATTAGTTAACCTTTTGGTGCTTCACTCCCTTTTATGTTTATTAAAATCTATCACAAGATAACTTCCTACAAAACTAAAATATTTGTGAGCATACAGAACCTGCAACTTCACGGCTTTGCTACCAAGCATAGTGGAGAAGCCCCAAGTTACTCTGAAAATAACAGTTACTTTTTAAGAGTCCCCGTGCTGCTATGTGTGTTTCAGGGTAACTGGGACCCAGGTCTGGGCAGTTTCTTAGGGAGCCCCAGGCGACATCTCTAATCTCCTGTAGGATGATGGTCTTGCCCGCCAGCCTGCCAGCATGCCTGCCAACAGGAATACACTTCCACATCTGCAGAGCTCTTCACAGTTTGCAACAGCGCTTTCACACAGGTGATAACACTCATCAATTGCTTACGATGTGCCTAGAGTGCCTTCTGCTTTTTCAGTGTTAAATGTTTAATCTTCAGAGCAACGTCATAGGAGAGGTGCTATGCTGTTATAACAGGCTAGGCTACTTAACCTACGGTTACTCAGCTAAGAAATGCCCGACACAGACTTTGTCATTGGGGCTGTTTAAAGCAAGGGTCCACACTCTTAACCATGACCTTGCACCCCTTTCCATTTGACGTTCATGGAAATGCTGCCCTATGGACAGCACAGGTAATACTTGCTTTGTTTTGTATCAGAGGGAACAGGGCCTGAGAGGAAGGAAGCGATGTGAAGTTAAGTGGCAGGGCCACAATCAGAAGCCATGTTTCAGTGTTTAGAATAGTGGTCCTTTTGCTCTTCTGTCATGCTCCATTAAATGCACTGGAGTGGGACCATTTAGACTCTTTATTGAAGGAAAAAGGGACACTCCGATGAGCTGCATAGCTAACTCATGGTGCACACTGGATTCTTTTCTGGTGTCTCTAATGAGGTTAAGATGACTGTAATAACTAACCTTGGCCAGCAGTTAGTTCATCAGACGGGTACATGCCTTTAATGTGGAGATTTTTAAATTCTAATGTACATTCAGATTTCCCCTGGGGTCCATTAAATGCAGATTCTCATTCTTTAAGTCCAAGGAAGGGCCTGTGACTGTGTTTCTGGCTGAATCTCCAGGCAACGCCAGTGCTGCTGGTTCTGGGACCGCACTCCGAGGGGCATGGCTTTAAACTTGTGCACAACTAAGGGGCAGAAGGGCCTTCTGTGGGCCAACTAATAAGGGCTGTTGGTCTGGGAGGTTTCCACTTCCTTTTAGTTGCTGTGTTGTTACTCTGATGTAGACTCTCTGATTGACCAAGGTTTGGGGTTTGAAACAAAGTCTGACATCAGAAAAAGGTCTTTGAAATCCTAGCTGTGGAAGGAAAGGGAGGGAGAGAGGGATGAGGGGAAAAGAAAAAAAAAGAAAAATTTTAAAAAGAAAGAAAATCCAGGATGGCAATCACTCTGAGATGTGGTCCTAGCCTAGGAAAGAGCCAGAGATATTTTGCCAGAGAGTCTCCCAGTGCGGATAGCAAAAAGAAGTGTGCATGTGTGGACGTGCGAATGGGAGTGGGGTGGAGGGTAGGGACCGTTCTAGAATAAATGCAAGGGGGTGGAGTTATGGAAATGACTCTGCATTTCTAGTCCCAATTTTGCCAGTAATAGTATGGTTTTCAGGGCAACTGCTTGTTTAAGCTTGCTGGGTGTGACCCCTGGCAAACCACATTTCCCTGGCTCCCATTGCGTCCTGAGGACCCATTTCTAAAGTCTTTGGTTTTCTGGAACAAGTCTGATTTCAACATTCTATCTTGGTGTCCAGCAATGTGCCAAATCTGTACCCCAACTTTTGGTGCTGAAACTATGGTCATTGTAATCATGCCCCAACAAGAACACATTCAGTTGATTTGCTTAATTAATACCCTGTGTATCTCAGTGGTTCCTAACTTTGGGGGGTGGGAGTCATGGGCCTTTTGGGAATTTGAGGCAGGCTATGGAGTCATCTCAGAAAAATGCAGATACGCATAGACATGCAAGCATTTACATTTTTCGGCGATGTTTCAGAGACTCCTCGAGCCATTGCAGGACTTGATTGGATCCGTGCACTCCAGAGGAAGAACTGCTGTAGAGGGTAGATGCTGCCGCACACCCCGAAGGGTGAGCCTCTCTCTGTACACAGCTCATCAGTGTGCACTCAGCACCCTTGCCGTTCCATTTCTGCCCCTGCTGAACAGCGTAGGTGATTTCTACGCACGGAGACAGAGAGTGTCAGGATGGGCTTGTGTGTATTCTAAACATCAGCCACTGCTGATGGTCAAGCCATGCTTTCCATTTGGTCAAGCCATGCTTTCCCATTTAAGACCTCTTCTCCAAAGATAACAGTTTGCTTGAGATGTGAGTTATTCTTAAAATGAAAGACAGAATAAGAGAGGGAGAGGGGAGAGTGAGAGAGAGAGAGAGAGAGAGAGAAAGAAAGAAAGAAAGAAAGAAAGAAAGAAAAAAAGAAAGAGGGAGGAAGAAAAAGGAAGAAAGAAAGAATCCTAAAAGGTGAATAAATGGCTTTCTAAAAGCAGAACATACATTTCTATAGGCAAAGTTTAGAGAAGTGGAAGGGACCTTTGAGATCATCTCGTCTGGGAGGTGTGAACTCTAATGCTTACATTACATACATGTCATATGCCCACAGGAAGGCAGGGAGCATCAGTAAGTGAAATCAGCCTCTCGCTTGGTTTCAACAAGATGCACCCTGTGTGCCTATGACAGATTTAGAAATAGTCTTCATCTGAACAAGGACACGTTCTTTGCCAGTTTTATTGAAGTGGGAACTATCATAGTCTGCCCCTGTGCATATTTGTTTTTCTATCACTCAGAAAATGAAATATTTCTCTAGTGTAAGAGAACAGAGTACTGGGAATATAAATAAAAAATAACTTCTGTCCTAAAACCAAGAACCAGCATGGGGAGTGTCAAGATGGTGACATACTGGGTTGCCAGGGCTCCCCCAAAGTGGGTAGCGGCCACATAGCTCTACCAGCCGTGCCCACCAGGAGAACACATGTGTAGGGGCCAAATCTTCTGGTTTTCCAAGAGAACTCAGAAATCTGGAATTGAAGTGGAGATCTCTTGACTTAAAATATCTTGTCTATGTTGGTGTTTTTGTTTTTGTTTTAAATACTGTGCAACCCAAAGAAAACATGCCTGCAAGCCAAATGCTGCCAGGTGGCTGCCAGTTGGTGATTTCTGATCTGATCCAGCTACCTCACGTCACAGGTCAGGATGCTGGGAGAAAAGTGACAAATGTGTAGACTCAGCGAGTGGAAATGTTAGGGGGTTGAAGCCAGGTCTCCTGGGTTTCAATTTGTTTCTGTTCCTGTTCCATCATGCTGTCTCAGTAATTTCATTCTGTCTAGCCATTTTGACTTTGCATTGAGGGCAAGCAACATCCTTAAATTTAAGTTAGATGGAAATATGAAGATTAGAGACATTCTTCAGGTGTCAAAGGTTCAAGGATCTCTTAGGTGGCATTTAAGTACACAGCAGTCACACTATTTCTGGCAACAAGCACAGGCACTAAGAATCCTTAACATAGCTCTCCTCTGTCCTAAACCACAACATGCTATTCCCTATGGATAATTTGTCTTAGAACATACTGTGTTTAGAAAGTCATTAAGCCATAAATCAATTACTCTCTGGAGCATCTTATACTGGATGTATTCAAATAAAATAGTTTGATAGTCTAAAACCAGAAGCACTTGCAGGCGGCAGAATTGTTTTATGGCTGAGAACTTACTAAATTATTCTTTAGGCTGATAAAATCAATGAAAATGGGCAAGGATTTGTCAGTAGTTCGATTCAGGGCTTTAACATGGTCCAGCAAATCAACAGAGAGAACATAACCTTTTCTGAGGACACACAAAACAGCAATGCACTGATTTTTCATATCCTGCTCGGTGACTTTGGCCAGGCATTTAATCCTAGAGGGGATAAACATTAAAAAAAGTGAAGATTGTAAAGAATATTCCTTTTAAGTGTCAGAATGGAAGGGAGGAATTCACGCCAGAATTCAGGTAAAGGGAAAAGGAAGCAGCGCCACTGTTTCCAGGGGATGGTGAGGACCGGGTCAGCGGGGCTCTGCCTGCAGGAACCAAATGGAACCACTTCCCCTGGAGTAGGTTCACTGTGAAGCCCTGTGGTTCGTGATCCGGGAGGACCTTACCTGAAAGGCCAGTCTTTCCCACCAACATAATCCCATCACCCAGCATGGGACCTGGTGCTTAGTAAGAGCTCAATAGATATTCAAGGTCTTCCTATTTTTAATTTATTGAGTGTTCACTATGTGCCACGTGCAGTGTTAAGACTGAGAAAAATGCACACACATACTCCCGTGAATTTCAGGGTGGGTTTTTTGTTTTTTTGTTTTTTTTTGCTCTTCTGTGTCCCTAAAGCTTCTTCAGTGGGCTCCTGAGCCCACCTGGAGCTATTTTTCTTTGTGGAGAGCTGTCCAGTTGTTGTTCTCTGGTGGTAGTGGCTGGGGAGGGGCCAGAGGCTGGCTCTGCCAACTTGGCCCTAACCGTCCTGTCTTGAACGAGCCATCCATTTTTGGTGGAGACACCAACAGACAAACACAATGGTCAAACTGAGAAATCGGCTCAGAGAAGGGTATTGACAGAGCTGGGTAAAATATCTATTTAATAGTTTCAAACTTTAAAAAATAACCAGCATAGCAATTTTAAGTGATGTCTTCTGAGGAATCACCAATATATAAGAGGTGCCCTAGATGATGGTGAGTGGTGATGCAGAGCGGAGGAGGCGGCTGAAATTGCCCAAGCTGGAAATTACTAGAGGGAGCCTGGGACTAGGAAGGCAGTGTGCTTGGTAGAGACGGAGGGAAGTGGGTTGTCTCCGGAGATACTCAGGAGGTAGAGTCTATGGTACTTGCGTTGGATAGAACTGGAGAAGGGGAAAAGAAGGAATTGCCCAGGAGTCTCCCAGGCTTCTGGCTTGTGCAGGTGATTGGGTGGTGGTGTCATTCGCTGAGACAGGGAACCTGGGGGAAGATGTGGGGTGGGGGAGGGTGCACAAATTCAGTGTTGGATACATTGAATTTGTGATATCACATGGTGACATCAAGTGGTATGTCCAAATGCAGGAAAGTCATAAAAGTCAAAGAAGAGGTCAGGGTTAAGAATGTAAATTATGGTATATTCAGTTTGCATATTGAGCTTAATGCTCTAGGCACGGATAGACTCACTTAGCAAAAGGTTACAAAAGTGCTGCAGAGCAGGGTTCGTCAATGTCAGCATGGCTGGTGTTTTGGCCTGGATACTTCTTTATTGTGGGGGCTGTCAGGGGGAGCAGCCTATGCCACCCCAAACTATCCAGCTTTGGCGCATGTGAATCGTTTTGAGCTGAAGGCAATTATGATCCAGCAGAGTCTAGTAAAGCTTCTTACCTTCCCCTCTACTGCCTAAGAGAATTTAGATAGGGGTCCTATTTCAGGAGGAGAGCTACTATCCGAGATACAGTTTTATATCAGAAAGACTTACCTTTGTGGCTTGGCAGACATCTGTTTATCAAGCATTTGCTCTTCTCGTCTTCCTGTGCATTTCTTCCTCTTCTTCAAAGCGCCAGACCCCTATCCTCTCCTCCTTAACTTAGGAGGCTGCATGAGGCTCAGGTGCCCAACTAACTGTCTTTGAGTCTCATGTTTTTATGGGGTGCCTGTACATAAAAAATATTTTTCTCCTTTTAATTTGTATTAAGTCAGTTTAATTATTAGACCAGCCAAAGAACCTAGAAGGGAAGGAGGAAATCCTGTCCTGTGCATTGTTGAATGTTTATCAGACTTATATAAAAGGTCTGTCCAGGAGGTATCCAGCCATGTCATATGAAAAACAGAGACATTTATTGAAGAAGATACAGGAAACATTGTACATAGGACAGTGACATTTTAGTCCCCTTCAAAGTAGGCACCTCGGGACCTCACACAGTTCTCCCAATTGCCATCAGCTGCCCTGTCATATTTTCCTGAATCTCATCAATGGTATGAAATCTCTCCCCTTTCAAAGGTGAGTTTAGTTTTGGGAAAATCCACAAGTCACAGAGCTCCAAATCTGGGCTGTAGGGGGGCTGGTCACCTGGGTGATTTGATGTTTCACCAAAAAAGTCTGCATGAGATGTGATGCATGAGTGGGCATGTTGTCATAATGAAGCTGCCAATCTCCAACTGTCCATAACTGCAGCCTTCTGAATCATCTGAATAGTTTCTGTGGAGGAATGTTCAAGCTTAATGCAAAATGAGATGCGGATTCATTGCTTTGCTCACTCAGTCATTTTGAATGTGACGGCCATGCAGTACACATGCTCACTTAATGGCGCCCACCGCCCCCACTGACTAATATGGTGGAGTTGTCATCATTCACACATACATATTCCAGTCCACTCTCCTTGGCTGCCAGGTTACATCGATGTTGTGCAAACCATTCTCGCTATAATAGCAATGGCTGGACTTTTTCTGGACAGACCTTATATACTAGATACCAATTGTATCCCCCAGTTGTAATGACTGATATATCTCCAAATATTTCCAACCATCCCCTGAGGGGCAAAATTGCCCCATTGAGAACCACTGGCATAGAGAAATGATTATAAGCTGAGGTTGTGGTACCTGATTGCCTGGCTCTGTCCGTGACTGGCCATGAGACCCTGGATGGATGAGTTATTGAACTTCTCTGGGTCTCAGTTTCCTCTTTCATGGAATAGAGACAACAGTAAGAAGTGGTTACATTATTACTCTGGCGAGATAAATGGGAAAGCTTGAGAAAATTGCATAAAAGTATAGCTCATACATTCCTGGTGTTATTCTTTGAGAAGTGGACAGGATGTAGCCTTGAAAACCCCAACAGTAAAGAGTAAACAGAAAAGGAGACAGAGAATAGAAATGAAGAGTTGGAGCTGGAGGAAAGAGGAGGCTGGGTGATGTCACAGGCACGGAGGGAAGACAGGACACCAGTGGTGGGGGGGCGGGTAGCGCTTCTCACCCAGGGGTGGGGCGTTTGAGCTCCTGAATGTTCGTAACCAATTTCCACCCAGACTTGGGTCTGGGTGAAATCGACTCAGTACATTTTATTGAGACAAAGTGCTCTAAAATGCCTTTGTTAAATGTGTTAGAGTTTGGAATCTGTCGAGAAGTGATAGTTTTATCGTGCTCTGAAATGGCACTCAGAATATATTTATGACACATTGGTAAAAATTCTTTCCTGCTCTCAGACTGGCAGTCATTTAAAGCAGTATTACCTAGCTCAGGGAGACACAGCGACCACTGGTGAGTGAGTGGTGTCGGCCCTGAAGCCGCCCCTTCCTAGCACGCAAGACAGAGGAGAGGCAAGGAGACATACACTTATCTGCATAATAACAGTTTGGAAACATAACTGAGTTTATCTGCAAAATTAGTTTATCTGTACAGTTCAACATTTTTGCTACTGATATAAGCCAGAAAAGCAACAGGTGTCTCCATACCTCTCCCTCCTCCACCTCTGTAATGGATCTAACATATTTTCAGCTAATTTGCAAATTTCAAAGTGGAATTCTGCTCTATGAATGGATGCCAGGAGTGGAAGGACAGGATTCCTGAAATTGTGCATAGCTTCCTCCCTCTTTCTGCTTTCCTCCCTCCCTCCCCCCCCCCACAAGAAACTCTCCCTCCAGGAACCTCCCCCCACCCCACCCCCCGCCTTCAAGTACACATTACTCGTCCTTTTCATGTTCTTTGCACTGAACAAGGTCCTAGGAATACAGAAGGGAACAAACGACGGGGACCTAACAGGATTCACTTTTTAAAAATATAAACAAATGCCTTAAACGCTGTGGACGGAAAAGGGGGTTCTGTGGAAAGTGACTTCACAGGATCCAACCCCCTTGCTTTTCCTCTCCCCATGTAACCTTCTGTATGTTCTCTCTTTAATTTCAAAGGCATAAAAGAAGCTGCAAAACCACTATTTCTCGGGAGCATTTGAGATCTTGCTCCCAGCGTGTGTCGTCAGGCTGGCTCACATCAGCTCATAAAGATCCTCTGCAGTGTGGGCGTTTCTTGTGTGGACAACACACACACACACAGATTCCTATGAAAACAATAAAGAAAATCACCAGGATGGTGATTGAAGGAATGGGATATGAAGGAAGTGGAGAGGGACTTATTTTCTACATCGTGCCTCGGGAGGACATTCTGTGGAGGCGACATTTAAGCCAAGATCGGAACAATAAGCCTGGAGGAGAGCTGGGCGTGGAAGCTACAGGCGGAAGAGGCCACGTGCAGGAGCAGCCCGGCCTGCCCCGAACTGGTGGTCGGGGCACAGGGTCAGCAAGCCCGTGAGAGGACGGGAGGATGTCCCAGATGCCGAGGGAGGGAACAGATCTGCGTTGCCCTGCCTTCTGAGCTGCTGAACTCAGCAACACCCGTTCAGGGAAGGGAAGGGGGCTCTGCTGGGCAGAGGAGGCTGCGGGCAGGTTCCAGGAATATCGTCGCCCCCCATCTCCACAGGACTGCAGTCATGCACAGCAGAGCGACATTTTGATCACGGGTGACTGCGTGTAGAGCGGTGGTTTACCACGTAGCCTAGGCTGTATCATCTGGGTCCCCCCATTCTTTTCCTTTTCAACCTTGACCCACACTATGAAGAACCCAATTTAACAGCCAGTGTCTGGCCTCCAAAGCCCTGCTCTTTACATCTGCAGCTGAACTTGCCGCTAGGCATAATCTCAGCCAAATGTTCATTTTCCCTGTCACTTGGGCTCCACTGTTCCCTTTGTGAGCACATGCACCCGTCATGGGCTGGGTGACCCACAGTTTCCTTCAGCTCCTTTGTGAGAGGAGGCAAGGCAGCACAATGGACAAGACTGACATTTTCACAGTGTTTTTGAGGTAATTCCAACTCCCACCACTTTGCTTTTGGCAGGCTTTGTAGCCTCCAGGCAAGTAGCAAACCATCTTTTGTTTTCCGGAAGCAGGACTGGCGTTTCATCCTCTAAAATGATTAGCAATTTGCAGTCAGTAAACTCAGGGCTCTGGACGTAGATTCGGTGGATGTTCGGGGTCCGTGAGGGCAGACTGACCCCTGGAAGCTTCTCACAAGGCTGGGTGACGCGGGAGCGACAAGCCTTTTCAAAAGAAGAAGCGAACCTTGGGGAATGAAGGGAGAGATGCCAGTTGATGAGCCTTCCAGAGTAGTGCGGCCATAATTCACCTATGAGGAGCATTTCCTGTAATTAGATGAAAATGGATTTAGGCTCCATTAGATTAGAACTAGATGAAAAAAATGGACAGAAACCTCAAAGCAAGTGAAAGAAACGCACTTCAAACACGCTTGTTAGAGAGCAAATTATCTTCCCTTTGACAGGGTTCAGCTCTCAACAAAGTAGAGGAAAGGAATATCTCAGTAATCGCTGGCTTCACCGCATGTTCTTTTCAGAGGCTGTGACATGCCGCCCCAAACCAGACAAAGGGACGGAGTGAGGGGTGGGGCCAGAAGCCGAGCTCCCCGTCAGCCCAGTCCTCTCTCCCCCAGCCATCTGCGTGATCATGGCCAGATGCTGGCCCAATGTGCCCTTCTGTTTCCCCATCTCACCGCTCACAGCTCTCCCGTGATTCTGTGACCTCTTTGGGGAGATGCCTACATGCCAAACAGGGTGATGAGTAATTATACCGTAGTTCATGCAATATTCAAGGAGTGTGTTAGGAGGAAGGGAGAAGAAGTCAGTGGGGGCTGCAGTGACTGTGACCCAGTTCAAAGCATAGTAGAGCTAGGAAGGCTGGTAGAGAAGGGCGCAGAATCTGCAGACAATCTTGGACTGAATCTCTGCTCTGCCACCACCTGGACGAGTTATATAATCTCTCTGAGCCTCAGTTTTCACATCTGTAAAATGGGATAGCAGGGCCGCTTTGCAGAGGTAACTGAGATAATGGGTATGTATCGAGGTTAGGACAGTTACTTAACAGTGTTGCCTACTGCGTTACCCTGCCTTCTGAGCTGCTGAACTCAGCTGGGCAGTCTTTGCTACTTCCTCCACTGACAGGCACAGCCAAACCTCTGTCCTTTCATCTGGGCTGGCTCCAGTGTCTTCTTGAGGAACGGTGTGGTGCTCTGGAACTGATGAGGCCAGGTCCCAAGGAGCGCTGGAGCCTCTGCCCTGGTTCTTGGAAACCTGGTCTGGGGCCGTGAGCCACCAACTAGGAAGTTAGATTACTCTGGGAGTGTCACACTAGGGAGGCCACAAGAGCGAGTCCATGGAGAGGCCCGAGGCCGCGCAGAGAAAGATGGCAGGTGATCCAGCAGCCAAACTGTTGGGTCAAACCAGTGGAAGCCAGACACTGTGGAGTGAAGACGAGCTGTCCTCTCTGTACCCCACAGAACCATGATAACGAGGAAGAGATGCGACTTTTTAAGCCCCTAAGTGTTAGGGTGGTGTGTTATATACGCATCCTATGTGGCGGCACAAATACTCACACCGTTGACATTTAACGAAGGATGTGTTGAATTCTTTCAACATGCCTCTCATTCCCAGATTTGCTTCAGTCATTTTGAGTTTTGGCTGACTCTAAACCCTTGCCTTCGTTTTTTAGTTTCAGCATCAATAACAACATTGAAATCACAAGGAGGACATTGAATAGAGAGTGTGAATAAGAAAGTTCCTGGTGCACAGCAAATACCTAGTAAAAAGGAATCCAATAGAAATCTGAGTCCTACAGGGATTTGTCAACTAGTTACTTCCTTGAATTAAAACATTTTAGTAAACCCCAGTGAGGAGTTTATTGGGGCACAGCTTTCACTGTAACTTGCAGTGCTAGGCATGGGTCGGATCTGGTGCTGGATTTGGGGCACCCACTACTTGTTCCTTCAGATGAGGAGGAATTCCAGCACCAACAGGCATGGTAAAACCCAGATCTGGATGCCGAACAGATGCAAGGTGGGTTTCCTTCCCCGAAGCGCCTCCCCGCGTTTTGGTCATTGCACATGATGGGAAAGAGGCACCGTGATTTCCGAGCGAGTCGTGCGGCATTGTTCATTAGCGCCCTAAATTTGTTTTGTCGAATGATTTTTTGAGTTTCCGATAAAAGGTCTGGGCCCTCCTTCCAGAAAGATGTATTTATATACCAAGAAACAATATTCTGCTTATACCTGTGCAAAGAGGGGGTCAATCACAAACCCTGAAAGTCCAGGCCTGTATTGAAAATCTCTGACCTAGAGAAGATCTTGTATTTTGATAATACCATCTTCCTAGACAGTCCTCAGAAATATTTATTTTTGTGCAGTTTTCCTGTTAGGTCATATGGTGTCAAAAAGTCCATTTTGCTCCCCAAATTATGAATGTTTTTAGTACGGAGCTAAGGTTGTTAATTAGACTTTGACCAGCTTTTATATAGGTTGGATATCAGAAGGAATTAGATCAAGTGTTTGCCTTCTTATTAGTTTGCCTTTCTCTTGGAGGTTTTTTATTTTGTTCTGTTTATTAAAATCATACACACCAGACTTACAAAAGCATCTGCTTATGAGGGGGACTCATGTTTAGCCTGCAATCAGCTAGGCAAACTCTCCTCTAACCACCCTGATTGCTGAATGCAATGCATAATTAAGTGTTTGCTGAAAAAGCCAGCAAACAGGGCCTAGGGGGACATGTCGGAACAGCTCTGGTCTCCATAGCAACGCCCAATGAGCCTTGCAGGAAAATGAACGCATTTGCAGGATCACTGATGCACAATCATAACGCCCAAACTAACAAGAACACAAAATCAACTACATCATTATGTTCGGGGCATTAAATATTTAATGTCTTAGCTTTCCACATCAGCATTCAATAATCCTAATTCATTTTTGTTGTTCCAAAGTTGCTTAAGTGGAGGACAACTGACATCTGTTGAGTGCACTTCATGACTGCCAGTCTCAACGTTATTTACACAGGATTGTAGAATAAATTTTGTAAGCAATTAGGAAAATGCAGTGCAATAAATTACATCAGGGTTTTACCAGCCATGATGCCAGATGACACTCTCTCATTGACAAATGAGTATTTATTCTTTTCTGAAATGGAAAAGCACTCCAAACCACCTTGGGCAATATTCTTTCGTCTTTTGAGAAGTGTGTTTGGGAATTTCATGGTCTTGGGAAAAGGAGGGTTAAGTTGAGGGTGTACCAGTGTTCTCAGGGTGTGTGTTCATTGCAAGTTCTCTTACCTGTCGTCTGGGGGCCATGCCCTTGTCTCAGATGCTTGAGGCCGTGGCAGGGAAGCCTCAGCGGTCACTGTCAGGCCATTTTTCTCTCCACTGCTCCATCTCCTGCAGTAGCCAGGCACCAGCAGGTCAGGGCTGCCTTCTGTTTTCAACAAGCTCGCTTCCTTTGCTGACCCAGTGACATCACTGCCCATTGCAGGTAATCAGAATATTCACGTCAAAAAAAATTAGCCCAGTGGCAACCAGTCAGTGAAAGCAAGAGGATGAACGGGAAAGAAACTATGTGAACTAAACAGAGATGAGAACCTGGAAGAAAACTTACCTTTTTTTCCTTATTTCTGTTTGAATAGTTTATGTCACAGGATACATAGTCATGAATGTATTGCTGAGTAATTGGTTTAGCACGATGGCATATTGGCATGTGCAGAAGTGTACTCATATGTACACTGTGGAATAGTAACACCTACTACTTTTGAGCAACTATAACTTGCCATATACTTGGCTGGACGATTTTACTTTTACTGTAATTACCATAATGTCAGCAAAGTATTTCACCCCTGTTTCCATGCGAGGAAACCGAGGCTCAGTAAAGCTGAATGATTTAACCAAGACAAGCAAGTGGTAGATGAGGATTCTAATAAAATTTTGCCTCCACAGATGGCAGCGTCACAGAAATGCGTGTGTGTTCACATGGGGTGGTGTATCTCAGCGTTTTGTCACCTCACGCAGCTGTTAGGTGGACGATGCTGGTCCACATAACACCAGAGATGAACTGCAACCTTGCAACCCCTTCGTTTTCAAATCAGATAACGTGTGGCTATTACAGAACAGACCGGCGGGGGGGGGACAATTATTGGCCCACCCAGGGACGCCAAAAACTGATACAGAACAAATACACACACACAGGGCCAAGGCGGGGGCGGGGGGGTGTCACGATATACGATTACCGAAAGCACTCCCCAGGTTTGTTATATCCGCCACCAGATAGGAAAGACGTCTCTCAATGCCAGAGATTTGTGAAAAAGAAAGGAAATGTTTATTTAATGCTATTCAGACTTATAGTGACCTAATGTCTTTATTAAAATATCAAAGTCCTTTAGGATACCCATAGATGTCCATAGTGCTTCCTTCTCCCCCTGCTCTAATTTGGGGTACCGTATCTCAGGAAAAGAAGCACACAACCGTGTTTCAGGCTGCTGGCACTGTCCACTGTGTTGTCGTCCAGACAGGATCTCTAATTAATCCAAAGCCATGTGGCACCTTCTTATGGTCTATTGGCAAGAGTTCTTTGTACCCATTTTCCAGGCAAAGTCTTTCCTGCTTCCCAGGCCACGTGGCCAAAGGGAGCACCTAAAGCCACGTGGTCCTCTTCTGCCAAAGCTGCAGGGGTCCCCATTCTGGTCAAAACTGCATGGTTCTCTCCACCAGAGCTGCAGGGGTCTGTACAAACCACATGGATCTCTTTTCCTGTCAAAGCCAAGAGGGGGTCCCCACTCTGGCCGAAAGTCCATGGCTGTCCCCTCAATGGCTGTCATGTCTGGGTTTAAATCCCCATGCCAATTTTCCTCTGTACTCCCATTTCCAACCCTTCCTACAGTTACACCTGCCAGCATTTCTTTATGATACTAAGTTTACTGGGCTGCCGTCGTGAGTCTGGGCAGGTGTGGCCCGATGGTGTGGAGCCAATCATCTCCAAGCTCTCACGCAGGCAGCATAACTTGGAGGACCTGCCCCCAGGTACCTCTTGGATTGAAGTCACTTCTACCCCTTGGCTCAAAGCATGGGCACAGCTATTTAACATATCTATGCAACCAGTTAAAGGTTATAGATGTGTTAAATGACCATGCCAGAGGTTAGCTGCAAAGCTGTTGCTGTACAAAACAGCTCTGCATGTTCCTGCTCCATTTGTCCCTTCCCCCCGACTCATACCTGTTGAGTCGGAGGGAAGGGGTGAGGACATCTTACGTGTCTTTCTAATATTTCCTGGACACTCTGAGTCCTGGGCCCCATTCCAAATCCCCATTTGGGGCCCCACTCTTGGCTGCGCCCTGTGTCATGGGGAAGTGTTTCCACAGCAGTGGTTTGCTCCCTGTGGGAGGGTTCCCAAGAGCTTTCTGGTGACCTGAGTTGTTTCCCCTGAGAGAGACTGACGTGGCAGGTTGGGGCCAGAGGGACCCCTGGAGAGAAGCCGTAGCTCATGATTTGGGTGCTGTGCTAACACCAGCCTCCCTCAGAGAGGAAGCCTGGGGACGCAAGTTCTGAAATTAAAGGAATCTATGGAGACAGGAATAAGGGGAGGGCTCATGTGTGGATGTGTGTGCATGTGTGCATACACCACATACATGTTATTGTCGTGCATGACCTTTGGATTTAGGATATTATATTTTACACAGTCTCTCCATAGGTGACTATCATTTGGAGGTTGATTGACAGCCTGAAATTATCTGGTGTCAGGTGCCTCGGGGGATGGTAGGGGGGTGAGATGTACATCATCACCTTCTGGGGGCCCCACAGCAGGGAGTGCTGTGTTTATCAGCAAAACATGTCTACTTCAATACTCACATTGACACCGATTTTAGTAACTACTCGGTGTACATTTGAATGGTGACACAATGAAATAAGAACTAGGGGATTTATGTCGATTATCTCATTTAATCCTCATAGCAATGCTTTTAGATAAAGAAACTGACGCTTAGCAGAATTAACTAGAGCGAGGCCCCAAAGCTGATGGGAGACGGAACAGGCAGCCTTTTCCCAGTTCTCAGGGCCTTCTTTAGACTCTCAGGGTTAATTTCCTATTAATTTTTTGAGGAAAATCAGATATTACCTGGATGGAGATTCTGCTCTTTCATTCTCGATATTTGTACTGTATTTCAATTACATGAGATTAAGACCACGATGATATACTTTACTGATAGGCTTGTTCCGTGTTCATTGATTCATTCACTGATCCATAGACTATTATTCAGTGCACACTCAAGGTGGCAAAATTTACCCTGAGTAGTGAGCCGACACAGGTGAGCAGAATGTAGTTCTTTCCGAGAGCCTTTACAAATTATCTAGTAGCAAAAGGCAGGCACGGGTGTTACGGGAATCGTGAATAGGGTGTTTTCCTCAGATTTGGGTGTGTCAGTGGGGTTCATGATAGCAGTAGCATGTAGCCAATGAGAGAGGCCAGGAAGCTGTTGTAACCCTAAGTGCGCAAGAGTGGGGGTGACAGTTTACGTAACTGCTGGGTTGTTTACTGAGAGGCCTAATATCCCCCTTTCATCTTCTCCTTACCCAGGGGGCGAGTAGTAAGGTTTGAAGCAGCTTAAAATCAGAAAGCCCCTAATGAAATAAAGATAGCTGAAATTCCCAATATTGTGAAGTTAACGTGCTCTTAACGTGTCTCTGTAATAGTGGCCGGCATGGGCATGTAAAATGGCACAGCTACTTAGGAAAACAGTGTGGCAGTTTCTTCAAAAGTTACACAGAAAAAGGAAAGCGATACAAAGAAAAAAAGGGGAGTTAAGCCTAGATTTCCTCTGTGACCCAGCAAGTCCATCCCTAGAGTCTCCTGAGAGAAATGAAACCGTATGGCCACACAAAGACTTGTACACGAGACGAGCATCATCGTTCGTAATGGCCAGAAAGCAGAAACAACCCCAGTGTCCATCAGCTGGTGAATGAATACACAACACATGCTGTGGCTGTGCAATGGAACGCCACTCGGCAAGGAAAAGGGAGCCAGAGGTCTGTTATAGGCTGCAACACGGATACACCTCAAAGACATGTGCTGAGTGAAAGAAGCCAGATGCAAACACATTTTAGATGAGCTCACCTATGACATGTCCAGGAAAGGCAGACCTCTGGGGACAGAAAGGAGGTTAGGGATTGCTGGGGGCTGGGGTTGGGAGTGAGGAGTAACTGCAGACCAGCATGAAGGGTCTTTGGGGTGATAGAAATGTCTTCGAACTGAATTGTGGTGATGGTGGCGCAGTTCTGAAAAGTTACGAAAAGTTATGAGATGGGACCCTTAAATGAATTTTGTGGGATATAAATCATAACATTAAGGACTTTTTAAAAATGACCAATAGACTACCAAAGTTTGTTTAGGCTACTAGGAATATCTGAAGTATCATTTTAAAGGTTAACAACTGTAACAGCCATCTGGGTTGTACACCCTTTCAAATATGACTCTCAGAGCTGTTTCGGTCTCTGGCTTAGGGAAGGAAAGAACACAAGTCTTTAGGGATGGCTCAGGAGTTTCGTTAAGTCACCGAAGCTGAAACTTTCCACAGTGTTAATTAAAATGAAAAGAGCTGTGATTTGCAGATGTTTTCCAGCAGACCTGGACTTCTTAGCACTTTGGATTCTGTGGGGCTCTCTGGGTGTGTGATGGAGAGTTTGTGCTGACAAGTCCCTCTCCACACTGGGGCTGTTTCCAAGGCAGGCCCTGGGAAAAAGTGGCGCTCACCCAACAGCTCTGAATTAGCTGAGGCAAAAGTGTTATTTTTTAAACTATGTATCCAATTAACAATTTCACATCTTTTTACATCTCTTTTGAAGAGCTCTGGACCAAAAGTTTTAGGGAACATTTGGAAAAATCTGGTTTCCTTGAATTCCAGTTCTGATTGCTAAGCCAACTTGTCTTGGGTGAAGACTGAAGAGTCTTCAGGGAAATTACCTCTAGGAGAGGAATTGATAAGATCAGCACAACTTGTTTTCAAGAATCAAGGCAGGTGTCACCTGAAACCATTGACTTGAAATTTTACCCTCTGGGAGAGTAGGCTCCCTGGTGCTGTACTTTCATGTGGTCCCAAACACCGGTCTCAGACCGGCAGGCTTGTACTTGAATTCTGGTTCTACTACCTCTTACTATCAATGTGACTTTTGGTAAGTAACTGAGCTTTTTTTAAAAAAGATTTTTATTTATTCATCTTTAGAGGGGAAGGGAAGGAGAAAGGGAGATAAATATCAATGTATGGTTGCCTCTCATATGTCCCCTGATAGGAACTGGCCTGCAACCCAGGCATTGAACCGCAATCCTTTGGTTTGCAGGCCTGCACTCAGTCCACTGAGCTACACCAGCTAGGGCTAACTGAGTCTTTTTAATCCTCATTTTTTTCCAACAGGAAAATGGGAAGGGTAACTGTATCTGCTCTGTAGGCTTGTGATGAAGGATTACAAAAATAACTCATGTTGTATATTGGTTTATATGATTTCAAATCCACTTGTGTATGACTCAAGTGAATTTTTAACTGACTTGTTTAGCACAAAGACAAAAAAAAGTTGCTTTGATATAAGCATGGAGTAAGTCGTGCCAGGATGTCATCATTCTACATCTGTTGTCCTTGATAGACAAAACAGCAGCCCAGATGCTGAGAGGCCTTGCTGGGGCTTATTGATAAGAATATGTGGAGAAGCCACTGTGGCAAGGCGACATTTAGACTTTAAATACAGCACCGAGTGTTTGTGAGGGCTGAGAGTCTCCGAAGACCTTTGGGGCACTTAGTTCCTGCCATTGCCAAGGTGACTCTTTGATGGGCAGTGGGGAAAAGCCAGACAGCGGTTCCAGGAAGGAAGGGAGTCCGTCTGCCAACACCAGTGTCCTCGTTCCCTAGCGGCAGGGGTTTTTGCTTCTGCGCCATCTCTCCTAAGTGCTTCCTCTATAAAAAGGTACACCTCTGTGAAAATTTGGACTTTCTTCCTCTCATCTCCTCTCGCCTGGAACAATATTGTGATTAATTTGTCATTTGTTTGGAGTGTGTTATTTCTTTATTTGGCTTATTAAGAGATATTCTCCTGTGAGTTATTGGCTTGTGAAGTTATTATAATTCCCCCAGTGAATCTGTGCTAAGAAAAATCGCTGGTAAAGACAGAATCAGTTTTCTCTGCCTCCCACAAAACAAAAGCAAAACAATTCACGTATAAAGCTCGGCCCAAACTAGGTGTTCCAAAGCATAGGCTATTTGTGATAGTAGTGGTGGTATTTTGTAGAACCTTCTATCATAGGGATAGCCACTGTTTTATAGATTAAAAGTACCTAGCATGTGCTAGGATGTGAACTCTTTGAGGACTGGCATGAAGTACAGTACTGGGAACATTTTACTCTCTTCAAAAATATTCAATGGATTGTGATAAACGGTGCCTCGTTTCATAGGTGAGGGAAATGGACTCAGAGACAGCGAACAGTTTTTCCAGGCTGCACAGACGGGGCAGAGCTGGGATGGAACCTCGTGCTCCTTGCCACTATTCTGGCACAACTGGGCCACGTAGCAGCACAGAGTGAGGGCTGTGCTGGGAAAAAGCTGGGGAGCCTGGGTGAGGGAGGATGGGGGCCGATGCGTGAAATCTGGACCAGCTGCAGCTCAGAGGATAACTTGTTTTCAGCTGGACCTCGTGGGTGATTGTCTCCCTAGAACTTTTTACCGCTTCCCCAAGCCCCACTGTGCCTACCCAGCAAAACCTCAACTGTAAATCAGTGTTAAATTTCTTTTACCCCCAGGCTCCCAAGCTTTGTGGTAGAAAACCATATAATTGGACAGGACGCCATTATCACAAATTTAAGGATTCCAGTGCTTAATGAAATTCCTGGGAAACAGTAAATACCTGGTATGCCTTACTGAGGTGGGGTGTGAGTGAATGAATGAACTAAGTGTGGTCCAAATGAGGACCCATAGTTGTCTTTGGTCGGCTTCTTTCCCATTCCCAAAATTCTTGGAGGCAGTAACAGAGAACAGCTCTGAGCTCCTTCTCTGGAGTTCAGATACCAGCTCCAGTCTTTCCCAGAAGCATCCTCTTAGGCAATTTCCTTCATTTTTCTGCCTTTGAGATCTCGTCTGGAAAATGAGGTAGGTGGGAGGTTTATTTTCTTTTTTTATAATATATTTTATTGATTATGCTATTACAGTTCTTCCATTTTCTCCCCTTTATTCTCCTCCGCCCTGCACACCCCCTCCCAAATTCCTCCCTCCTTAGTTCATGTCCATGGGTTGTACATATAAGTTATCTGCCTTCTACATTTTCTGCACTTTTCTTACCCTCCCTTGTCTACTTTGTACCTACCACTTATGCTACTATTCCCTCTACCTTTTCCCCCATTTCCCCCATTTCCCCCCTAGCCTTCTCTGCTGATAACCCTCCATGTGATCTCCATTTCTATGATTCTGTTCCTGTTCTAATTGTTTGCTTAGTTTTTGTTTTTTTAGGTTCAGTTGTTGATAGTTGTGAGTTCGTTGTCATTTTACTGTTCATATTTTTTATCTTCTTATTAGATGAGACCCTGTAACATTTCATATAGTAAGGGTTTGGTGATGATGAACTACTTTAACTTGACCTTATCTGGGAAGTACTTTACTGCCCTTCCATTCTAAATGAAAGCTTTGCTGGGTAGAGTCATCTTGGATGTAGGTCCTTGCCTTTCATGACTTTGAATATTTCTTTCCAGCCCCTTCTTGCCTGCAAGGTTTCTATTGAGAAATCAGCTGATAGTCTAATGGGAACTCCTTTGTAGGTAACTAGGTAACTGTCTCTGTTTCTCTTGCTGCTTTTAAGATTCTCTCCTTCCTTTAATCTTGGCTAATGTAATTATGATGTGCCTTGGTGTGTTCCTTCTTGGGTCCAACTTCTTTGTGACTCTCTGAGCTTCCTGGATTTCCTGCAAGTCTATTTCCTTTGCCAGACTAGGGAAGTTCTCCTTCACTATTTGTTCAAATAAGTTTTTAATTTCTTGCTCTTTCTCTTCTCTTTCTGGGACCCCTATAATTTGGATGTTGGAATATTTAAAGTTGTCCTGGAGGTTTCTAAGCCTCTCATTTTTTTCCGAATTCTTATTTCTTCATTCTGTTCTGGTTGAAGGTTTATTTCTTCCTTCTGGTCCAAACTGTTGATTTGAGTCTTGGCTTCCTTCTCTTCACTTTTGGTTCCCTGTATATTTTCCTTTATTTCACTTTTCATAGCCTTCACTTTTTCCTCTATTTTGCAACCATACTCAACCAATTCTGTGAGCTTCCTGATTACCAGTGTTTTGGACTCTGTATCTGATAGGTTGGCTATCTCTTTGTCATTTAGTTGTATTTTTTCTGGAGTTTTGATCTGTTCTTTTATTTGGGCAATTTTGTTTTGTCTGGGAGCACTGTTGCATTGTAAGGGGTAGAGCCCCAGGTAATCACCAGGGCGGGCCAACCCACCTTGCTGCGTTGTTATGCTGTATGTGGGGGAGGGGTCTGAGAGGGAACAAGGCCGCTTCCTAGGCTCTCAACCTGCTTTCAGTCACTTCTCCCACTTCCCACAAGCAAATTGGGCCCTTCTGGTGCTGATTCCTGGGCAGGCAGGTTTGCATACATTCTAGGACCCAGCGGGCCTCTCCAACGGACTCTCCTGTGAGGCTGGGGGTTTCTCCTGCTGTCTCAACCCCCACAGGTGTTTTCAGTCAGTGGCTTTGAGGCTTTATTTCCCTGAGCTGGAACCCTGGGTTATGTGGTCTGTGTCAGTCCCCAGTTGTTCCTCCTGGTTTATCTGCACACGAATGTGGGACCACCTGCTCTGCAACCTGCCACCTTGCCTGTCTTGCTCTGCCAGCCTTGCTCTGCCAGCCTTGCTCTGCCAGCCTTGCCCACTTTGGTCTTCCACCGCCCTTGCTGAGAGTCCTCTCTGCCTGACTGCCCGTCTCCATCCCTCCTACTGGTCTGGATTAATGTGTCTTCTTTAACTCCTTGGTTTTCAGACTTCCGTACAGTTCGATCTTCTGCCAGTTCTGGTTGTTGTTTTTTAAATTTGTTGTCCTTCTTTTGGTTGTGTGAGGAGGCAAAGTATATCTACATATGCCTCCATCTTGGCTGGAAGTCTGGCAGGAGTTTTAAATGAATTAATTCATGTCAAGTGATTTGCATTTGCCTGCCTCATCAGTGCACATTAGTCTATTGTTATTACTGCCACCACACCACAGCCAACACCAGCCTCTGACTCCGACTTGGACTTGGGAGGAGAAGCCTGCTTGGAGCCAGCAGGTGTGAGTCATCTCACACTGTAACTCCCACCCCCAGATTACAGACTGGGGGCACACGTGCTGCAGTTTGCATGTTGAAAGATCACAACTTTGAGAGAGTTACTTCAGGTTAGGCCTGAGTGTAATAGTACAGAAATTTTGAGAGGACATAAAATCTGGGGTCACCTAAGATAATGCCGTCACATATACCTGGGGGAATTGAGACCCTGCAGTGTGAGCTCTGCCTGTTGGCTTTGTTTTTATAATGCAAGTACCTGACTTAAGCTTTGATTGTGAGGCATTCAAGGCTAGGTAAAAGCAAAGCAAAACAAACAAAAAAAACCCCAGCCCACCCCTCTTGTTTTAGAGATCATGTCTGACTGATTTCAGTAACTGACCATTTGGGCTGCTTGCTTTTTCTCTAGCCATGCTTTCAATTTCCACTCACGTTTTAAATTCACCCATAAACAATGAGCTTGAGAAACCCTGGGCTCCCCCCTCAACCCCATTAAAAGCAGAACCCCAGCCCTGCTGTCTCTTTTTCCACATGCAACCTCACGGTGGGGTCTTAGGTGTGCCACAGCACTTCTGTTTCCAGGACTTGTAAGTAATCAGCTTTGTTGAGGGTGTCTTGAAGTCACAATAACTACAAGGGCTTGTCCAGCCAAAGCATTAGTTATTGATAGGCTGAGACTGGCACAAAACAGGCCCTTCAGTGAAGTGACTCCTTGACCCACACTGGGGCCCACTCATATCGATTCCCAGCTCAGAATATTTCTCAGGTTGTCATCTCTAAGCACAATGGCCATCATTCTGGGCTATGCTCTGTTATGCTGAAAGTCTAGGGTGCATTGTGCAATCCTGCCCTCTGCTGGGTGGCACATGTATTGACACGAAGAGAAGAACCTGAGTCCACCCAGACATCACACTGAACAAGTCCCTGACTAAGGAGAAAAGGCAATCCTTGGGCACTGTGGGGTGTGCGTGGAGGGACTGTCCCTGGGAACCTAGTGCTGGGTGGAAAGCGTAGTGATTTCATAAGAGGGGTAGGGATAAGCGGTGGGGGCGTTTGTGTTTCATGCAGGAGGAACACTGGAATTGCGGCTTCTGCAGCCGCCTCATCACCACTTGCTTGGCCTCAAACCTCCAGACCCGTGCTCAGAGGTGGTTTGCAGTAGCCTTGGTCTTCCCTGTCTGTAAGTCTGTGAACACTCCGAGTAAGTTCACAAAGACCTGGAACAGAGCGTGTAAAGATAAAGAAGGCATAAAACATTTTTGCTAAAGCAGTCGTTTTTATTTTTTAAAAAGAGGATAAGAGGATTCGGTTAGGTTGTGACTGAAAGGAGCGATGAGCGTGCCCAGTATGACATCAGAGGGGAGAGCGACAGCTTCACTTGAGCCCTGTGACTCCCTGTCCTAGCATCCGCCCTGTTCACTGAGTCCCGTAGTCTTTCTGGGGAGTCTGCAAGCCCCATGAGGACGAGCCCGCTGCTGCTCTGTCCCCAGAATCTGCTAACAGTGCCCTGTACCCAGGAGGTGCTCAGTCCTGGCCAGCTAAAAACTCTGCCGGCTGCCCCTGTGTCACACTGGTGGTGTGTAGGTGAGAAGTTCCTTTGTGTTTGGAGTCAGGGCGGGCACTGTGGGTCGCTGCACTGCAGTTGTCTAGTCTCCGAGACCGAGTTTACACCACAGCCCCAGGAGTTCCTGGGTTTGCCTCCACATTTTCAGGGTTGAGCCGACCTCCCTAAAGGTCTGACTGCGTGAGTAACACAAGTTGATTTGATTATTTGTTTCAGCACAAAATGCATGCTTTTATTAAGTAGGGTTTGGTATTGGGTCTGGCACTTACTGGCTGTGAGGATTTGGGCGAGTTATTTATAACTGTAAGCTCTGTTTTTGCATCTATTAAATGGAAATATAAATAGTAACTGTTTCATAGGGGTTATTTTGAAGAATAAGTGAGTTAATGTGTTTAATTTACTTGGCACCATAGCGATACATGGAAAATGCTTATTAATATTATTAGAAAGAGAAAGACAAGGAGGAGGAAGACAATAAAGGGACAGGGATTAAAAATAGGAATTGTTTTAGGCACAATCGATGATTTCATAAATTCTGTGGTCTTACCTATTAGTCATAATGGTTACTAAATTTCATTAGTTAAATTAGCATTACTTTTACATGGATAAGCCAAATTTTGGGTTTTAACTTCTCAGATTATCTAGTTGGAGAAATGACTTTAAAAAATAGTATTTTCTGCCCTGGCTGGTGTATCTCAGTGGATTGAGTGCGGGCCTACGAACCACACGATCACGGTTCGATTCCCAGTCAGGGCACATGCCTGGGTTGCAGGCCAGTTCCCAGCAGGGGACTCACAAGAGGCAACCATACATTGATATTTCTCTCCCTCTTTCCTTCCCTTCCCCTCTAAAGATAAATAAATAAAATCTTTAAAAAAATAGTATTTTCTTTCTTTCTTGTTTCAGAAGTAACACAATACAGAAAAGTTACAACTGTCGCCACCACTCAGAGTTAACTACTCTGTAATTTTCAAGGCTTTCATAGTTTATGAAACTCTTATCATTAAAATGGCTCTGCTTTGTGACTTGCTCTTCTCACTTTTTATCGTGGCTCTTCTTCTCCCTTAACATTAAAAATCAAATGTTAGGAAGTGTTAGAGGCTGCACAGCATCCACACGTGCAGACCCACTGTAGTAACAGAGGTCAGCAGAGTGCCCTGCTGTGGGCATTAGGTGGTTCCAGAATGCACTGCATGACAAGGAGCGCTGTGTGGAACCTCCCGCAGACAAAGTCTTTGCACACATTCTTCCTACTTTCATCGGAAGTAATGGTTCTGGCAGAGAAGTTGCTAGGTTAAAAGGTACAGTCTGCCTCTGTGAGGATAATTTTCTCAGTACCACACATGGCTCAATTCTTAGACCCAGGTCACAGATATCTGCTGAATTGAAAAAATGGTGAAAGATAAAGGCCTCGACTCCAAGGTCCAGGTTCTGGGCTTCCTTAACTTCCTTGTGTCATTCATTCTCTTGGTTCGTGCAGGCCAACCCCCTGCTCTCCGTTTTTTACCCTTCTTAGAGGCTTCTGAATGGCAGCCCCAGTTGGAACTGTGTTTGCTTCCCCTGTGCTCGCCTGGGAAGCAATGATAAGCCTGGGTCGTGAACTCACCGTTGTGCTGGTAAGTGTGTAACAACTAGCTCTCCACAGAGTGAGGGAAACCCTGCTTTTTTATAGCATTTGCTGTTTTCTGTGGTATAAACACTTCTTTCATGACTGGTTTCAAGCTACCAACATGGCATCACTGAGTGTGAGGTGGGGAAGAAAAGTCCATGGCTGGCTCTCAGGAGCTGGAATGGCCGGCCCCAGCACACCGCCATGGGCGTCAGTGGACGGTCCACACATCCACCATTTCTCTACTCTCACCCCTTCCCCAGGGAACTGTGAAGTCCAAGGGGCAGGACACTCTTTTCATTCCTCTTTACCTTTGGTCTCCACCAGGGCCTTGAGGTGAACCAGTTATGACTTCAATCACAAATGGAAGCACCTTACTCTCTTCTCTCCCAGTCCCCTCAGATATTTTTCATCTTGTGGTAAGACTTTATGCTTCAAGGAGGTACACACTTTCTTTTCATGATTGCTGATAACTAGTTTAATCTGAAAATACCTAATTGTGGTAATGATATCTGAGATAGGTTTACACTAAAATGAAAATGACTGCCGTAAGATTCCTTCCCGCTGACATTGTGGTCAACAGAAAACAATGGTGTCAGATGTCAGAGACACCCTTCACATCAATTACTTCATTATACAAATTAAATATTAATGTGTACATGTGTGCCTTAGTATGTCCACTTACATTTCAGTTATTTTTTCGCAAATCTCCCCTGAGCATCCCTGCGTGTGTGAGGGATATTCGGCGCAAGGATGGATGCAAACTGGCCAATAAGAAGTGCCAGGGAGTGAGCCCTGGCTGGTGTAGCTCAGTGGATTGAGCACGGGCCTGCAAACCAGGCGATCGCGGTTCGATTCCCAGTCAGGGCACATGCCTGGGTTGCAGGCCAGTTCCCGGCAGGGGCCAGTTCCCAGCAGGGGATGCATGAAAGGCAACCATACATTGATGTTTCTCTTCCTCTCTCCTTCCCTTCCCCTCTAAAGACAAATAAATAAAATATTTTTTTAAAAAAAGAAGTGCCAGAGAGTGAGCATTTCCAGGTGCAGGTGTGAAGGAGTGTGCCTAACACTGCACATATGTCATCCATGTAGTTCAGTGTTCATAGTGAACCAAGTGGAAGATTATCTTTGTCCCAGAAAGAAATGAAGAGAAGAGAAGAGGAGAGAAGGGACGAGCCCCGACACACAAACAGATGTTGAGCACCAAACCTGTCTCACTGGTGACCAGCCCCGGGCCTTCCCTCTGAGTCACTCTGTATCAGTCTTCTGGAGCCGCCACAATAAGGAACCTCAGACTGGGTGGCTTAAACAACAGAAATTCATCTTTTCACAGTTCTGGAGGCCAGAAGTCCCAGATCAAAGTCTGGCAGGGTTGGTTTCTGGTGAGGACTTCCTTCCTGGCTTACTAATAGGCACCTTCTCAGTGAGTTCTCACTTGGTAGAGAGAGAGGGAGTGAGGGAGTGAGGGAGGAAGTGGGGGAAGAGAGAGAGAGAGAGAGAGAGAGAGAGAGATGGAAAGACCTCGGGTCTCTCTTCCTCTTCTAAGGACACCAATTCTATCAGATTAGGACTCTAACCTTATTGTATCATTTAACCTTAATTCCTAAAAACCCCACCTCCAGATTTAGGTACATTGAGGGTTAGGGCTTCCACACATGAACTGTAGGGGGTGCAGTTCAGTCTATAACACACTCTTCCATGCTTCTTTTCCTTCTACAGTTCCAATGTGTATAAAAATTTGGAGACATGAAAACAATCATTGGATGCTGGTCTCTGCCCACAGCCACCGTTTCATGTGGTGTATACAGCTAAGAAGAAAGGCAGGCTCTGATGAGGTGTCCATGGGTAGCAGTAAAAACTAGTGACTTCACCCCACCATAGATGAATTTTAAATGCGCTACACTAAATGGAGGAAGTCAAACTCAAAAGGCTACAAAATGTATGATTCCATTTATATGACATTCTGGAAAAGGTTAGACTGTAGGGACAGAAAACAGATGAGTGATTTGTTGCTCCTTTGGGGGTGGGGGGTTGGGTATATTGTCTGAGGAGCAGGAGGGAGTTGGGGCTTGGTGGACCTGCTCCAGAACTTGATGATAAAAACTCGTAACCACCTGTAAATGTTACTTGGGGTATGTCTGGCTTCTCTGTCGTCCTTGGGATGTCCTGCGAAGTCTGGGGTCTACAGCCATCCATCCAGGCTCCGCCCATCCCCCTCCTTGCCTATACATTAGAGATGCTCTTCACGCACAATTTATTTCTGAGTAAACGCGCCTCTTACTTCTCCCTTTGTTTGTGACTGTATCTTTGCTGGTTTCTCTGTCCGGGAAATAGGCCTGGCTCCGGGCCATCTCATTCGCGTTGTGTGGCGTCGTGCACACAACAGCCCTCTGAGATCAGTCGGGTTATTCCCAATTGCCTGAGTGAGAAACTGAGCCTTCTGTTCTCTCCAAAAGCCTCGCCTATGGGAAAGTGGTGGAGCAGCATTCCAGTCCTGTCTCTGCTGGCTTCCTGATTAACCTGTCTCATGTCAGATACTTCCAGGTTTTCGTTTAATGACTCAGGGTAAGTTAGAACACTACTTATCAGGAACCTCAACTCAGGAGGCCTAAACCACAAGGAGAATTTACAGGCTTGTGAATTTAAAGTCCAAAGATCTGAAGGGCTTTAGGGAAGTTGCAATCCCCTGACTCAACAATGTCCCCTGGACCAATTCTCATCACCTTGCCACTCTAGTTAGTATGTAATATAGGCTGTTAATCTGATGTCTTTACTCTAAGACTGAATATTTTTTGCAGCCCCAAGAGTATATAGCCAAGAGCAACTGAAGCTTCTTTCTCCAAGGCCCCCACGTCTCCCTTCACATCTTATTCAGTCACATGCCCAACTCTGAAATAATTCTTGTGGACACAGTGTTGGATACATTGATTGGCTTAAGCCAATCCCAAACCCAACCACAAGGCTGGGAGATACAATTCTGCTCAGAAGGAGAGAGTGGGGTGAGGATGCTGGGGAAACTTCCAAACCATCTGCTACAGTCTTCAAGTCTGACCAAAAAGCGGATCTGCTGGCCAGAAACATGTTTCCTATTATCTTCATATGTCTTGTCAACATCTTTCCCAGGGCAGGGCTCAGACAGGGTGGGGACAGTGGGTCTCCGGGCCTGCTGCAGTATCCTCACTTTCGCAGTCACGATGGAGGTGAAAGGCTAGAAAGTGGCTGTGGAATGTGGCTGCGCTTGGGTGTCTGAGGAGCCTTTTCCTTTCAGAAACTGAGGCAGTATTGTAACTCACCCCGTCTTCCTCTCCACTCTAAATCCACAGCCTCTGAAACCGTCCATGGATGTAATTCTGGTGCGAGTGGAGAGAGATTTGTGGTCACTTTTGCACAGTAATTAGAATAAACATTTATTTAGTGTTTTGTTCAGCATTTGTTTATGGGGTTTATAAGCCAACAGAATGTGAAGACGGCTGAGTACTGTGTTAGAGATGCAGTTTCCTCAAACCACATCCCATCAGCCAAAGAGCTCCATTTGGATCGCGTCCGAGATCCAGATGGTGCTTTTCAGCTTCCATCTGAATCTGTGACAGAGACGGCCAGCTGTCCCCTAATACCTGACCTTCCATTTTTTTTATAGTAACAGCAATAGACTAAGTAATAACAATGAAAAGCTACATTTCTTAGTCTCCTGTAAGACAACGCGTGATGGTTCGTAAGCAGAAGTGGTGTGTGCAGCCACTCGCAGGTGTTCTGAAAGGGAGGGTGTGTGGGTTTCTCCTCTTTCCTCCTGCCTTCTGGCTGCAGCACAGACAGATTGGCTGGCACTGGGGTCGCCCCCTTGGACCAGAAGGGAGAACCAAGTGCTTGTAGGTGGAGCAGCAGATAGGAAGAGTCAGGTTCTTGGTGAGGCGGGGCCACCATACAGACCTGGACTGTCTGTGTTTGTGTGAAAGACAACCATCCTGTACAATCTATTCCAGTTATTTCTCTATCACTTGCAGCATGAGTGTGGTACTAACAGAAGGTAATGGTTAAAAATAGCGCCTAGCACACAGTGAGACTTCTGTAAACACTTCACAGAGCTGGCAGACCTTCCAGTAGCCCTGTAGGCCTCTTCAGTGTTTACCCATCTTACACTCAAGGAAAGTAAATTTGAAGTCAAGCACACCTTAAGTAGCAAGATAAGGATTTGACCCTCGGCAGTCTGGCTCCCAGGCCCCAGCTCCGAAAAGTTCGTTCATCAGAATCTGCTGGAGGAACCGGCGAGCAGGAATCTAGCACAGCACACTGAGGAAGTTATTACATCGCAGCTTCCTTCGAAAATTTCTTCTGATGAATCTAATGCAAATAATCTGAACCAAAATGGAATAAATTGCCATTAAAATACATATGGGCTTTAAAGTTGAGAGCAAAATGCATGGCCAAAGACATAGTGTGTTTTCTTGAGCTTGGAAGATTGCGTAATTGGCCCGGAAGGTCATATAGCCCAAGAGCAGAGAGGTTCACCGATTTCTGATCAGTCTGGTTTCGTGGTGCCTATGGATGGTCCACGGCGAGTGCAGATGGGCGGGAGCCATGGCCTGGGTCCTCTCTCAAGCCCCTAAAGGCAAGCATGTCTTCTGCGTTTCAAATGTAATTTATTCTTGTATGCTGAGCAACCTACTTTCTTGTCAATAGAATATTTTTCTTGTTTCCACTCCAGGATTTTATATTTAAAAATCTCTACGAGCCTGTCTAAGCTGGAGTGAGCAGTTTTGAATCAGAGAAAAAACTGGGTTCATATTCATGTTCAAGGCAACAAAGGCCTAGAAAAATTTTATCCTGATTTTTTCGGGGCTTTGAAAGTTTGTTTATTCATTTGTTCATTCATTCATTCATTCAGTTATTTATAAGCAAACAATTAGTAAATTCTATCTATTAATAATGTGACTACAGGCAAGTTGCTTCACATATATTATCTCTAATTTTTATAACAAATCTCAGGTAGATTAAAGGTGCTTTGCACACAGCAAGTGATGAAAAAGGATAGTTGTTATTATTGTTACTATTATTATTACCAAGGCAAAGAAAAAAGTTAGCATGGAGTTAGAAAATATAGGGCAAATGCACCATCCTCTCTTCTTAACCATGACAGGTATGGATAATTATTCATTTATTCAAATGTCAAGCAAATATTAATTTGACACTTATTAGCCAGAGACTGTGCTAAGTACTGAGCATGCAGTAGTTAAACAGGTACATGGTTCCAGTGTCAAGGGCATTCCTTACAGTCTAGAGCAGCACAGTCCAACAGATGTATAATGTGAATCACATATGTAGTTTAGATTTTCTAGGGATCACATTAGAAAATAACAAGCAATGAATCTGTTAATTCCATGAACCTATTAATTTAACAAACTATTGTTAATGTATTTTGTTTTCGTTGTCTCTAAACCATTATTATTTCAACATGTACTCAGTATAAAATCATTGATAAGATTCTGTACATTATTTTTTTCATACTGAGTCTTCAGAATTTAGTGTGGTTTTCACATGTATAGCACATCTCAATTAAGACACTAAATTTCTGGAAGTACTTGATCTGTATTTAGAGTTTATAAAATATACAATTGAGAAATTGATTTACATACTCAAGTTGTCCCAAGCTTTTAAAATTCCTGTTAGGTAAATCAAGTGTTCCTCCACAACATCAGCCACCTTGCAAGTTCTTAACATGCACCTGGGCCCCAGGGCTACCATACTGGACGGTACAGGTCTGGACAGGGCAGTGGACATTAAATAACCACAGAGCGAGTAGTTTGGCTGCAGTGTGATAAGTGTTTTGGGGTGCAGTGTGATGACGCACGTGCCTAACCCGAGTCTCAGCACCTGCTTGGGGAGATCGGGACATGTTCCTCAAGAAAGACAGGTTTCAGCTGAAGTCTGAGGAAAGCTCAGAAGTTGTCCAGGTGAAGGCAGTTGGAGGAAAGATCATGTGCAAAGGTCCTGTGAATTAAAAAAAAGAAGCAGCGGCAGAGTAGATGCTGTCGGCATAGGTTGGCAGGATCCAGGCCACGCAAGGACTGAGAGACCCAAACCCTTACCATGGCCTAAGAGCACTGGAAAGTTATTGAAGGGTTTTAAGCTTTAAAAAACAATCACTTTTCCCTCTTATCGCATGCTGATTCTTCGTCCTTAATGCAGTGCTTCAGTGCAAAAGCCATTGACACCCATTCAGAGTCTGCAAGTGTGAGAAGAAAGCCATTTCCAATGCAGGATTAGGGGGTTGTTTGCAACAGAACCCAGCCTGAAAATGGTGGTTCCTTGCCCGTAGCAACTGGATGTGATTAGCCCAACCCCTTCCCTGCACCTGTCATAGAAAATGAGCATTCCTCCTCCAACAGCCTTCCTTCCTGTTCCTGGGGGCTTACGACCTCAATGGCACTCACAGCTGTGTGACTCGGAATCACACAGGAAGCAGACAGGAAGTGACTCGATGTTGGGCCCAACCATCTGTGCTGGTTGGGCACTTTCAGCTGTGAGGCCTGAGGCTAATAGCTGGATTGCTTAGTGACTCAGTTTCCCCATCAGATTCTATCAGGTAAATGAGGAAAATACCTCTCATCTTATGAGACTGTTGTGAGGAGTCAATGAAATAACAAGTAGTGCCTGGCACCTGGTGGTTGCTGAGCAAATGCAGCTTGTTACTTTCTCAGCCCCTTCAGGAAGGGCCCCTGTTCGCATTCCAGTGATCATATTTAGTCTAATACAGGAGACACATAAAGCCGTAATTTCCTGTCACCTTCCCTGTGTGCTCCTTGAGAGAAGAGTTTGTGCTTTGTGTCTGGCACTGGGCCTGGCATACAGAAGTTCTCAGAGGTATGGAATAATATTTAGCAAGAACTAAAGGGATGATGACAACTCAGGTGGGGGAAACTTGTGGGTAGGGAAACTGAGACATGAAATCAAAACATGAAGTTCATTATTGTTAAGCACACTGCCATTTTTCTCTCTCTTTCAAATTATGCCAAAGACATTCCCTGCCCCAGCCCCACCCCCACCCCAAGTGTTTAATAGGCTGAAAGCAACTCGAAAGCAGGGACCATGCGTTCTGCCTCAGTACTACTTACGTATTAATGTAAATCACGCAGGGAGCTTGTTAAAGTGCGGCTTCTGGTCCAGCAGTCCTGTGGTGGGGCCTGAGACTCTGAATTCCAAATAAATAAATAAAAGATCCCAGATGGTGCTGATCCTCATGGTCCCCAGTCCACAGCTGGGCTAGGAAAGGTCTATAACCTTTAAATTAGTAATCAACCTGTCCAGAACAGAGTTGCCTCAGGGCTTTATTTATGTATTCATTCAGTTATGTGTATATGTCTTTGATTTGGAGCAGTTTTAGGTTCCCAGCTAAGCTGAGCAGAAAGTACAGAGATCCCCCATCCCCCTGGCGCCTACGTGCAGGCTCCCCCTTACCATCATCGCCTACCAGAGGGGTTCGTGTGTTGTGGCTGGTGAACCTACATGGACCAGCATCACCCACGGTCCGTGGTTTACAGCAGGGTTCATTCTTGGTGGTGAGCATCCTAGGAGTTCAGACACATGTGTAGTATCCTGCGTCCATCATTATAGTTTCATACAGAACAGTTTCACAGCCACAAAGAGCCTCTATTCTCCACATGGTCATCTCTTCCCACTGCACGCCCCGAGTTTTGCGTTTTCCAGAATGTCCTCTAGTTGGAATCACGCACTGTGAAGCCTTTTTAGATTGGTTTCTTTCACTTAGAAGTATACATGTAAGGTTCCTCTGTTTCTTTTCATGGCCTGATAGCTCATTTCTTTTTTTTAGCTGAATAAGAGTTTATTGTTTAACAATTGAAGGGAGCACAGCTTACGTAGGTATACATTCATCTACTGAAGGACATCTTGGTCAAGTTTGAAGTGATGTCAAATAATACTTATTTTCTAATGATCTAATTGGGCAAAGAAAAGAATATACAAGGGAGAGACAGCACATGGTTGAGAATGTTCATTTTTTGTTTCTTAATCATCTTAAAATTTAATTTATTGGGGTGTCATTGATGAATAAAATACACAGGTTTCAAGTGGACAATTCTATGATTCATCATCCATATATTGCACTGTGTGCCGGATTTTGACTGTGAAATTCAAAAGCTCCGAGCCGGGATGGTCTTTGGGCTTTTGGCTCTGAATGACTTACAGATCTCAGTGAAAGGTCCACTAGGGGGAGACGTTTAGTAGCGTTGGGATTCTGTTGGTCAGCCAGAGTGTTTTTTTATTCCCTTGAAAAGTCAACTGCTCAATAAACAAAAGATCTCTGGCGAAATTAAACACACCAATGCCAGATGGTTTGAGGTGCGTGTCGCAGAGCTTTGCCTGCAGCACGTGGGAAGGAATGCTCCACAGATGCACAGAAGGGCGCTGCACCCATCAGATGCACAGCAAGCGGAGCATGTCTGGGAGCCAGAGCCCAAGTGTTTCCCAACATAGAGGCCGGGAGAGTTTACTTATAAGTAGTCGACCAAACTCCTGGACTGTTTAGAATAAGTTGTTTAGGAGATTGTGCTGGGCTCCCAGGGATTTGCAGGGATGCCACACACAGCACTGGTTAGAAGCAGAAACCCTGCAGGCACTGAGTTCTTCCCTGGGCAGGACAAGCGCACCTAGCACTTCTGGTCCGGTACCTGTCCAAAGAGTAGGCGCGTTTACTCACTGAGTATACTTTTAATAATGCACTGAGTGCCATACTTCCTAAGAAGACATTTGTCATAGTGCCAGAAACTCCACCCCTGATGAATGATGCTTTAGAACCCCTGGCCCAAGGCAGCTGTCTTCTGTAGACCTGTTCCCCAATGCCTGCTGTGGCCATGCGCCACATTTCTTTAGTCTCCCTTTGACGGAGTCCATTGTCTCTTATAAAATAAATGTAAGACAAGACCTACTGCTATTATAAGTGGGACATAAGTCCCACTTGCCATCAATAGAAAGCACAAGTGTAAAAATAAATTCAGCAAAGACACAACAATACTACTTAATGCTAGCTAGATACAGTGCCCCCTGAAGGTTTTGAGCCTGAGACCTGCTCCCTGTTAAACGGGGGATTAGCAAGTGCTACAAAGAAGAGCTGGAGAGATTTCAGGCCCCACATGAGTTGGTTTTTTTTTTCCTTGACAAAATAATCAAGGAGCCTGAAAGGCAATGGCTTTCTCCAGATGTGATTCAGAGCTATTTAATGTCTTGTCTGTGCACAGCTAGTCTTTCTGCGATCCACCCCAAACCACCTAATGTCCCACCGGTGGGACTCCTCTCGCACTTTGGGAAATAGCTTTAAATAAAAAGTGATGAAAGCATCGCCTGCCAGAAGGATCTTCCTCTGTTGCCCAGAGGTGAGAAGTTGCCTGATCCCTTCAGGAGGAAGGAAGCTGCCGGTCGACCCCAGAAGCCGTCATTGTTGTGAGAAATAAGTCAGCAGGTTAACTAGAATCTGAGGGTACTGCCGCCCCTGGCTGGCAGGCTGCACTTCTTTATTTTGATGTCTCAAGATACAAGTGTTTGAACTAGTTTCCAAGAACTTTGACTCCTCCCCTTTTCCCACATCCCACATTCAACGTGCCACTAAGCCTTACAGTTTCTATAATCTGTTCTCTGCATCCCACATGACGCTGCTTTAGTGGAAACCCTTACTCACTTTTACCTGGATTGGGAATACTTTCCTGCCTCTTTCGCTCCAACCTTCGGTCCATCGTCTGGACCCAATACCAGTGCACATTGTTTTCTGTGGTCTTCCCCTAGTGAAAGATTCCTGAGTAACTTGTCTAAGGCCACACAATTTGTATGTGGCAGAGGAGAGATCCACATTCAATCGTCTAATTCCAGAGGCCAGAGTTTTATGACCACATCAGCCTTCTTTGCCAAAGAAAGAAGTTAAACAACTGGCCTTCTTCTGCAGAAAAGGTATTTTATGGGCTTTGAGAGGCCAAATCTACCCAATATTTTCCAAATCTAAAAATGACCATTAACTCAACCAATCAATATTTATTAAGCATTAAATAAACCTAGACTGTCTTGGTTAAAGTGGTAGAAACCCACTCAAATCAGCTCAAATAGTTGAAAAGTTTGGGAGGCAGAGGAAGCTTCTGGCCTGGCTCAGTCCGGGAGCCAGGCCTCCAGAACTCACTCGCTGTGGCTGTGTCTCAGCCCTCCTTGCATCAGTGCTGCTCCATTCTGGGGCAGCTCTCCCCCTAGTGGTGACAAGATGACTGGTGATGCTCACCAGCCCCAACAACCTGCACAGAGAGTGCTCAGTTCCTTGATTATACTTGCAAAAGTTATGGAACTGTATCTCATTGTCCCAGCTTGGGCCATGTGACAATCATGGACCAATCATTGTGTTGGGAATGGGTTGTGATGATTGGCCCAACCTAGACCATGTGCCCACAGCTGGAATCAAAGAGTAGAGTTAGTCCCATCTGAAAAGGTAGTTCTCCAAAGGGAAGTTGAGATATGGATAAAAGGAAAGGATGGGGAGAAGAGGGGAATAAATGTCAGGCCAGCAGAAGCAACAGGTGCTGATGATTGGTTGTATATTGTGTGGGATGAGCAGACATTTAAAGCATGTTCTTGCTCACAAAAAAACTAGTAACAGGTGGCAGATAATAAGAAATAAGAAACGATAAGGGGAACAAAGTGGAAGAGACTATTTCTATTTCATAGTTCACACAAAACAGTTAAACCAGGTGTAACAAAAATTGAAAAGCGGGGAACCATTGTGAGGTCAAGGGTAAAATCATTAGGGAAACATCCTGGAGAAGATGGGTCTTGAAGGATGGCCAGAAAAGGTGAAATTGTCATAGGAAAAGGTGGCCCCTCTGACCTTCTCCCCTGGTGTCACACCATGAATATGTTTCATTACATGGCAAGAGGGACTTTGCAGGTGAATTTAGGGCTAATAATCAATTAATTATCAATGGTTGGGCAATTCTCAGCCACTTCTGGACCTAAAAGGAAGGCGTATGTACTTTGGGTCCTGAGATACTGAGATGTCTTAGATACTGAAACAAATGAAAAACCATCGAAATTGCGGTTTAAGCGACCACCAGCTTCAAAATCACCTGGGTGTTTAATAAAAACTACAGAATCCTTCTGAATCAGAAGCCAGCTGAGACTTAGAAGTCTGTATTGTAAGGTGACCTTCCCAGGTTGATTTTTAGGCATGCCTAACTTTGATAATACTGGGCTTGTGAGGAGCAGAATCTTAGGAATGTAGGAGTGGACCCAATGTGAGAAATTTCAACATTTGAGCTTCTGCTCAATAGCTCCCTGCTCCCCTTTTGTCAGATGCTTTCTTCTGCTTATCTACTTGCTTGGATATTTATTGCATGTTTCAAAGTCTTCAAATGGGCCAGTGGAACAGTTAGAGGTGATACTGGTGTGTGGCAGAATTATCTAAAGTACGCACAGATACATGATGGTGGTTGAGGAAAAAAAAAACATTGAGTTCTTGGCTTTCTGCATCTCAAGCCGTGTTTCAGCATTTTAGAATAAGAGCTTGGAGTTTGTGGTTCCTAGGTAGTTAGGGTGTTTGTAGAGCTTCTGGAGGCCAGGCCTCAAACTTCATGATAAAAACATATATGATCCTAGTCTTTTTCCTACTGGCTTATTTCACTTAGCATCATAATTTCCATGTCCATCCATGCAGTTGTGAAAGGTAAGAGTCCCTCCTTTTCTGTGGCCGAGCAGCTGCACCCCGTTGTGTCCAGGTACCACAGCTTTGGTTACACACTCTTCTACTGGTGGCCACTTGGGCAGTTTCCAGATCATGGCCATGTAAACAGCACTGAATAGCAATGAATACAGGGGTGCACATAGGCTTTTGGTTTAGTGCTTTGGATCTCTTCAAATACAGTCCTAGAAGTGGAATAAATGGGTCATAAGGCAGTTCCACTTTTTACTTTTTGAGGAAACCCCATACCGTTTTCCACAGTGGCTTTGTTGGTCTCAGTCTGCACCCCCACCGACAGGGCACGAGAGTCCCCTTCCCTCTGCATCCTTGCCAGTGCTTATCATTTGATCTCACTCATGTGTGGAATCTAGTGAACAAAATAAACTGATGGACAAAACAGAAACAGGTTCATGATGTATGGAACAGACTGGCAGCTGTCAGAGGGGATGGGGTTTGTGGGCTGGGTGAAAGAAGGTGAAGGGATTAAGAAAAATCCATAAATATATATATATATATATATATATATATATATATATATATATATAGCACATAGACACAGACAACGGCATGGTGATAGTCAGAGCAAAAAGGGGATGGGGGAGAGGAAGAAGGCGAAGGGGGCATGAGTGGGGACGAAAGGGACTTGCTTCGGGCGATGCGCACACGATGCGGTGTACAGATGATGTTTTGTTGGGTTGCGGACTCAAAACCCGTATGATTTTGTGAACCAATGTCACTCCGATACATTTTTTAAAAAGTATTTGTGAATTTGCTGTGGGATTTCCTATGGCTTTAGCATGATCTCAAGATGGTTTCTGATCCTGAGAAATATCAAATGCCATAACCCTGAAGATTCCTTTTTTCAGGGACCAGGGTCTGTCCACATAGGTTGTGTAGGAAGAGCTTGGGCAAAGTCTGCCTCCGGTTTTGTCTTGCAGTGAATTGGAACTCTGAAAGCCCAAGTTGCCTGCCCAGCACCTTTCCTGTGTCCTGGGATTATAGAACTATGAGAGGAATTTGTTTTGCTGAGTAATTTTGAGTAACTTGAGCTGTGGATTTAGGGGAAATAGAGGAACTATCAAGCAGCCCTGTGCTCTGTGGCACAGACAACACTTCTCCGACCCAGATGCCCCCCGCTAGGAATCGCCGTTGCCCTCAGAACAACGGGTGGTCCAGGAGGCGGCGTGCCTGGTTTTAGAAAGCCAGACTCATCACTGGAGCGATCTCTAATAGAACTTTTCTTTGAACAATGGTTTTTACCCCAGAATGTGATCACAGCTGTTTTATTTTAGCTAATGCAGCAATTCAGACAATTAAACCCATATTCCTCTGTGGCTATTTATTTTTATGAAGTAGTTCTCAGTATAGTGTCATGAAAGAATTCTTGAGACTTGCAAAGTTAAAACAGAACGTGGACTTTATTTTCTTCTAAAATAGCCACATCTGCTTCTTCGAACTGTGTCTTCTTTGTCCGTGTCTCATAAGGATGTCAGTTTTAGTCTCTAGGGATTGAGTCCCATTGGGAGAAATGAGATTTATTCCTCAGAGTTTATAGAGTAAGTATCATGGCAAATCATATTCCAGGGTAAGGAGGATGACCTATTTCCTTTAGCAGCAAAATAAATTATAGAGCTAACGCTGAGATCTTGTATTGGTATAAAATTAAATAAAAAAATATAATCTCCTCATTGTAAAATGGAATATGAACAAAAGATCTGATGCATTTGATTGTGTGAAAACTTCCCATTCCATGTGATAATAGATTATATGATAATTTTATTCATTCAATCATTCAACAAATATTTATTGAGCAGCTACTATGTGTCAGGAATGATAAACCAGATTGTTGTTTAAGGACACAATTGTTGACCTTGTTGAGTTTTTATCATTTCTGGGAAGATAGACAAGGAGCAAGCAAATAAAGAAATGAGTAAAAGAATTATGGACTGAATATTTAAGCTGAGGTTTAAAGGAAAGATTATTCTTAGAGGAAAGGCTCACGTATTTGTGTGAACGGGGAAAGAGAGCAGCAAGGAAATAACGCGTGCTAAGGCTTGAGGTGGAAAAGAGCTGGGTGTGTTTGAAGAACTACAGGGCGAGTGGCATGGCTGGAACACAACCAGTGAGGTGAACATGGATGGGACAGGAATACAATTGCTCTTGCCTTACTCAAATATGACTACACTTTTGGGTCTGAAACTACATTGGCATAGTCACTTCTGTCTTGCTTGCCACTGCCTTGGAGTAAGGTGTGGCCTTTCACCAAAATCCAGCGTGAGATGTACAAAGATCACGGGTGGGCCGGGTGCTTCCTGGGTTGGTTGGGTGCCTTGGACTAAAAGTTTGTGTTACCTCTTCCCAAAATTCATTTGTTGAAGCCTAAATCTGCAATGTGATGATATTTGGAAGTGGGCTTTGGGGAGGTAATTAGGTTATGAGAGTAGAGCACTAACGAATGGGATTGGTGCCCTTATGGGAAGTGACAGGAAAGACATCCCTTCTCCCTCCCCTCCCCTCCCCTCCCCTCCCCTCCCCTCCCCTCCCCTCCCCTCCCCTCTGTCATGTGACCAGATGCCTGGCTATCTTCAAACCAGGAAGAGGGCCCTCGCCAAGACCCTGACCATGCTGGCACGCTGATCTCAGACTTCCAGACTCCAGGACTATGAGAAATAAATCATTGTTTAAACCACCTAGGCCATGGTATTCTGTTATAGAGCCCATGGTGACTAATGCATAGGTGTAAACATACCAGAGTGCTTTAAGAAGCGAGAAAATTGAATACACGATTAGTTTTTGCTTAGTGGTAATAAGAACAGCAATCAACCTGCAGAGCTCATGGAGCCCGAAGCCAGCCAAGACTCTGGAGAAATTATTCCAGCCCTTTAGGCTAAAACAGGAATCAGGGACACTCGGCAGTTTTACATGGCTTACGACTGTTATATTGATCTCCTTGTTTGCTTACTCCTAAATACAAAGATAAACTCCTGATGTTGTCAGCCATTCTCAACTGTGCTAAGAGGAAGCAATAAAGGATTTTGTTTACCCATCCCCCGTCTGCAAGACCTGGACTAAGGAGTCCAGGGGCGACTGCGTGATGATGGCAGCAGGAGTCGGAGAGCAGGGGGAGAGAAAGAGGATAAAGTCTGCTCAGTCAGCTTCTCTCCTTCTCTTTTGGAAATGAGTCAGTCATTGCTAATACATGTGGTTTATCAGGATGATCTGAAAATATTGGTGTTGGACTTCACCCTGCCCATGAGACTCATTTTCCCTAAACACCTACTCCATGAGAGGTCCTGGGGTGGATGTCTCCGGGGATGTTTATGTGAATTACACAGCGACTCTCACCTCGAGGAGCCTGACAACATTAGGGAGAGTTGTCACGTATTTATTTAAATAAGTGCTGTGATAATTCAAAGCAGGGTCATATTATTTCTGGAAGGAGGAATGTGGAATGGTTTCGTGAAGGAGGGAAAATTTAAGTCAGGCTTTGAATTATCAGTGGGATTTGGGTGACAGGTGTGAGAGCGGGAAAGATTCGCAGGCACAGAGAAGAAAGTGTCACAGACAGGGCAGCAGGACCCTGGCACTCGTGTTTGCAAGGGTCACCTGGGGAGACTGTTAAAAACAAAGATAATCAAGATCCAGGCAGAGAAGTTAGGATTAACCTGGCCAAAGATGGGACCAAAGTGTCGGACTTTAAGGGCACATCAGAAGAATTTGCTGAGGAGGGTCTGAGTACCACCCATGGAAGAATGCTGGTCTAGGGGAGATAAGCTGAACCCCAAGGACAGGAATATTTGTTGAAGAGCATTCGTGTGGGGTGAACTTGGGAATGTTGGTAGGAGCCATACACACAGAAAGTCTTAGATGCCGAGCACTTTATTTTGCCATGTAGCTATGTTTTTGAGCAATCGCTGTGAACTAGATTCTCAGGCTATTTTAGTCCCATCACGATGGAGGCACCTTCCGTACGCTGGAGTTAAGTTACATGTTCAGGTTTCCCCACATAGGAAGTGGCAAAGCTGGGGTTTGAGCCTTGGTGGTTCAATAGGTAATGGGTAATGGGGGTCAATGTGATTAGAACTGAGAATTACAATGATAAAGGGCTGCATAATGAAAGAAGAAAGTGATGGCGAGGAACCTACTGAAACAGCACAGAGAAGTTAGGTAGGAAGACCTGCCCAGGGTAGGAGGGAAGATATTGCAAGAATCCCCAGAAAGTCTTGTGGGGTTGAACCACAAGGGCTGAGCGGACCAGCCACACTTCTCAGTCTCTCGTGATCTCAGCGATGTGGCAGGGGCCTCACACAGACCTTCTGCAAACCCTTCCCCTTTGGAACTTGGAGCACTTGGGTGCTGTCTCCACTGTTGGTGAGGTATTGCCTCCCACGTCTCTCTGGCACAGAGAGGGGCAGTAAGTGTTTAGGAATAAACGGGTGGCAGAGTCAGACTTCCTGGGTTCAAATCCTGACTCACTTGCTGCTTGAATGCTTTAGGCTAATTTTTAAAATGTCGTTTTGCCTCAGTTTTCTCATCTGAAAAATAGTGAGATTATTTCAGCATCTTCATATGATTTGATATAATATTTAAATTACATGTATAAAAGGCTTAGAACCACCCTGGCACAGAATTAGCCCTCACTGGGTCTTAGGATTGACTAATATTGATACTTTTTATTATTTTAATTGTACTTGTACTTATTTAGTTAGTTTCGAAGCCTGGAAACTTGGATTTGCCTCTTGCCGACTTGACGAGCCACCGGTTTTTTATTCACCACTGAGGGAAGTTCCCGTACCAAGTGCCTGTCTTTTGGGGAGCATGAAAAGGGACAGCAATCAAGGGGAGATTCCCCTTCTGATTGATGCCTTGCCCCTGCAGCACCCAAGGAGTGTAAAGTAGACATGATAATTCAGCCCTAGAAGGAACTTGGGACATTAAAGGAGCAACCAGTTATTGCAATCATGTCAAAATTTGCTTTTCCAATGGGAGAAGTCTAGTCATAGGTAGCATTTCCTTCTTATAAAGTGAGCAAGATACGGCTGGAGAGAAAGGAGTGGTTCTTCTTTTCAGTACTTCTCCTTGGCGGTGGCTCCTTGGCTTTTATGGAAATACATATATATTTCACATGATGACTGTAGAATTTAATGACTTTAAGACCGTTATTTTCTTTCCCCATACTGAGCAATGCAGCAAGTCTGAATGCGCAGATGGCCTTTTCACTAGCCTTTTCATTTGCTTAACACTGGGGCTAACCACTACACAAATTGTGGTGTTCCCAAGAAGGCTGGCATAAAGAAAGTAAACTGGGGAATTTAAAGAGTGAAACTGTGGAATGAGAAAGGGGGTTCGAGGGTTCTCGAGAAAACTAAATGTAAGCGGGAGCAAAACTACGAGACAGAACCATGCATTTAGCACTTGGGGAGGACGCTGCAGACGGAGGGAAGAGTAGGTCGGAAACTGGGGGCTCGTAGCCGGGACTGACCCGACACGTTCAAGGACCTGCGAGTTCTATTTGCTTGTATGTTTTCAGCCAAGGGGAAGGGGGTATGAGGCTGTTCAGAGAGATCAGAAGCCAGAGTGTACAGGGCTCTGAAATCCACTGTTTCTATTTGAGCACAATCAGAGCTCTGGGACATTTTTAAGCTGGGCTGTAAGACAGATGGCATCTTTAAAAAATCACTGTGGGATCCAGCAGAGAACACATCATAGAAGACAAAAGTAGAGACAAGGGGTCCGTCAGGAGGCCGCTGCTGTCATGCAGTGGGTAGAGTGGGTACTCAACGAATTTTGCAAAGATCCTACATATTTTGTTGCCCTTTAGTTGGAGAAAATTATGACTGTTCTGAATTAAGGAGTTGAAAATCAGCCATTGCAACCACTGGGGAGGTGCAGACTCTCTCTGGATTTCTGGGAGTGGTCTCAGAGCACCGGAGATAGGTCTGCAGTGCCGTTGTGTGTGGTTGTGGATGCCTCTCCACGGCTTGGCTTGTGTGTCCTTAGGGTGCAACAGATCAGCTATAGAGCACATTATATAAAGTGGAAAACGTGGTCGCTTAGAAAAAGAAGCTTCTGTCACCAGAGGCCATTTCTTAAAAATAATTAACTCAGAGGTAGAAGAGTATCATTGAAGAGGGTGTGGAAGCTGGAGGGATGAAAACAAGTCTCTGAGTGTCATGGTTTGTAGGAGGAGTTGAACCAGGTGTCGGGGGAAATAAGGTCATGGGGCACGTGCTTCTTCAGGACAGCTGGATTCATCTTTGGCTGGACTCAAGGAATGGGCATGACCTACCCCAAGGAGCCTACTCAGCATCACACAGGGCCTAAGCTAATTTGGAAATTTCTGACACTCTTCAAGTAATTGCAAGTCAGTTTGGCCAAGGGCAAATTATTGCCAATGGTGAAGTCATTTTGCAGAATTTTCCTCACTCACCCAAATCCTACAGCTAAAGGAAATAAGTGAAATTTAAGCGGTATATTGAACTCCCAGAGTAAAACTCCTGAGGTAGAAAATAAACACCAACTCACAGAACCTTAGCCCTTTGCAGAAACCCATGGAATGAATGAAACCCACCTCTCTCTCCCCAGTTGACCCCAGTTTTCCTTTCTTCATTCCCGGCCCAGGGCTGAGAATCAGGCTTTTAAAAGTGTGTCTGGGCCTGCTTTGGAATTGCTTCATTCTTATTGGCCACAGGCAGAGAAACTGTGATCAATGAATAGGAGTTATAGGGAAAAATATTTGAATTCAGAATTGGGGAGAATGTTTTAGTCATCATATCTGCACAACAATGGAACAGACTGCCATGGGAGACAATAAGGATATGAGGTTACCATTTACTGAGCATATGCTGTGTGCCAGGCACTGTCTAAGTGCTTCACATGCATTATTTTTATTTGGTCCATGGCATAGCTCATTTAACAGATGAAGAAACTAAGGCATAGAAGGAAGGATTTTGATTAAGTTCAAGAAATGCTTTTAAAAAGCTGCTACGTGCCAGGCATAGTGTTAGGCATTTGGGGGTAAACAAATTCAATGTGATCTAGATTATAGCTGGGAGATCTCTCTGGACTAATAGGAACATATCGCTTCTCAGACTTTTGGTTAAGATCAAGTGTACACAAAAATAGGAACAGTATACCAGGTGCTTTATCATTTATAAAATTAGACATTTGCAAAGTTCCAAAACTGTGGCGGGAGCATTTGGTTGCCTTTTCAGGTAGACATGGATTGAAGAGTCTTCCCACATAAAGTGGCATTTCAGGTGCATGTTGATGGACCATGTGGAGACAGCTTGGGGCCCAAGGAGTATTTCGAGGTATGGAGTTACATTTTATGCACCAGGATATGAGCAATTTGTAGTGATTTTTCTAGTACGGGGTGATCTGAAAGCATCAAAACTTATCTGCTAGCTAGAAACGAAGAGATTTACTCCAGGAGAGTGGAAGCAAGATCCTGGACCAGGGTGACTTGAGGGGAAGGAGTGGGGCAGGCGATTGGAAAAAAGGTTTTAGAAGTAGAATCAATTAGTCGGAAATAGGGGGATTGACAAAGCAGACAGAGTCCATGATGTTGCCTAGCTTTTGAAACTGGTTGGCTTGGAGAAGGGTGGTGCCATAAATTAGGGATTGGAGATCATTTGAAACCCTGGAGAATGGAAGAGGAATGAAAATTTGATCATAGATTCAGCATTTATATGGGCTCATGAAAAGGGCTTTTATTTCCTTCCTGGTCTCTGACCGTGGTGGGTGAGGGCTGCTGGGTTGCTAGGCTATAAGCAGTCTGTGGAGTCAGCTAGCCAGTGCTGACTACAAGTTTTTGCAAGTATTGTCGACTAAGCCTGTGCTGCTGGGGCTGGGCCAGGACCAAGACAGCTTCAGCCACTGCCCTCACAGAATCTATAGTTCTGTGGGGAGGCAGACTCTACATGTATGATCACGCAAGTAACTAGTACATAATAATTGTGGCACATCCTTTGAAGATAGATGTTAACCTGAACTAGGCTTGGGCCAGGCTTCCGTGAGAAATGAAAATCAGGTTGCTACCTGAGTGATAAGTAGGTTAGTCCTGGCATACATATTTTAATGTGAGCAATTGGCGTTCCTGTGATTGTAATAATGGAAAGAGGCAGCCTCTTTAGGCTGTCGGGACCTGTAAACTCCTGACTCTCAGTGAAATTCCTGATGCAGGTGTACAAGGTCCTAGTGGTGGGAGGTGTTGACTGTGTGTGCTCTTCTGCTGACTTCGCCAGCTACCTTGTCCCTTGGCCTTAGCTTGCCCGGGTTATTCTTCAGCTGAGCTCTGAAAACGTGTCTCATTTTCTCCAATGCAATGACCTGGAGGAGGCCAGAAATGATGCTGTGGTAAGGGAATGACATTGGAATGTAGGGCTGAGGGTTGAGACTCTGGCTGGAGATCACTCGCCCTGCCCACAAATCTAAAAATGCACAGTTTGATTGTAACACTGGAAAATATCTCCTAATGTTTTGGCTTCTGCCTACAGAAAAGAGAAAGTTAAAATCACGGATGGCAGCAAGATCATTAATTCAGGAATCTTAGCACTCCAGCACTGCTCATTTTTGCCCTAATGATTAAAAAAATCAACCTCCAGTGAATTTGTCCCAGATAATGTTCAGGTTGTGGAGAAAGGGAGGAAAATGGGCAGGGAGGAGGCAGCTCAGAGACTGGGGACACATTGGAGACTGTCCAGAAATGCCATTGTTCTTTCTGGGGGACAGGCTGAAGTGGACTTGGAGTCTTGTCCGCTGATGCCACTTCTTTTCATCGCATGTGGCCTTGTTGATTGGATTGTTGGATTCCTTTTCCTCGTATGTGGAAGCACGTGCCAGGGTTGATCTGAGGCGCTTGGGATTGGGCCGAGCTCTCCATCACTGCGATCCAAACATCTCAGCTGCCTTCAGTTTTCTTATTGTAAAACTCACATTTCTGCCTGTGTGGATAATTGGATCCTCAAGTGGGTATTCTGTCTGGTATAAACCCAGTAAAGTGTCAGCCTCCTGGGAGGAAGGGCAAGGTTCATATCGAAGGCTTTCTTTTCTTTTTTAGAGGTAAGAAATAGATTGGAGATATCATCCAGGTATCTCTTTCATGGCAAGTTCTTTTTACAGGTGACTTTGGTCTTTATTCAAAAATACTGTCTCAGTGCCTGCTGTGTGCATGGTAATAGCCTGGGTGCAGTGGGCAATACAGAGATGAGTAAATGTACACAAAGATGAGTAGACATATCCTCCTCCTGACTCTGTGAGCTTCTTTAGGGCAAGAAGTAAGACAAACATAAATCACTGCACAATGAAGTTAGATGTGGATGTTATTCTATCACCAGAAAACCTTTGCTAATGCTCTATCATTTGGCAAGCACTTCTGTGCAAGGCTCTGAGGACCTCAGGATTGTGATCAGAGAAATGCAGTGAAAGCTCTCTGGGGCTTAATAAAACAACTCACTTCTGGCGAGAGAAACAGAGAAGGTTCCTTGGAGATGGTGCTATTGGGCTGGGTCTCAAAGAATGGAACAGGTGTTTAAAGGCAGAGTTGTGGTGTGGGCGATTTTAATTTGGGGAAATGGCTTGAGCCAAGTCGGGGAGGCAAATGAGACCATGTTTGGCAAAGGATAAGCATCTGCGTTGGCTGGGATGAGTGAGGTCTGTGTATAGAGAGGGTCATTATGCTGTCTGCCTTAAAAACTTTTATTATTAAAATGTCACATAAATATAAAAACATGTACAAATCACCTGAGTAGCTCAAGGAACTTTCATAAAGTGAATGCACTCATGTAACCAACATGCAGATGGGCAGGAAACCAAACACGAGAAGCCCCTCCAGAAGCCCCCTTACTCCACTTCCACTCACGGCCCCTGCACCTCTCCAGGCAGCATTTCTCCTGACTTCTGTCAGCAAAGATTACTTCTGCTTGTTGTTGAATGGTATGTAAGTGGAATCACGTAGAGGGTCCTTTTTATGTTTCCAGCTTCCTCATTTTGTATCGCATTGTGAGAGTCATCCTGTTGTGTGTGCGGTTTTCACCTCTTCATGTTGCTTGCTGTATTGTATTCCACTGCATGGCCATGGCCCTGTATTTGGCCATACCCGAGGCACTCGTTTATTGTAATCTTGCTGGCATTTGGGTCATTTCCACTTTGGGGAAATTATGAGTATGCTTCTAAGACCATTCCCATATATAATACCTATTGAATACACTGATGCGTTTCTGTCAAGTATGTATCTAGGAATGCAATTTGTGGATTGTGGGATTGAAAATCCCTTTTTAATAACAAAAGCACTCATCTCATATGATTCTAATTATGGTTTTAATATTTCTAGGTTGAGAAATAGACAATGATAAATATTTCCTGTGAATTCAGTAATACTTCTGAACTAACTGGAATATTATCAGTCACAGAAATATCTTGATATGTACATGATGGATTTCATCTGCAGTCAAGGTTATATGTGTATAGGGTATGCAGATCCCTTACAATACCTCTGGAGCACACACACACACACACACACACACACTTTGGGGAGCCACAGACTTACGGAAATGGTGGGGTGTGAAGCCAAGGAACAATCATCAATTTAGTTCACTGACATTTTTGGTCCTTTAGGCCAAGCCTCTAGTCTAAAATCTGGTAGGGTTTTTTCCTCCTTTTCTCTTCTTTCTTTTTTCCTAAGACAGAATATATACTCTCCCAACTGTAATACAACTAGTGCACTATTAGGAAGATGGTCCGGCCAACTGGAATGGGTGTGATCTTTGGAGGGGAAGCTAGGCTTCATCTCACAACCTGACACTTACTGGTTGTGTGAATAAGGTAAGGGATGAGTTGTCTGTGGACATCAGTACACCCGTGGTAAGACGGGCATACGAATACAACTGGCATGTGGACCATGAAAATCGAATAAGATCATGTAGGCCACAAGTCTGACGCTGTGTATTCTCACTGAACAATGACTGCAGTCATTGTTTTCCTCCTCCTTTCTACCTGTACGTCTCTCCTTCAGGGTATGCACTATGTGTCCCTGTGGAGGCACATAGTATATAATGCCTTCCCCCCTCTCCATTATTCCCATAAGCCATCTTTCTTTGGTAGGTCTCTAAACAAATATTTTGTGTCCCTGATCTCTATTCATTAGCCCTGCTGGTGACCAGAGCAAATCTGATGAGTTCATTTCAGCTGCTACGCTTATAGTTAATAACAACTCATATGTTCCCCATCTTTCTAGACAATAGCTCTCTGTGTTTTAATCCAGAGAAAAGGGTTGGATTGTGGACTTTCAGTTCTGGGACAAGCTTCTAAGGGAGTCATTTTTTGGTGAAAGGGGATCTTTCCATCACCCCATTACAGTATTCTTCGTAGGAGACTTCTTGTGTAGCCTTCAGGAGGTGCTTTGCCCCTGAAGGGTTATGAGCAATGTAAGGAGTAGGAAGAAAGTCTATGGAGAGGGGCCTTCGATGGAGGTATCAGAGGCAGAAATGTTGAGATGAGATAGTATTTTCCTGTATCAGGGCCTCCACAATGTGAGGTCAGGGAAAATGGAGAAAAACATCTTCAGATGGACTCTCCGCCTTTCCAAATTAAATCTAGTTTCAGAGCTAGGCAAGGAGAGAGTCAGATGGTCCGGTTATTTGTCTGGGACTGAGGTCACACCACAGGACAGGAGGAGTTTATGGCAATGAGTATGGCGAGAACTGAGGATCAAGAAGACAATTAGGAAGGAGTGACAGGTCACACCCTCATGGGGCGCAACAGCAATACGTCTGGGAGTGGATTTCTAGCAACCGTGACTTTTGATGAAGAGCAGATCAGATGTAGTTGTGTTTTGAAGTGCGCAACCCTGGCCCCAGCCAGTTTTTCAAATCCTCGAGCTGAGCAGATGGACTCTAACAAGTTATTCATCAATTGGTAATGCTCGTCCTGACCGTTGTCCAGTTGGCCTTAGACACCACCAGTCTCCTCCGAAGTGAAAGGGAAGGGCTGCATTTTTTCTTCTTTAGTCGATCCTTTCTCCCTCCCAGTCCTGTAAGGCCAGGTTGCCTAAAACCACCATAGACCCTCTCTCTGTGACAGTGTAAGCTTCTCCCATAAGACCTCCAGCTTCAAGACCCTCTTTCAGAGTGCAGGGGGGTGCACCATTCAAATGAGGGGAAAATCGCATTCACCAAAATCTAGTGGAGTTTCTGGAAAATCCTTCCGTTAAAAGAATAATCAACAAATGCTTATCTGCCTGCTTGGTATCAAGTCACATTTCAAACACACACACTAAAGTTACTATGTAATGTCACATTTTAGAAATTAAAAGGGAAAAGAAGTTGTTGAGAAAAATGTGTATGATTTTACTGAGCCCTAAATATCTGGAAAACAGTTTGAGCTCCTTAGCCAGGCTTAGGGCTCTGGCTAGGTTTTCAACCCTTGCTATCGACAGCTAATTTCTTGAGCAAATTTATTCACTGTTTCTGAAAAAAAAAATTGGCAGCCAGGAGCCACCTCAGATGTACAGCCTGTTCAGAAATTTCTGAGTTCAACTTGCTTAAGCATTTCTGTTTCTTTCTCAAAGAACATTCTAGCAACATGACATATTATTTGTCTGTGACCTTTCCCAGAGGGCACTCAGATGGAGAAGCCCTGGTTACTCTCTGAAGATAAGGCAAAATATTTTATCTCTAACACAGACTTATTTCTCAATCTTTTTTTAGGGTCAGAAGGAAGAAAAGGCTTAAAGTCTTTTGATTTTGACAGTAGAATTTAGCTGCTTGTCTCAAGAGAAAATGTCTATGTCTGCTTAAAACTTGGAATCTTGAGCTTGAATTTGACATTATTTATAGAAACCAGATCATTAACACAAAAAATTTCTGAGGCAGTGAAAATACTGTGTGATACTATAATGGTGGATCCACATCATCGCAGATTTGTCCGAACCCATAGAATGGACAGTGCCAAGAGTGGACCTGATGTAAACTGTGGACTTCGGGGATAAGCATGTGTCTGTGTAGGCTTATTGATTGCAACACATGAGCCACTCTCAGTGGAGGATGTCAACCGTGGGAGGGGTTGTGCATGTGTGGATATTACCGAACAAGGGTCCAGGGTCTGAGGGGGGGGGCAATACTTGGCCCACCGAGGGATGCCAAAAACTGCTACAGAAAACAGGGGCCCCTCCCAAGGACGATACACTAATATCTATAGGGCTCTTCTGTCCGCCGCCAATTGGAAAGACATCTCTCAATGCCAGAGATTTGTGAAAAGGAAACAAAATGTTTATTTAATGCTATTCAGGCCTAATGCCTTCCTTAAAATATTAAAGTCTTTAAGGGTATACACCTACACACACACAAACACACACACAGCGCTCCCTTCTCCCACTGTCCCAACTCCGGGTACCGTAAATCAGGAAAAGAGCACACGTCCGTTTTTCAGGTCGCTGGCACGTGAGCTGTGTCGCATGCCTGTCAAGGCAGGATCTCCAATTAATCCAAAGTCATGTGGCACCTTTCACTGGCAAGAGTTCTTTGTACCAAATCCTAGTCAAAGTCTCTCCTGGTTTCCAGGCCACTCAGCCAAAGGGAGCACGCCAAAGCTGCGTAGGCCTCTTCTACCAAAGCCGCACTCCACCAAAAGCACGTCTTTCTTCTTCACCTGGCCGCAGGGATCTCCATTCTCGCAAAGCTGCATGATCTTCCCTTTCACCTGGCCAAGAGGGGGGTCTGCACTCCGCTGAAACCACGTGGCTCTCCCTCCTAATGGCTACAGGGGTCTACATCTTTCCAAACAGGGTGGCTCTCCCCCTCACCTGGCCAAGAGGGGGGGTCCTCACTCTGCTAAAGCCACATGGCTCTCTCGCAGGCACTCTCTCAGAGAAGCAGCTCCCAATTCCAGCCTGGTTAGCTACTCACTTCTCCCTGGCCCAAAACTTGGCCACAGCTCTTTAACATATCTATGAAACCAGTTAAAGGTTATAGATATGTTAAATGACCATTACAGAGGTTAGCTGCAAAACTGTTGCTATGCAACACAGCTCTCAATGGCCCTGCTCCATTCATCCCTTCCCCTAACTGACACCTTGGGGGTGGGGGGGTGAGGACATCTTAATATTTCCTCCAATATTCCTGTACACTTTGAGTTCTGGACACCATTCCAAATCTTTTCTGGGCCCCCCCTTGGCTGCACCCTGTATCATGGAGGCAGGGGGTGCCAGGGAAATCTCTGTCTCTTCTCAGTTTTGCTGTGAACCTTAACCTGCTCTAAAAATTATCTTAAAACTTCATCTATTTATTGTTTAAACTAGACCTTTTTCTAAAATATTTTATTTATTTTTAGAGAGAGGGGACAGGAAGGAGAAAGAGCAGGAGAAAAACATCAGTGTGTGGTTGCCTCTCATGTGTCCCCTACTGGGGACCCAGCCCGCAACCCAGGCATGTGCCCTGACTGGGAATTGAACCGGTGACCCTTTGCTTCACAGGCCTATGCTCAATCCACTGAGCTACATCAGCCAGGGCTAAACTAGATCTTAAGTCTAGATCATTTTTTCTAACTTGCTTTGTGAGTAACTCTTTGGGTTCTCCCCTAAAACAAGTGCTGAGACAAGAACTCATTAGGACATCAAACCCAGAACACACAGGTGAGGAAGTAGGATAAGAGAGAAAAGCCATTAAGAGGGACACTCAAGTGGACAACCAGGGCTCATGGCTCCTGTTAACCCTCTGAGAGTCCCTGTGGAGCACCCCCCACACTGGAGGATGGGAAACAGGAGCCCCCATGCACCAGTTCATCATTCTCTGCATCTGGGGCTGTACCCAGGACAAGCGTTCTTGGAACCAGAGGACATTCTTAGACAGTGATGGCAAAAATAGGTACCCTGGGGTGGGAGGCTCACTGTAAGCTGCAAACAGTCTAGTTGGGGAGCCCAGGATGGTCAAGGGGAGGCAGGGAGACAGACAGTGCTTTGCGCCCTCAGGTTAATTACATCATCCCCTGAGGCCCCATTGTTTCCTCTTTCACTAGAAGGAACTGGAATTTCCAAACTGGGCCCCTTGGATGACAGGTATTCCTTTATGAAAACAGTTCCTTGGTTGCTTAGCTGCAGGGCACCTCAGAGCCTTTAATATGCAAGATTAAGGCAGGGTGGGTGGTGTTGTCTAAGGTATTAGGCAATGGAACCTCCCTATTATTATTCTTTTCAGGTGCCATCTATTGCTTTTTTTCAGGTGGCATCTGTTAGTGCCTTGAGGATCTAATGGTCTGTGGTGTATGGTCTGGACCATGCCGCACCAGACGCTCGCTCCAGTTCAGCTCCGCTCTGTGGTTCAGAGTCAACAGTAATTCCTGCTGTGAAATGGAAGCTTCAGCGGAGATGCAGAGGCTGGAATCAGAAGGCTTCTAGGCTCCCCAAACTCCTATTTTCATGTCTTATAGCTGTTAGACTTCTGACTCCATTTTCTTTTGATGAACTTTCTGGAAAACAAAACAAGAAAACCAGTGTGTGTAGGAGAAAGTGCTGGACAGTCACAGGTGGACACAGTGGAGACGCATGCAGGACAGAGGACTAGGGGGCTGGACTCTGGTCTCAGCTGGGTCAAGGTGCTCTCAGCTCTTCTAACAAAGAAGCTCCTCAGTGGCTCTAGTGCGCATGTTCTCAACCCTCATCACACCTCAGTGTGAGACTCCCTCCCAAAGAGACCAATTTGACTGGTCTCAGATAGAGCCGGGGGTCCCCAGGTGTCTCTCCTGTGTAGTTAAGGTGGAGACCCACTTTCTTTGAAGAAGGGTTTGTTTGTTTTCTTTAGTGTGTCTGAACGGTATCAGAGAATAATATAGGCCAGGAATTGGTTATGTTTTTATTTTAAAATGGCTCCTGGGATAGGGTATTCCCGGGGAGGGCAGAGGGAGCTGGAACTCACGGTTGCTCTTCTGTGTGAATGACCCTGTCCTTGTCTTATCTTGTCTCATCTCATCTTATCTTCTTTCTCTCCCCCACCCTCTCTCTCTCTCACACATACATCCAGGGAAGAAGGATATTTTGAAACTCTCATTTGCTCACAAGGACTCTGTATGGGTCTCCTATTCTTGCTGAAACAAATTCCCACAAACATAATGACTTAAAACAACACACACACTCTTGGGCAGTTCTGGAGGTCAGAAGTCCCATACAGGTCTCATGGGGCTGTGTCAAGGCGCCAGTAGGGCTGTTCTTTCTGGATGCGCTAGGAGCATCTGTTTCCTTGCCTTTTCCAGCCCCAGAAGGGGGTACCTGGATTCCTTGGCTGTGACCAGTTCCTCCATCTACAAAACCAGCATTGTCCCACTGTGTCCTTTCATGCTGTCCTCTCTCTCATTTTCCGTCTTCGTCTTGCACATTTAAAGAGCCTTATGATTACATTGGACCCACTGGGAAAAGCCAAGATATTCTCCCTATCTTAAGGTCAGCTGATTAGCAACTGTGATTCTGTCTGAAATCTTAATTTCCTCTTGCCATGTCACCTTACTTATTCTCAGACCCCAGGGAGTAGGATGTGGACACCTTTGTTGCGGCCATTGCTCAGCCCATCACAGATACCAAGGCTCACGTGCTGTGTCTGAAGCTTGGATGATGGTCAGAGCTGAGGCTTCAGGTCACAGCAAAATGGATGAGGGTTTCCCCTTTGGCTTTGCGGTTTCTTTCAAAATTGTTTTTCAATTTATTTGTCAGAGCATTTCATGATTAAACTCTGAACCTCTCTGATATGCTGTTGGTTCCTTGTCCTGTCTATCTCACTGGGATGACATCAGAAACCTACTTCATGAGTCATAGACACCAGACCCTTCTAAGTGATGATCTTAGAACAGATTACACCAACAGGAGAACCAGAATACAATTCTACACTCTGCTAGGTCATGAGCTTATCAAAGGTATGGACCGGGTCTTATTTATGCCTCTGTCTCAAAGCCTAGCCAGTTCCACACAGGGTAGGTATTCAATACCTATTGCTGAATTAAGGAATAGGTAACAGGATGATTAGAAGGATGATGAGGGGGCTATAATTGTAAATAAAATGAAGTTTACTACCCTGAGGAATTACAGGCCTAAAAAGGGGAAACAAAATATGCAAGTACTAACAAGTGGAACATGGTGTTAAAAGAGAAGCAGAAGGAAGTAGTTTTAGAGTTTCCAAGGAGGGTGAATTCAGCACTGAGTTGAGGAAACCAGGCAGGGACCTCAGATAGCAGGGTCTCCAAACCTATGGAACTCAGTCTGCCGCCCCCACATCCGATCCTGCCGCAAACGTAACTAACGCAGCTTGTACTCTTTCCCACGATGCCAGTGAGTCGGACCCAGTTACCCATTGTTTGAAACTGACAAGCAAGTGGAATTGAGTTTATCCTATTGGATGCTAGGTAACATTTCTCCACTGGTAGTTGAGCAGATACATTTTGCCTGAAACTCACATATAGCGAAGTTTTATTTCAAGGCCCCTTGGGCATCCTCAGTAAAGCAGTTCACTGTGTTTAGATTTCTCTAGATGAACATTCCCAGCAGCACAGAGCTTTCTGTGTCCCGCAGCACGAATTTTGTTCTGATTGAGAGCCAGGGTGGGAAGACTCTGTCTGTACCTGCAGCTATGTAATTTAAGCATCTGTGTTGACCCTGATGGTAAGAAGCATGCACTTTGGAAGCGCACTGACAGATAAGGAACCACGGCCTGAAACAATGGCCCACTTGTGAATCTGTTTGCATGTCACTGTTCACTGCTATTTACTAAAGTCTTGGTGACAGTATGATGAGGTGCATTCCCAAGTTTGCTCAGAGGACAACTCGTGTTTCCATCCTCAGCTTGGTGGAGAGAGGATTCCCCACACGGAAGCTTTGGAGTTGAGCGTTGAGGGCGTGAGAGGGAGCAACCCTTGAGGGTGACGGGGTCTTATTCCTCAGTGCGTGAGAGAGGACTTTAGCATGGTTCACTTGGATCTGAGTCCATGATGGAATGAAGGATTGGACTGTTCAGCTGCATTTGGAAATGTCTGTTTCTGCTCTGAAAACATGCAGTGCCATTTACTTTAAAATGGCTTTAGTAAGAGTATAAAGAAACCTGTTGTCCACAATATTCACCCGAAGAAAACATCTCTCTCCAGATGAGCATTTCCACTTTTTAAAAGTGGAAAGCATTCTTTTTAAAAAGTATTTTCACCTTCATCATAGTAAGAATTTTTGAACTACTACAAATATACATTGTTGTCCGATTGGTGGGCAGGTGGGTGGAAAGGCGATCTCTGCTCCCACACTGCGGAGAATGGCGTTCTGAACTGGATCCAAAGGCTCCAGTACAGGAGATTGGTCTGCTCCCAGAAATCCACTTTCCTGTTCATCTGCAGAAATGGGACTAATGATAGCCAGGTTATTGGTTTACGCTTTCACTGGTCAACCAGTTAGCGGGAGCTTTGAGCTGGTTTTCCAGGTGAGGAAAATATAGTGAGAGCTCTTAGCGGGAAGTGTTTGGCATGGATTCTGGCTGATTTAAACAGAAAAGGAGTTTTATTAAAAGGTATTGTTAGGAGGGCCAAAAAACAGGCTCAGGTTTACACAGCCAGAGACAAAGATCAAAATCGTATCCTAGAACTGGTCCGGTGAACAACCCAAGCTCTGAGTACTTCAAATCACAGCTCTGTAGCTGTGCCCTGGGAGATGGAGCTCATTGCAACCTCTGATTTTGCCAGAGATGGTGCCACTTCTCAGCACTTCCGGTTTCAGAGTCCAGTGCGGATGCATCTGATTGACAGAGCCCGGGTCATGTGTTCATGCCCACGCTTCAAGGGAGTCTGAGAAAACCAGTATCTGATAGTTTCGGCATCTGTACTGAAATATAGGTAGAATTCTCCAGACACAGAGGAAAGTTTAGATGCTGGGAAGCCAACAAATTGAAAAGTGTCTACTACAAGCAATTCTAGGTGGAATAACCAGTATCTGAAAAATCATAGCTGCATGAAGAGTGATTCAGGCCTGCTCAGAGCTTATTGTCCCTTAGAGGAGTCGGGCCACAGAATGCTCTACCCTGTCCTGCAGTTACTCTCTTGCCAGTTCAGCAAGTAAAGGTAGTTGGAGGCTAGGGGAGAGAGATGCGTTGGCTCAAAAACTATTTGAAAATTATGAAATACAATGTAGATATAATTGTATGAAAACATTTATTAAAACAGCATCTGTATTTTAAAGAATATAACACAGAGGAATGGTTAATGGGTCCTAGACTCATAAATACCTTCTTCTTTGACATAAATTCTTTTCATGTTTTAAGAAAGCTGAAGTTTGGAGAATGGAGTATTTGTAAAGAAGTAACCCACTGCTCCCACATGCCTGGACCTTGCATTTCTGGATTTGTTTTGAGAGACAGTAGATTGTTGGCTCCCATTAAAATACACTCTCTGTCTATGGAGGAATAGGAGGTGAGCTTTCAAGTGAATTTTATTCCTGTTTTTAGTCGACCAAGGGAGAAACAGGTCTAGGTGAACCAGGGAGATGGGCCTCTCTCTGTCGGGCTCTCTAGCAGAAGTAAATAGCATCTAAGATGCATAGGAATGAGCTCTAGATGTTGAATCTAGGAGAAGGTAAGTTAGGAATTGCCTTCAGCTGCACAGAGCCACAAGCAGACAGCCGGTGAGTCGTTCTTGGTAAACTAGGTTATCTGCATTCATGGTGATGATTTCTTTATTTTGGTGTTGATTTCTCATTTGCAAAGTCAGGCGTGACCATTCTAGCCTTGTCTTGGTTAAGTTATGGGGTACAAAGAGAAGAGTATAAAGTTTAGACTTTTGTCCACATTTAAACTGCTTAACTAAATTCTCCTGCTCCAGCACCACTAGAGGCCAGTGGGGTGGTAGCACCAGGAATCCTGTAAGAAATGGAAATCTTAGGGACAGAGTCAGAGCTGCACATTCTGACAAAGAGTCTCCTTGCAATGGTGAACTTGAAGGTTCTCAACTTTTCTATATTTGGTGAAGAAGAGAAAGGGGGGTTCCTTACATTGTGGTTGAGAAAAGTGGGGGCATACATAGACCTAAATAAGAACACAAAAAACACCAAAAATGTAGCAGTCCCATCCTATCTGAGCACTCAGTGCTCAGTTGCACCAAATGCTGGGGACCAGCAGTGGTAAACTCTGCTGTGCTGTGTTCTCACAACAGAAGGAGGCCCTGGTGATCTTTGAGAGAAAGGCCTCTCATTCTTTTTCAAAGATGTTGCCTCAAGTCACTGTGACTTCTAAATGGTAGTGATGGCATTTGGCAAATCCTCTGTTTTGGCTGCTTCTGTAGGGTTTGCTTGATTTCACAGTTGTGGTTCTAATGTAGCATACCATTATTTGATCTAGCAATTTTCATGCAAATTAAAGGTTGAAAAGATGTACTGCACAGTGAGATAGTAATGCCCTACATTTTAAGTGGAAATCAATTTAAAGGAGGACTAAAACCCCAGTGGATGACTGTTGACCAGACATTTCTTAAAATAAGTACAGTAGGGAAACTGAAGGAAAGAGCGCTGGTGGGGTGCTGACCACGACCCAGACGTTTTGTGCAGTTTTTCCCTAAAACCCTCCCCACAGTTTCAGGAGGAGACCTCCATGCATCCGGCGACACCTTCCTTCACACCAGCTCTGCAGGCTTTTTCCATCGTTTCACCTTCCATCTCGCCATTTTCAGTATCTCTTTCTTAAATCTTCCGAAGTTATTTCTCCTTTGGGATCTTTACACTTTCCTTTGTATCTGAAATAGTCTTCCTCACTTCACTTAGGATTCCTCCCAAAGGTGTTCTACTCAGCGATGTCTTCCTCAAATCTCTTATCTAATTAGTACCTACATATTGTACATAGTACAATGAGAAGTCACCAGCGATGTCTCCCCATCTGCCCACCCACCCTGTCTGCTTGTTACCCCCATTCAAGCACAGTCTCAGAGTCCAGGGTTCTTGTCTGTCTTAACCACAGTGGTAGCTTCAGTACCTAGAATTGAACCTGGCAGGTGATAAGCACGTGCAAGCATTTTTGATGACATAACTGGATAAATTAATCTACACCATTGTAAACATACTAAATATCTGATTTGAAGGGAAAAATAATCATAACGTCTGCCCTATAATTAAATTTCTCCTTTGGAATATTCCATGAAGTACATATTTTAAGTGCCACATACAGTTATGAAATATAGTCCTAGGACCTTATAATTTTATAAAACCGTAACTACATATGTAGTTTTGACAAAAAATTCTGTAAAAGTATGATTTTTATGTGAGTTTTCATGACCACTTTTCACTCTTCTAAAGCATATCCCTAAAAAGGAACTAATAAAGGAGTGAGAGATTTTTATTAATTATTTAATTCTGGGAATCAATTATCTATAGAATTATTAAAAATATCAGCAGCCTACTGTATTCAAGAAAATGTGTTTTCTATTATATCTAAAAATTTTATTTTTTGACATGTGAACTTGAGTGAACTTTTAGAAGTTGGGTTTGTAGTTTATAGTTTTTGGATGGCACTTCTTAAAATTTGTAATCATGTTGTTGAAAAATATTTCTTAGCCTAAAAGTACTATATATTGTGAAAGATAGAAAGAAATACTGCCTTTCTAGCATCTAGCCCTCCTTAGATCAGCTATTTGAATATTTTTCCTGTTGTGGAAAAGACATATAAACAACCAAAAAATTAAATGTTGGCCTGGAAAATGATAGTTGGTAACTTTTAACCATTCCTGCCCCCATCTTGCTTCAATGATTGTCCCGCGCCCAGCACGCGCTGTGGTTCAGTGTGTCCTATTCCAACGCAGATCGGCTTGGGCCCCTGCCCAGCCGTCCTGGGGAAATCAAAAGTCAGGGATCAGCACAAGTTTGCATGAGGCCTAAAGAATGATTCCCATGTGCATTTCTCTTTCATTTCCTTCCCTCTCCTCCCTATTGTGTTCAGACCTGCTCTTTGCTCCTCTTTAGAGATCTCATTAAAAAAAAACCCACAATATCCAAGAGAGCTTATTTCTCTTGGTTTAGATGTTTAAAGTTCACCAAAATTGAAGGGACCTTGATGAGACCAAAATGTTTCTACTGAGATTTCCAAGAAAGATTCTGCAAGGACTGCAGAAAAAGTTTTCCGTGCAGGAGGTATCGGTTAGAATAGGCCGGCTGGTGCTAAAGGAACAAACAACCCCAACAGCTTCCAAAATGAAGGTTCATTTCCTGCTCACCCTACATGCCCGTGTAGGTCAGGGTTCTAAGAGAAACAGAGCCAATTGTATTTATATTATATGTTTTTATATTTATTTTATAACAAGCAATTGGCTCACACAGTTATGGAGGATGAGAAGTTAGACTGGAGGCCCAGGAGAGCTGGTGGTGTCATTCAGTCTGAATCTGAAGGCCTGAGAAGCAGGGGGCCCGCGGTGTAAATCCCAGTCTGAGGGCAGGAGAGGATGAGGTGAGACATCCCAGCTCATACAGTGAGGCAGTAAAACAAGGGGCAAATTCCTCCTTCCTCCTCCTTTTGTTCTATTTAGGCCCTTGGTGGTTTGAGTGATGCCCTTCCACACTGGGGAGGGGGACCTACTTTACTGAGTCCACCTTCACAGATGCATCCAGAAATAACGTTTAGTCTAGCATCCGTTGGCTAGTCAAGATGACACATAAAATTAACCATAACCTCCAGCATGCCTGTCATAGGTGGGTTGGGTGCTCTATCCCACACACTGTAAGCCCAAAGCCAATGCTGCAGCTTCCCTGTAGAATGAGGCCATGCCACCAGGCAGAGGATTAGAGAAGGGGGTGAATCACAGACTGTTGCTTAGAGCTATGCGTGTCTCTTCAGCAACAATAGGATTGGCCAATCAAGGCATTCAGCCACACTTACCTTAAAGGGACTGGGCAAGTGCCCGTTCCTTGTCTTTCCACTATGCTCAGAAGAGCAAATTGAACAACTCTAATCATTGGCCAGCACAACACACCTAATTGCTTGGGAGGAGTGGTCTGGAGCACCATCCTTAAAGGTCTTGATTATCTGACCTCATTTACCAAGCAGGGTTGTGTACTCAGCATTGGCTCTAATGCCAGAGACAGGACGGTTGAATCTTGGGCTGGGGAGCTTCTTTTCCTGGATGGCCAGCTGTACACAACTTTGGTGCTTTTAAGAAGCACCAAATATCCATGGAGATTTCTACAAACACAGGTGCTCAGGTCCCATTTCTGGAGTCTTGTTCCTGAAACTCAGAAGTATTCTCTGTCTCTCTCTCTAATTCTATTTGTCAGATATGTTCCGCCACAACAAAAGTAGAATTTGGCAATGATTTTCTAGTCCCGGCAGTGGGTCTAGAGGATACTAAACCTTCTATAAACATAAATTCTGATAACTAGTGGAGAGTTCTCTGTTTTATGGATGAGAGAGGAGCTCCAAGGCTTGGACTAATCACCCCTGTAGGCCAGATACAGAATATACGATCTCATCTCAGAGAATAACACTGACTGATTGGTTGGGACTGCCTAGAGTACTGTGTGGTTGGATATGGGGACTGCATCAGAGCTCATCATCAGAAGTGTGCAGTGACTTTCTGACAGTGTCTGCCGCTGGTGCAGCATAGGTAATCCTGGAACTCATGCCAACTATTTGTCTTTGCTATTCCAGATCATCACTTCTCACCCACCCCCTCCCTCACCCTTTTGGAGATTACATTCTGATGTAACAATCTGATTGCTAATTTGTTTCCATGTGTTTTTGCTATATATAGTATAGGTGTTCTCTTGAATGGCAGGCATCCATTTTTCAGTCACTAGATAGATTGTCTTTTTCAGAGTAAATTAAAAACAAAACACAAATCCCCCCAAAATCATGTGTCAACCATTTAGGAGTTTGATTAAATTGAGTCAGTCCCAGAGATCATGATTAACTGATAATGTCAATTTCTTAATGGGAAAATCTGAATGGAGTGTGGTCTTCCCAGAAGACACTCTGCTTGGGACAGTGGGCAGCTTTCTTCTCTGATATGACTGTTGTCTTTCTGACTTTAATAATTTTCAACTGGATGGCATCATCGAGGCAACCAATGTGAAATAACTCATTATGAACACTGTGCAAGATGAAACACATGAAAAGTTCAAGGGGAAATATAAGCCAATGTGAAGGATAAATGATACTCTGATAAGTCACCAGGACGGGGCTGGCTATCTCTAAGATGAGCGAAGAATGAAAAGCTGGAGTATTTGAAAGAGCTGCTTCTGTCTTACTTCACTATCAGTGTGTGATTTAGGGGCTGAGAAAATACGTGCCTTCTCGGCACCAGAATAACATTTAGAGTTAGGCTTCTCGCTCCACTTTTAAAGACGAGATGAGGTTGGGCCGTCTTTTGAATGTGCTCGTTGATCATTGGAAGTAAGTGTGTGACAGGTGCTGGAGTTACAGACACCCTCATAAGCTAATGAGAGATGGGCTGCATGTCAGGAGAAATTAGGAGAACATTTCAATCTGCCCAGCTACATGACTCAAAAAAATATTCCACTTTTTCATATTCTTCATGACTAAAACATTTTTCCTAATCTCATAAATCTTCAAACTCAGAGTATATACCAGTAACATGGACATAAATATATTTCTAGGGTGTAATGATATTTATCTTATGGGACCGAGTCTCTGGCCAGATGCCTGCCTGTGCTAGTTAGGGAGTCTTTCCCAAACCCTTAGACTTAACCCTTTCTTCTCCCAAATGCTTTATAATGTAAGTTAACAATTCCATTGGCAACTTTAGTTCATATTTTATCACAATTAGTAATTTTTAAGGTTTTATGATATGACCTATGAGATATAGGATTATAGAATTTTACAGGTCAACTTCTTCATCATGTGCATTTTCAGCAGAGGTGATATTTTGCCCAAGAGGGTGAAAATTGGTTTTAAAATAATACAGTGGTTTGTGGCTTTCCAAAGGCCACAGCACATGCACAAATATATCTGTAGCATTAAAATTTCAGGGATAGAGCAGGGAGTGATTAGGAAAAAAATATCAAAAGGAAGCTTCTGAAGGGGACAATAATAAAAAGGTTAAGAAGCACAGTTCTATCTCAATAATTTAAAAAATAGAATAGTTTTAATGATAACTAACGTTGTATGTTGACCGTGTGCCAGGTTATCTCAGTTTCCCTGACATATCTGGAGAGCAGGAGCTTTCTTGCGCATCACTCTGTGTGTGGGTAAGGTGGTGCTGCACAGAGAAGCAGAGAGGCATCAAGAGGTCAAGGCACTTGGAGCAGCAGAGCTAGGGTTTTGCCCCAGACTGCCTGTCTTCAGCTCTTCACTGCTCTGGACACCGGCTGCCTGTTACACAGGTTGGAAGCCAGAAGCCAGAGAGGGCTCGTTGCTTTCCATCACCACTCAGGCTGATCCTGGATTTAAGACATGGCACTGTCCATTCCCTAGCAATTTGTCCAGGATTTTGTCTAATGCAATTTCTCTATCATTGAGGTTCTTGCAATATAGTGTTGCTCTTGTATTGGTAATGAGACCCTTGAGAAAAGTGAGTTAAGTTGAGTTGGTCGAGGGTGTTCATCTCCCTATTTATGCTCTCTCTTACTGAAGAAAAACATCGATGTCTTCAACTATAATTGTGGATTTCTCTATTTCCCCTTTTTATTTTATAAGTTGTTTGCCTCATGTTATTTTAAAGCCATTTGTAGGTGAATGCACACTTAGGATTGTTATGGCTCGTGGTCAACTGACCTTTTTTATTGTTACATAATGTTCCTTTTCATTTCTGGTTATTTTTTTTAAAGTTCTGAAGTCCACACTGTCTGACATTCATATAGTCACTTCAGATTTTTTTAAATTAGTACTTCATGGTACATCTTTTCCCACTTCTTTACTATATCCTACTTAAATCATTACGTACAAACATATCCTTGGATCTTATTTTTAATGTTTATTCTGACATCAACTGTCTTTTTAATTATAAAGATTTTATTTACTTATTTTTAGATAGGGGAAGGGAGAGAGAAAGAGAGGGAGAGAAACATCAATGTGTGGTTACCTCCCAAGAGCCCCACAGTGGGGACCTGGCCTGCAACCCAGGCATGTGCTGTGACTGGGAGTCGAACTGGTTTGCAGTCCAGTGCTCAATCCACTGATCCACACTATCCAGGGCATAATATCTGGATTGTACTACTTACATTTCATGTATACATGCTATGTTTAGATTTAGATATATCATTTTATTGATCCCAATCAGTTTTCAATGTTCTTTGTTGGCATACAGAGACGTGCACCCTTCATCACTCAAATTCCCTAAATTTTGGTGTGTTTCAAATTTGATGTGTCTCAAATCGTAAGATCTTATACCTTGTTGCCACTCTGGAAACCTGGGAGTTGTGGAAAGAATTCTAAGGGATAGAGAGCTAAAGGGTATTGAATTAGTCCTTGCTACAAAGTCCTCGAAACACATTATCCCATTTCGTCTTCATTGTAGTCCTTCTTTGTGTGTGTATTACTTCCTCATTTTATTTATTTATTTTTTTTAAAAAAGATTTTATTTATTTGTCTTTAGAGAGGAAGGAAAGGAGAGAAGGAGAGAAATATCAATGTATGGTTGCTTCTTGTGAGTCCCCTGCTGGGAACTGGCCTGCAACCCAGGCATGTGGCCTGACTGGGAATCGAACCGCTATTGTGTGGTTCGCAGGCCCGAGCTCAATCCACTGAGCTACACCAGCCAGGCCTACTTCCTCATTTTAGAGAAGAGGAAAGTTTCACTGAGCAAAGTCATGTAGCTAAGTTAAATGGCACATCCAAACTCAGGTTTATTTGTCTAATTCCAACACCTGAGTTCTTCCCGTCATACCATGCTGAAGGTAGACTAATTTTGTATTTTTTAAATGTGGGTATTATTGGAAATAGCCTTATGTATTTTAATGCATTAATATTTGAAAATATAATCAACATTTTGGTTTTATGTTACTTAAGAAGGCTACTGTCTTGCCCTGAGAAACTCAATGACCAAATGTCCTCTGATTATCTTTCCAGGTCTTTCTTAGGTGTTATGATTTCATTAATAACCACCTGATTCTTTAGTAGAATATTGGCTTGAGAAGTTCAGACTTTCAGTTTATCAAGGAAGAAGCCAGCTACATATAACATAGAATGTGTAGCTTGGACAGGGTATTGAACTTGTAAATATTAGTTTGTGAGGAGTCACTGGGGTCTGCATGGGTTAAGTGGGCTGACCTTCAGCTAGTACATAGCTAAGGAGCTGACTGGGCTGATGTGTTGTCAGGAAATCTCTGAAGCGACAAACTTGACACTGTAGACATAGGTCCACTGTCCTTGTTGCCGACTAAATTTCCTGGTGGCAGTTATATGTATTTTTTGGCAAACGGCCATTTCCACAGCCCCAAACCATGATCGGTTCAGTGGTCAAGAACCATGTCATAGGAGGCGTGGCTCTCCAATTCTTTGGCAGCATCTCCAGGGTTAGTGATGTAGTGAAGCTCCACAGGTTGGGGGAAAGGTAGTGAGTCAAGTAAAGTTAGTAGGTGGGGCTGCAATTGGTAGCTTCCAAAAAATAAAGCAGGTAAGATTGAGAGGTACCCTGGTTCTACAGACTGTCTGGAACATGTAGGATTGTTTGTCTCTGCATTTTCTAAGGAGAGGGACAATCCTGTAGATTTATCAAAGACTCAACAAAATAAATATGCTTGATCAATCTGTCCTGTAAACACATGCAGGTTTGTCAAGTCATGCCTGTTCTGTGTGTACAGAGGAAATCATTAGTAATAACTGATAATAATAACAGATAAATTGTGAGACAGCCTGCTGAGAGCCACCACAGGCGAGGGCCATGTCAGCAATGCCAGGCACTATAAAACAGCAGATGGTTTCCACAGATGGCAGCCATCCCTATGATGCTGTAGTTTAGTTTATTTGAGTTTGACAATAATGACCTGTAGACTGAAGACAGTATGAAAAGACGTGGCCTTTACGCAAGCTAAATGGAAGGTGTATGGAAACTGTCTGTGCTGTTTTTGCCACTCCTCTGTAATTCTAAAATTATATACAGATGCTCCTCAACTTATGACAGGGTTACCTCCAATAAATCCATTGAAAGTTGAAAATATCATATTTCCAAGATGCATTTAATACACCTTACCCACTGAACGTCATAGTTTAGCCTTGCCTGCCTTAAACATGCTCAGAACACAATATCCAAAAAAGGCTGGTAGCACAGTGCATTGTAGAGTACAAATCATCTGATTTTGTGAGCACGTGCCTGACAGAGCCACGACCCCCTGTGCCTGCCCAGCAGCATGAAAATGTGGTACCGCATATCGCTTTAAAGAGGTCATAATTCAAAATTTAAGTACTCTCCCTACTGAAGGAGTATGGCTTTTGCACCACCATCATAAAGTTGGGGACTGTCTGTATAGCATAGGAGACATAAGTGCATATGTATCTTTTGGAAGAAGGTGAACTCTAGAAGTAGACAAGTTTTATACATTGAATGGATGCAGTTGACCTTGGGGATTTTGATAGCAAGGAGACGAGGGCAAGCACAGTGTAGTGTTAAAGACCATGGACACTGGGGGTACAAAAGTTGGGGTGTGATTCTTAGACCTAGTATATACCCACTGTGTTCTATGGTGTCTTCTATACCCCCATTTCACAGATGAGGACACTGAGGCTCGGAGAGTTTACTAGTGGATACCTACCTCATATGACAGTTACAGGAGTTAAGTAAGATAATCCATGTAAAAATGCCTGGGACATAGAAAGCATTCAGTGAGTGTTTGCTGTTAATGTGATTATGAACATTATTATTAGAGTGGAGACAGGAGATTTTGGAGTAGGCTGCTGAGATCGGGCACATTCTGAGCCTGGGCATTTAACGACCTTCCTGTATGGCGGGGTGTTTCAGAGACTGAAAGTACAGAAAGAGGTAGTAGTAGTCCAGGGTAGGAGGAAAGCAGGCTGGGCTCGCAGGGGTAGAGAGGGGCAGCCCAATCAGTCATGGGACTCCTAGGAGTCCTATATTGTGAATAATTAATATAATAAACCCTGAACATCTCATGAGTCTGATTTGTTGGAATTACTCCTTTGGGTATCAGTTAGGGCTTGATTTTCTTTTCTCAGATAGCTTTGTAATTTATAGTCACTTGGAGTAAAACTGTTTCTCCCCATTTTAAATGAGGACTTTGAAATCTTTCTGTAATTTGCCATCTTAAGGAATTGTTAAAGCCCTGGATGTGAGAAAACTTGCCTCTCCTCAACATCTCCCCCACCCCCCCCCGCCCTCAGTGTGCATAATGACCCCTGAAGGCTTTAGACCAGCTTTCAGAATGGAACTCTGTTAACCCAAATCTGACAGCAAGGAACAAGTCCAAATATTATGAAAATGATGCAGTCATGATCTGCAGTCGCTTTCCTTCATTCTCACTGTAGACAGAGTATGTTATTTCCCCCTTGACCTTAACCTTGATTTCAACATGATATGTTATCATTTTAATGTCTGTGGTCTTATTCAGGAATTGAGTGATGAAAAACCAAGACACATGAAAAATGGTTCATGGTAAAAGCCTATATTAAGAACACATTCAGAAAGACTTTAAACTAATTGCATCCAGGGGAATGTGGGTTATGAGCAGAACCTGTGTTCCTACTTAGAGTTACAATCTCTGATCACATTTCTTTATTCGATATGAAATTACATTAGAGAGGGTTTTGCCTGAATAATGGATGGAGTGGTAAATGAGAGGGAAAACACCATGAGGCCGGAGAACTTCCGTGGAGTGGTGGCTAGGGCGCGCTTAAGCCCGTGTTTTGATTTACTGTTTTGACTAATGGGTGCACTTCAGTTTTACATGGTCCACAGTCTTGTTTACTGTGGTGGTTAACATTAGAATTTTTTTAATAGCAATGTGGGATGGAACAGATTTCCTTAAAAACTGGGAATGGAATAGCTAGGATAAATATTTTTGAAAATATAAAGAAAATATTTGTTTTGAATATCAAGATTCTTAGAAATCTGCGATCATAAGGGAACAAAATCAGTGACCCCAGACATAATCTTTCTCATTCTTGTTGTTTTTAAAATAAGCATATCTACTTCTTATATTATAGAAATCATCTTCACTTAGAATATCTGGAAAATGTAGCAAAGATAGGAAAACATTTTAAAGACTCACCATATACAACATCAAGATAAATACTTTTTTTTGCATTAATTGCAAGTCAAATACAAATATTTACTTCTGTATAATTGCTGTTTTCATGAATATACAATTATGAATCTGGCTTTGTATTCATGGTAAAATCTTTCCCCATATCACTGAAACTGTGCTGAAATATTGTTTTCAAAAAATAGTTGGAAGCCAGTTTAAGGAGAGTAGCCCCACACTCTCGAAAGGCCAGGTTCCCTACACAGACAGGGCTCGACGGAAGTATGCTCAGTGGCTTGGGCATACACCCATCATCTGCTACAGGCAGGCTGTTCTTGCTTGGCTTTATGAGCATGTGCCGATAAAAATGGTCCAGTGGTATTGATGTTGCCCGGCTTCTCACTGAGTGCTTATCTCTGACTTTGTTTCTGGTATAAATCGAATCACATTGTATTTACTCTCTGAACCCACACTCTGTCTTCCACATGATGATTGCCAAGATACCTTTAACTCTAGGATGCTACGATCTGGACTTAATACCTTAGCACTGGCTTACCTTTGAGATATTGTAGGTTTGGGTTCAGATCACTGTAATAGGGCAAGTATGGCAATAAAGTGAGACACATCCTTTTGCTGGTGGAGAGTCTTGCCTTTGATGTGTAAAAAATGCAACACCTGTAAAGCCCAACAAAGTAATGTGCAATAAAACAAGGTATACCTGTACCATGGAACATGGGCTTATATATATTTTTTTATTTTCATTATTTCAGCACCTTTTTAGGTTGTTGCTATATTCTGAACACTGACCCATTTCTTCACCTCATGCTTACAGTCACCCTGTGAAGTAGGTGTTGCTATTATCCTTGTGCTAGAGACAAGGTGAGTGAAGCTCAGAGAGGAGGAGTAAGGAGGAGTAAGTAGGGCAGCTGAGCTTCCACTTTCCCTACAGTGACCACTCTGAAAACTGGCTTCCTCAGTTTTCTGTCCACCTAGAGCTGGACACTCAGTAGGGCAACCCACCTGTCTATTGCACTGATCACTCAGGTACTCACTTGTCAGCTCACGGGTCACAGTACACAGAAAAATACCTCCTGCCAAAGCTGTCCACATCTCAATCCACAGAACCCATAAATATATTACTTGGCCAAAGGAAATTAAGTTTGTAGATAGAATTAGGTTGCTAATCAGCAAACCCATAATATAGGTGGGGATCCTAGACTATCTAGGCATGCCCAGTATAATCACAGGGGTCTTTAAAAGTGGAGGCAGTGGGAGAAGAGCCAGTGTCGGAGAGATGTGATGTGAGAATGGCTCAGCTAGGGATTGCTGCTCTTGCAGATACGAAGAGTCAAGAATCAAGAGCCAGGGAACGCAGGTGGCTTCCAGCAGCTGGGAAAGGTAAGAAAACATTCTCTGTTGGAGCCTCCAGGAGGAAATACAGCCCTGCCGACACCTTGAGTTGGTGCCAGGGAGTCAGTCATCAGACTTCTGACCTCCAAAAGGTAAGATAATAAATTTGTGTTGTTTTGTGCCACTCAGTTTATGGAGATTTCTCATGGCAGCCACGGGACATTAATGCACAGGGCGTGCTCTAAGAGAATTTTCGGAAGTCGGAGTGTTCCAGTAATGATGTTCAGGGGCTTTGTGTTGTCTGATGACGGAGCAGCAGGGGATCCTAAGAGGTGTTGTGTTTGGAGCAGGTGGGCACCTCTCCAAGGTTCTGTGTCACTGCCTTATTTAGAACAGGACCTAGCCAGGTGTCAGGGACTGGGTGGGGACAGCCCCTAGTAGATGATTAGGCAGGGCCTCTAAGGCTGAGCCAGGCGGATTTGAAGGGCTATGCAATAGAGCAGTGCTATCCAATGAAAATAGTCTATGCTAGTCGGTTTTCGGTCTTCGGAGAATACGTTTTATACTTTTTCTCTACTCTCCAAAGTTCAGACTTTAAATGAAAGAAGTAATTTAGGTGTTGCTCAAGAAATGTGATTGTGGATGTGGTGGTGGTTGTTCGTCTCATCTAATTGAACATTTACTTAACTGCCTCTTTTTCAATGACCTGTTAGCATGTGTCCTAGATAAAACCCCACATATAACACATTTGTGGAATTGTTAAACTTATCAGGAGTTCTGCTGTTTTATTAGTTACATGTGAAATTTTAGAAGAACTCTTTCAGATGGGAATTGTATTGGCCTGTTGTCTCAGGGAAAACAAAAGGACAATTGAAACACACATTGTCTATTTCAAGATGATGGAAACAGAAAATAATTCCCAGCAAGAAAAGATCACCCAAAGGCAAGAAGCCAAGAGAACAATAGTGGTTAATATTCTAATACAATAAATAGAAGCCTCAATCCTTTCTCTTACATTTAAACAATAGGGCAACAATAATTCTATTTCATAACAAAGTCCCTGGGAGTTACACATAAAAACATTTTTTCTAGGCAGGACTGGGATTTTCCTGTCCTGTCATCTGGTTTTGAAACAATTTAGTATCTGGTAACATCTGCTCAGTTTGCATAATCTGTGTTACATACTCTGAATGGAGCATGTGGAAGTGTCTTAGAACACACTGCCACTGCTGTTAAGGATTCTTTGATTTAGTGACTATATTTATAACTTTCTATTCTCCCCAAAGGAACAAAGTCCAGTGAAATAAAAATAAGAAATTGGGACAAGGACAAGGGAAGGAGTCCATATGATAAGACTGTGGGTTAATGCATTTACTATGACTACCTTCCAATTTCCTAGCAGTGAGAGCAAAATGAAAAAAAAAAGAGCTCCTTTTTACTTGCTGGATGGAATGCTGCCTGATTCATTAATCCTTCAAGAAAGCCAATCAGATATTTTAAAAAAGAAAGAAAAAAAAGAAAGCATTTAAAATATACAAGGTTCCCAGTAGCAGAAAGGTAGAATAAAAATAATTTTATAAGGGATTTCCTCCCCTCGCCACATATTTTGTCTTTTAATGTAAATCATGAAAAGTACCGTCTCATTACAGCCGAGTTCAATAATAGAGAAACCATCCCTCTATTCTATGGCAGCAGATCTGAAATTCTCCCAGACATTGGAAACTCCCGGAGGGCCTATCACAACAGGTATCTGGGGTCCCTTTGGAGTTTCTGAGTCAACATGGCCTGGAAATTGGCATGTTTAGCAAGTTACTAGCTGCTACTGATGCTGCTGGGCTGGGGAACAGCTTTGAGGACCTCTGCTCGAAGGGAAATTGATGGAGGTATCTTAGGACACTGAGTAACCTGTGCGACCATATCTTTAAAAGAAGGTCCACGTGAAACAGCCGTTTCGTATGGATGCTCCTTGGAAACATCTTCAGTAAAAACCAAGGACACAACTCTCTGAAGAGATACTTTACAGTGTGGTCAGTGAACATGGTCTGACAATGTCCAACCCATTTCTCATATGCTACCTCATTTCAAGGATAAACATTAGAGTTCTTAGGGGGATAAATAAATAAATTACATGTTTCTAAATATAGATCACTTTCTTTAAATCTTATTGTTTTAAAGCTGGGCTTTTGGTTGAAACTCTACTATTTGAATCCTCATTAAGTCAAAAGAAATACAGGTATTGTTTTCAGTTCAGGAGTGCTACTTGTGAACACAGCAGTTTGCTTCCTCTGCCTCCAGAAATTCCACTGAAATGAGGGTGGAGGGAACGAAACCCCACTTGCCGGAGAATGGGAGAGGGAGTTGTCAGTGGGTCAGAGGAGAAGGCCGTGACTGTTGGGTGGTGGGTATGAAGATGGGATCACAGTGACTCTGCTTAAAAATACTTTTATTTTGAAATAATTATTGATTCATGAGAAGTTGCAAAAAATACACAGGAGGATTCCACACAGGTTCTGTGGAGGGAGTCACTTGTCTCCCAGTGTGCTCCAGCAGTGACACTGTGCCAGGAAGCTGACAGGGGCACGGTCCGCAGAGCTTAGTCAGAATTTACCAGTTTCACATGTACTGTGTGTGTGTAGATCTTACGGTTTTATCACACACGTGTATTGTGTTCATTTTTGTCATGAATAATGCAGTGTGTATGTTTTTGAGATTGGCTTTTTCACTCAGCACAATCCCCTTGAGGCCCATCTGAGTTGTCGCAGGCATTGGTAGTTCGTTCTTTTCTACTACTGTGTAGTATTCCACAATGTGGTTGTACCACAATTTGTTTAATCCTTTACCTATTAAAGGACATTTGGAAGAAGGGGCTCGGAACACACCCAGGGCAAGGCTATAATAGTTGGGTAAAGTTTGAGAATTATTCTTTCTGGAGCCTCAGAGGCATTTCCTGGCCGGGTTCAGTCGGTTACAGAGGGTAAGGGTGGGAGGCGAGGCAGGAATGAGTACTGGGAAGACCACTGAAGAACTTAGGAGTGGGCGTTAGTGCCCCAGAGTAAAGCACTCTATGAACTGGCATTTGCTGAGGGACTCAGTCCATCTGCCCACCTGCTTTGTACTGGTGCATCCTGCAGTCAGGCCTGCTTATCCATAGCCTCCTTCCTGGGCTCCTGGTCTGTCCTCCTGTTCAGGGAAGAGGTCTGTTGGCGGGGCAACCTACTCAAAAAAAAAACAAAACCCAGAGACTCACTTCAGTGACTTATATTAATTGACTAAAACCTATAGTAATTAGTTGATGAATATGTACAGCAAGACCAGCAGACATTGAAGGAGAATCAATGATAGAGGATGACCAAAATGAACAAATAGAGCACTTGACTCTCAAAGAAACATTTCAAGGGAAGAAAGAGAAACTTAACAAAGCCTAATTGTATTAATGTTTAGCATAAGCAGCTAATGCGTTATTAACAAAAAAGAAGGGTGTTAAACTGGCTAAGCCTGATGGACTAGGAAGCTACAGCTTCCAGACACTCCAGGGGACAGCCACATGGCCAAGGGAATTAACATCCCTCCCTACTCGGAGAGGATGGGCTTTCCAGGCTCCCCAGGAAACAACTGGTTCTTCTTCCAGATTAGGGGATGTTGGCAGGAGAGATCAGGAAAGGGGAAATTCCTTTTCTGAGGCATGTGCTGTTGAAGCCAAAATGGCCACATAAAGGGGGGGAGTCTAGCCTGGGAAAATCCAGGACATGGATTGGACAGGGCCCAGCATGAGCCCATGAAGAATTAGGAAGAAGACTGGTTAGTTGGAAAGAAAGCTTGCCCCTTCCCAAACCCGGGGAACTGTAGGGAAAGCTGAACGAAGGCCGGGGTTTGTTCTTGCACTCTCAACCTGTAGCAGCCCCGTGGGTCTGGGAGCAGCACCAGTGCAGTTGAGGGCAGGAACCAGGCTGAACTACCGCTGAAGCTTCAGGCGCCAATACAGGAGAAATGACACAGCCTCTCTGGGCCCTGGCCCTTCTGGGGTTGGTGCGGACAAGTGTGGGCTTGTGACGCCTGCAGCTGGACGGACTCCTTTCACAGATAGGCAGAGCTGAGCCACCTGGTGGTGGACAAGACCTGAGGCACCTGTGGGCAGTCCTTCATTTTTGCTCCAGTACATCTCACTACAATTGCTCACGGCCTCCCATGTGTGAGTCCCGAAATGCTTTTCCTGTGACTTCACAAGAACCATGCAATAATTCATATAAAAAGAGGAACCATATAAAAGAGGAGGCTACTATAAAAGAGAAGAAACAGGGCAGTTAAACTTCTACATTAGTGGTCTCACCCACTAATTAACAATGTCTGGGGACATTTTTGGTTGGGATGACTGGGGACAGAGCTATTGGTGTTCAGCAGGGAGAGGCCCAGGATGCTGCTAAACATCCTTCATTGAACAAGGTGGTTCCCATGACAAAGGGTTACCCTAAAATGTCAGTGGTACCAAATTGAGAACCCTGGCTCTGAAGTAACATTATTATTGCCATAATGTTATTGATTGAGAAAGAAATATTCTTTAACAGCTGGAAGAAACATTTTAAATAATCTCTCAGAATATAAAGCAAAAGATAAAGAGGAAACACGGGAGAAACATTGACATTGAGGGTCAAAACATGGGGACTCAGTCCCGACAAGTAGGACTTCCCCAAAGAGAGCAGAGACAGTAGAAATGAGGACATCGTCAAAGAAATACTAGCAGCTGGTTTGCCAGTGTTGTGAGAAGACGCCAGCATGAAGCAGGGTGAAAGAAAAAAGACCCATGACCAGATACAACCCAGGTATGTTTTTAGGGTACTAAGGAGAAAGGGACTATTAAAATACAGTCTCCATATTCTAGGAGACTGTAGAATAGGAGAAGTTGGGTGAGGTGTATGGAATCTCAACAATTTTTGGAATTTTTCTTTAAATCTGAAATTAGTTCAAAATAAGTAATTCTGAAGAGTTTACATTTTGGTTTCCGATTTTCTCTTTATTATAACTCCAGGGAGAATGTCACTGAAAGTAGACCTTGAGAGGAGACAGTTTGGTGGCGGTATTTAGAACTTTATTAGTCTAAGGCCATTTCTTTCCTCACAGCTCAGATTTACTGAGGAATCAGTGCCGAAACCCTCCTTCTTCTTTCATAGTTCCCTCCCGTATTGTCAGAGAAAGAAACCATAGTGACTGTCTAGGCAGAGATGTTTATTTTATAGAGGAAGAAGCTGTGTGTAAGTTCACAATCCAAGGTCATGGAGTCAGGAAGTTTGATTCTTACACAATGGGTGCTTGAAACAAGACCCAAGTCACAGCAAGCCTACCATGTGCTCCAGTTTTGTCCGAAACACTTCTCTGTTAGTTTCAGTGGTCAGTGCTCAGGCTTACGAAGTTTTCCGTGATTTTCTCTCTGTGCTTTCTCAGTGGTTCTTTGTTTATATCTCTAAATGCTCTTGTGGTTTTCCTGGGCATTGTGTTATTAATGCCCATCGCCATCTTGTTGAGGATAATTTCTCATCTTGCATAGCACAACCTCACAAAGTTGGGATTAAATTAATGTTAATTAATTCACTCTACAGATATTTAATGAGTACCTACTGTGCACTGGGTGTTGTTTATGGGGATACACATGAACAAGATAAAGTCCTTGCCTTCACGGAGTTTGCATTTTGTAGAGAGACACACAATGAAGTAATAGATGTAGTGTGAGGCAATTAGAAATGCACAGAGAAGATGAAATCTGGGTCAAGGGTGATTAACTTGCTATTTTAGATAGAAGAGGCAAAAAAGACATTATGTTCAGAAACACCATTTTCAGAAACAAAATCTGTGGTCATCTTATCATCACCTTTGGTTGGCCTTATCTGTGAAGACTGAGAAATGATCATTTTTCATTAGTTTATCCCTTTTAGTACTCCCTTTGGGAAAGGTAATTGGACTCTGAGAATTCCAAGACCTTCTGCAGGGCTGGAGGTCCATGACAGAGACACACTGCAGAGCCACCGAGATTCTTATCTGAAAATGCCATGAACCTCAGAACACTCAGATCTTCAGGTAGAAAATTAAAATTCTCACTGAAGTATCTCCATGAACTCATTCCTTCAGCTCCCTTCGTGGGATGGTGTGTATGTGTGCGTGTTTGTGTGAATTTAGATCTCGCTTGTGTGCTAAGGTTGTGCCTGAGTGTTGGCTCACCAGTTCCCCTTGTTGCTGGCTCATTTTTCACCTCACACAAGGTCATAGGAAGACAAGCAGTGGAAAGGAAGGGGCCCTTTAGAGTGCCCTCATGCAGGTACCTGATTCTCTTCTGCCTGGGCTTTTGTTGCATTCTAATTATTTAAAAAAAACTAGACGCAGGTATTCAAGACTGGCCTCTTCCTCCCCTCTCCTTGTTCTGTGCTATGAAAGGCACTGTGTGGCCATTGTCACTCAGGAATGTTCTAAGACTTTAGCCAATATCCCCATTGATCTTCCAGATGACACCAGCCCCAACTGCCATCTGCAATGGCATGAAACACCCCAAGAAAGACCAGCAGAATGATCCGGCTCGCCAAGCCAACACACAGAACCATGAGACAGAATAAAGTGGCTGTTAAGCCACTAAGTTTTGGAGTGACTTACCACACAGCAATTGGTAACCAGAATGTATATAGGCTACAAACTTCATTTTTCCACTGCACGAGCTGCTAAGGTGGCATTGCACTTTGGAGTATTATTCTGAAAACAACAGAAGTGGTGCCCATGCTTTGTGCTGGGTGCCAACTGGCACCAGAAAGCCACAGAGCAGCCTGCCGAGGGGAGGATTCAAAGACTGCCTTTTGCTACAAGCAAAGAAAGTCCTTTGAAGGATGTTGACATTAGAGCCAATTCCAGGGTGGCATATCTAGAAGGCTGAGCATCCCTGTATGATTTCAGGGGCACCAGAGGAGAGTGGCTGGGCAGTACAGAATGCCTGCCTCTGGTGGGATGCAGGGGCAGGATGTCCTTCTGGACGCCATGATTAGAGGACGTTGTTCTGGAAACCAGTATACCCAAACCAGCTGAAAACAGCTGAGTGTTTCTTGCTGAGTGCAGCTGCTGCCAGGAGATTTGGCTCATGGCCTAGGACTCCCCGTGGCCCCCATTCTCATGTTTTTCCTTTCCTTAGCATTAGATTCCTCCATTGCAAGAACTATGCATTCTTTTTGTTTCCTCTGAGTCCAAGTAGAACCATGTCTCTTTTGAGGAAGTCCTGTGGTTTCAAGCGTATTATGGGGTCCACTTAACCTGGATATGCTACAAATGTGCTCCTTCATGCAGAGAAAGAAACCATCCAATAACATATAACCATAGCTTTAAAAATGTTTAATAACATTTTGAGGTGGGGGCACCACTCCCCTTCACAGAAAAGGAAAGCAGAAAGCTTTTTGACTTTGCCAGAGGGTACACATGTATTAAATAGAGAGTCGGAATTTGAGCCCATGAACTATTGATTTCTAAGGTGCGCACTGCATGTAGGGTGTTGTTCTTGGGTCCCTGTTAATGAGCCTTAATTATGACCAGTGCAGTTGGTGGAGTGGTTAGAGGGGGAGGTAGGCCTGGGAACCTCGTGAAGAGGAGGCACCTGGTCGGCACTTGGAAGTCACAGGTAAACTTGGTGTTGGGGGGAGGGCAGTCGAAAGCAGAGGGAATAGCGGAATGGAGTCAGGATGTGTTTGAGAGTGCGTGAGGCAAACGTTTCTAGCATTTCCTCAAGCATCACATTACTGTGTTCTCATGATGGCCTTGAGAACCAATAGAGGAAGCAGAAGTCAGTCTCCCTCCCCACCCCACCTCCTGTGTGTGTTGTGTACCTCCATTACCCCTCATTAGCATATACACTATATATATGTAATTGTGTGTGTGTACACACAAAACATATATGTTGCTTCCTGTACAGCTCTCCTTCGTGGGACCATCGTACTCATCTCCCACCTGCTGTGAATGTTGGCTGCTTACACTCATGACTGGCTGGCTGCCTTCTCCAAAGAATTGCTACCTGACAGCTTCTTCACCCAGAAGAAGTGACTCCCTCCACCTTGGGGGCCATGATGGGGTTGTAAAGGCTGACCCTATTGTCTCAAGGTGGGGACTATTCTAAGATACAAATTTATGGGTTATGCTCCTGGTCTGTTTATTCTTCTCTTGTGAGTCAGTCTAAGCTTAGACTTTACCTGAAACTACATCCTTGTTCAACATTTTCCCTCTTTCTGGCTTTGCCTCCCTCCCAGGTTTTTTCTCAAAGAGCACTCAGTCAGTCACATGCCTCTGAATCCCCGCCTTGGGCTTTGCTTCTCCAAACCTGCCCTTTACACACACACACATTCATGCTCACACATACATACACAGACACAGTATGCAAATATGGACACATACATGTGTACATACCCACTATTTTTCAGATAATAAAATTGAAGCCACTGATGGTAAAAAAGGCCAAGTTCATATGATGCATCTGTGTCAAAATGGTGACGAGAAACCTTTTATTCTGAATGCTGTAAACCTTGCCTTTATTTCAAACTGTTGATTAGATGGACTGGTTTATTCATTCATGGGTTATGGGGATTGATTACTATGAGGGAAACTGTAGTTTACTTTTTCAATCCTGCAAGGTGTCTTGTAAGAAAAGAAATCTCACTCCCGTTGATTCCAGCGAGAAAGGTGAATATTGTTAACCAGATGATGGGTCATAGTTTTAAATGAACTCTGCTCTGAACAGTACAGTGAGAAACACACAGGCAAAGGGATGCACTCTCTCTCCAAGGTCGAACACCTCTCGGCCCGCAGTGCATGGAAATTGTGGAATCGCGCTGTCAGACATGTTACATGTTCACAAATATTGATAGGCTGACAAAGAATTTTAATTTTGAGATGTCTGACTCTGATTATTTCTGAAACATAAACACCTTTTAATTCTCCCCTTAGGCCAGAGATCAAGCTTTGTCTGTAGTCTCTTAGATAAGGCATCTGGCCATTCGATGTAATCCAGATTTGTACACATTTCTGCCCAGGGAAGCTAACCATTCAGCTGTCAAAGGAATGAGAAAGCTGGCTCTTGCCGGAGACCTCCTTGTTTATTTTGCCGTGTTATCCTCAGTCAGACCCCAGGGGAGCGCATGAATGCTCTACCCAGGAATCTGCCACCTTGGCTGGGGTAGCAGGAGTTCTCTTGAATAACCCTTTCTTCTCCTGTCCTTTTTCAGATGAATTGATTATTTATTTATTTGTTATTTCTTAAAATTGAACATGTTATTGTGGTAATTGCACTTAAAATGGTATCTACCCTCTTGACAGGTTTTTCCGTGTGTGATTCCAAGTACACAGTGTTGTTAATTACAAGCACGGTGTTGCACAGACCTCCAGAACTTAATTGTTTTGCATGACTGAAGCTCCAAACACCATTCTGCTCTTTGCTTCTGTGAGTTCCACTATTTTAGATAACTCAGGCAAGGGTGCTTATGCTACTATCAAGAAAACAAAAGGCAAGGGTGGGCGAGGACGCGGAGGGATTCGGAACCCTTGTGCACCGTTGGTGGAAATGCAAAATGATGCACCCCTGTGGAAAACAGTGTAGAGGTTCCTCAAAAAACAGAAGCCTTTGCTTCTCAAACGCAACGACGCAGTAGCTTCTCACTGCACTTGGAGTGAAGTGTGAACCAGTCACTACCGTAGGGCCTGCAAGATCTCGCAGTCTGTCTCTCCCTCCTCTCTTATCTCCCGTTCTCCTTGTTCGCTGCTGCAGCCATGGGGATGTTTGTTCCCGGGACTCCCACTCAGTTCCCTGTTTGGGGTCTTCGCTTCTCTCATCTGTCTTCTTGGGATGCCTTTCCCCCACATCTGTTCATCTCCTTGATGAGGAACAGAGAGCTCCTCTCCTCACAGAGAGCTTTTCCGACCATTATTGTTTGCCCATCATGTGAGAACGCTCCGCTTTACAGTTTTCCCTCAGGACTTCTTTTGGAAAATGCAAATACTGACCTGCGTTTTCAGTTGTCATCATGAGACTCAGGACCCTGACTGCCTTGTTTCCATCCTCCATTCTCCCTTCCCTGCTTACTGTTCAGTTATTTGAACATTTAAAAAACATGCCTACTTTTTAAATTCTTTTTTTATCTTTTCTCTATTTTTTCTTTGGAAAGTTTTAAAATGGTTGCTTGAGGGGTGATACTATATATTATATATACTTAGCATCCTACTATCTCAGGAAGTCAGTATTTTACCATTTCCATTGGGATATAAACACCATCCCAGCAAACACGTCATGTGTATCTCTTTACATCACACAGTGTAGCGGGGACTCGCATGACTTCATTTCATTCCACATCATTCCATTGATGAGAAAAACAGTTGATTCTTGGGGCCACTGTCTGTGTGGCATTTGCATGATCTCTGCTTATCTGCGTGGGTTTTCTCTGGGAACTCATGTCTCCTCTCACACCTCCCACATGCAAGTGCACTGGTGTGTCCACGCTGTCCTAGTGGGAGTGTGATGTGGGTGTGAGCGGCCCTGTGATGGGGGGACATCCTGTCCGGGTGGTCCCGCCTTGTGCCCTGAGCTGCCAGGATGGCTCTGGCCATGTGACCCTGTGAGCAGGTTGGAAAATAATTATCTCACTTGTTTTTATTTATCTTTCTTAAATATATGTGTAACTCACATTTATTTCAATGCTTAATATTAGAAGTGCTTTGGGTTTTTATTTAGAATTTCGTTGATATTTTTGTGACCAAAGATTTAATTTGTTTATATCAATTAGCCTATGGTAAAATCAGCTTTGTTACACATTGTTTTACTTAGTCGCAGTTTTCAGGAACCCACCGCATGTATGTCTTTACATCCTCTCCCTTCATGGCACAGGTGGCAAACACAAGACCCGTGGGCTGAAACCAGCCCCCACATTGTTTTATCCAGCCCAGCACCTTGTTTCTACCCGGCGGCAGCGCCCAGCCCTCGCTTAACTGTTAAGGAGCAGTTAATGTATACCGTCCCGAATCACACTCAGCCCTTTGAAGGCAACGCCGAGGCTGATGTGGCACCCAGTGAAAATGCATTTGACACCCCTGATTTATGTTATAATTGCCTCATATAGTACGTCTGTATATGTGAAAACCTCATTAGACAGTGTTTTGATTTTTCTTTCAACTTTCAAATGTATTTTAAGGGCATCCAGAGAAGAATGGTCTATTACATATATTCATTCCTTTGCTTCTTCTTCATTACCAATATTCCAAATTTCCAGCTGGTGTTTTCTTTCCTTCTGAAGAATTTCTTGCAGAATTTAATTAGAACATGTGTATTAAAAATGATTTTTGGTAGTTTTTCTTCATCTGAGAATGTCTTAATTTCACCTTTATTTCTGAAGAACACTTTTGCTGGATGTGGAATTTCCATGGGCAGTTCTTTTATTTGGAAACTTTAAAAATATTGTTCCCCATGTTTATGGTCCTGTGGTTTCTAATAGGAAATCTGTAGTCATTTCAATTTCTGTTCTTCTATAGGTGAAGAGTTTATTCTTTGCCTTTAGTTCTGGCCTCTTGGATTATGCTGTGTGTTGGTGTAAATTTATTTTGGTTTGTCCTCGTTGGAGTTTGGTCTGCTTCTTGAATGTGTAGGTTTGTATTTATCACCCAATTTGGGAACTTTTCAACCATTATTTTAAAAACACTTTTTAGTACTAGATTCTTTCTCTTCTTTCAGGCATTCTGGTCACATGTATCACTATCACTTAAGTCCCTAAGGGTCTGTTCTATTTTTTTGGTCAATATTTTTCTCTGTGGTCAGACTGAATAATTTCTATTGATTCATCTTCAAGTTCACTGACTCTTCTGTCATCTTCTGCTATTAAGTTCATCTGGTAGGTTTTTATTTCAGCTGTATTTTTCCATTTGGAAATTATTTGATTCTTTATAGCTTCTATCTGTTTGATGAGACTTCCTATTTTTTCCTTCTTTTTCAAAGAGTTTATAGTTGCTTGCTCAAGCATCTGTATGCTAGCATTTAAAAAGTTTTTGTCAGGTAACTTTAACATCTGTGTTATCTTGGTGTGGGTGTCTGTTGGTTGCCTTTTCCCATGAATTCAGAGTTACCAGACTCTTTATATGCTGAGTGATTTGGGGTTGCGTGTTGAACCTGTGTCATGTTATGTTAACAGACTGGGTATTTCTAAGGTCCCTGCAGAAGACAGGTGTCTTTCTTTAGCAGCCAGTTGACCTACCTGTGGTCTGGACCTGAGGTCTCTCCCACATTCTAACGTTCTTCAGTTTTCAAAACTTTTTCAGTGCCCTTTGGATCTGCCCTGCGTATGTGTCGCCTGGTAGCCAGGCTGAATACCGGAGGCTGGTTCCTCAGGGTGCCAATCCACGTGTCTTATGCTGAGTAGGGTCAGCTCCATCCACGTATGGTAAGGGGGAGAGCCCGGGTGTCCATAAACACATTTACAGGTCTGTTCTATTGAGTCCCTTTCTCTTTGTGGCCTCATCAGTATTTTCTGGTACCCAGGACATCTCCTTTCGGTCCTCTGACTAGAAAAATGGGGATTAGTCACTTTAACTGCCTGTGGCAGGACCAAGGATGAGAGAACAAAGAGGAAAGTGAAGGTTCCCCCGACCCGGTCGGGACTGCAACTCCACCGAATCCACAGGAATGTTCCTCCCTCAGAGTGGCTGCTGTTACTGGCCACTCCCACCTCCTCACAAGATTGAGTGGGGGTGTGAGGAAACAGAAAGAAGGAGAAAAAGTGGGGAATTTTCATACTCCGTTTTTGATTAGAAATTCCCTTTTTTAGGCCCTTTCAGACAGAACGAGGGGGCTTCTCCCGCAGCTTTCTGTGCTCTGCCTGGGTCTGTTTCCAGGTCCAGTGCATCGGGTCTGCGCCAAGGAACCCTGGAGGGGAAAAGTGCAGGACCCACCACTGCTGGTTCAGGGATGCCTCAAATTCCGATCTTCCTGCCCATCTCCACGCTGCTATTTTGCATTTCAGGGCCCTCAAATAGCTGCCTCGTGAACTATGTCCATCCTTTCTAGCTGCACTCAGTGGAAGAGACAGGGTAAAGTGTGTTTCTTCCATGTTACCTGGAACCAGAAATTCCTAATTATTAATTCAAGTAAGGCATATAACCTTCTGGTATTTTTGTTTAGTCATCAATGCAAACATTGCAGCTCTATTTTGTTCTTGTCCTTTCCGAAAAGGCCTCTAGACTTGGAAACCCTGAGACCTGACTTCTAATCCTAGTGCTGGTGGGGAAAATCAGGTAACCTTACACAAGTTATCATCTGGGTCATCGTGTCAAGTGTGAATCATGTCACAGTACCTGCCCTCGGCCATTGTGATGAGCAGATAAGATAATGGATCTGGCCCTGGCTTGGTGGCTCTGTTTGTTGGAACATCGTCCCATATACCAAATGGGGGTGGGTTTGATTTATGGCTAGGGCACATACTTAGTATGTGGGTTCGATCCCCAATATCCCCAGTTGGGGCACATACGGGAGTCAACTGTTCAATGTATCAATGTTCAATGTATCAACTACTCTTGTATCAATGTCTGTCTGTTTCTCTCTCTCTCTCCTCCCTTCCTCTCTCCCTAAAGCCAATAAACATATTCTTGGGTGGGGATTAAGAAAAGACAGTGGATATGATAATACTTTGAAAGTATAAGATGGTATGAAGGGAATGAATTTTCTCCTGAGACCTGTGGCACATGGTGAGAGAAGTGGTCTTGGGAGAGGGCGGCAGCATCCCCTCACAGAGGTGGAGGATCAGCAGCTCGTCTGTGCTCTTGGGCTGCCTTTCCCAAGCTCTCTTATCCACCCGTACACTCTCTGTAGCATCACCCCAGGCCACCACCCCTCCTTCTTGAGCTTCTGTTCTCGCCCAGGTTTCTGGACACAGGTTTCTGTTGGCATCTAGAAGCCCACAGACTAAATAGAAATCAGGAGATGCAGCTCATGGCCCTGCGCTAATAGACTCTGCCTTCGCACGATTAATGTTTCTCCTGGAGTTCCAGTCCCTCACATTTAAAATACAGAGAATCAGAATGCAGTGATGATTCTTTAACTGTGATGGGGTCTTGGGGACTTGGGCAGCACTCCCTTTGTGTCAGCAAGTGCTCGGGGCGGGGGCGGGAGGGCAGTTCTTCGGTCCCCCACCTCTCTTTTAGTGGAGCAGCTCCACTACAGAGTCTTCATTTGACATGAAGAAATGTGGCTAATTAAATGTCAAACCTCTACACTCGGAGGCATCTTCCAATGTAACTATCCCAAGATCCCAAACCTTCCATGGCATCCATTTTCCTCCCCTCTTTCTGGTTATTCCTTTCCCTTTATCCTCAACCTCTTTGTCTCCTATCTCTATGTATGGGCATCTGAAGATTTTGTCCCAAGACCCCCCTCTCTTTTCTGTAACACCTTTTCCTTGATGAGCCCATCCAGCACGATGGCTTCAGTTAGCATTTCCCAATGGATGGCTTCCAGTCTCGGATCTCTTGACTAAGTTTCAGCCAAATATTTTTAACCATCTGTCAACTCCATCTACATCAATCCGTTCAACCCAGCATATCCCAAAGCAGATTCGTTCCTTTTCTGCTCTCTGACATCCCAAATGAATGCTTTCTCTTGGCTTCTTCTTTTCTCAATGGTTCTGTAAGAAGTTCTCCCAATCACTAAAGTTTAAAATTTAAAATATTTTAATTTTTATGACTCTTTCACTATTTTACAACATCCATATAACCTCAAAGTTCTTTTAATTACACCTCTTCAACATTGCTCCAAAGAATTTTCATTCCTACTGATGTCCTTGAGTCCATGTTTTATTCACCTCACATTTAGACAGTTAAGATAGTTCCCAAAAGTGATTAGTCTGTCTTTAAACATCCTTTCTTCTGATCCCATCATAATCAGACCAATATCCGAAAGCAGGAATCTTTGTAAGCCCTTGCATTGTTAAATTACATCCCTGTTGGCTACAGAATAAAGCTCGGAAGATTCACACCCCAATCAGCATCTTTTTGGCCCTCTCGTACCTTACTCCCACTTGCCTCCAATAAATATGTCTCCTCACTTGGACCAGTCCTCTTCCACACAGGCCAGGCATCTTTATTTCCTATTCCTCTTTCAGGTTTTCTAAGACTTGGCCTTTTCTCAAAGATAAATTTGCATCCACTTCCCCAAAGACATGATTCTAGTCATGGTGGCTTCACCTGTTGGTTTTAATGCATTTACTTTAAGGCAACTTATCTCAATAGTGTTGCACTATTTTCTCCTCAACTACACTTTAACCTCATCAAAAATCCGGAGCTGAGTCTTTGATCTTGTGCTGTAGCGTAGTGCCTAGGAGTGTGTCAGGTTTTTCTTTTGTAACAGGAATTTTTAGGGGGAAAATAAAGTAACCGATTATCTCCTTGGTAGGAACAAATACCATGAGTTCTGCTAGGCATAATACATAACTGCTTATTAGTCTTACAATGAATACAGATTCACCCACATTGTGACCAGAGTATGTTTCATCAATCGAGGAGGAACTGCTTGAACATAAAGGTCTATAAGCTGATCTAGGAATTTAATACTAACAACTTCAAGGAAGTCAACCTGTTGTAACTTTTATTTCTTTCTCAAAAGTATAGGTTTCATGTGTCAAATAATTCTCTTTCGGTGGCATCCACATACATACTTGCATACGTAAATGGCTCAGTGTGCATTCAACCTTTCTCTCAGATCGGAGAGTCTGAGATGATACACAAAACTCGAGGGTATTAAGATAATTAATAGGACACTTAGCTTTTCCTGTTTCATGGATATTGTTGGGAGGAGTCTTAAAAGCATCCTTTGAATTGTCAATATTGAATGGAAAGCAAGTATAATAAGGAAAAGTAGAGGAAGGAAGGTATCCACACATCATAGAATACAGTATTATTAAATCTTAAAATTGTTCAATCACATTGAGTTTTTGATAACATGGATATATCAGCTGTTTTTTTGTCAGGCTGTGCAACTTTACTGTCATCACGGAATGTTGTATTTGATAGTGCCGATCTGGAAAATTATGTTCAAGAAATCTAGAAGAAAACAATTCTTTTCTTTTTACGAGAAGTATGTCACTTATTCTTCCTCATTCATATGTGGCACCAATAAGGAAAAGGAAACGTGCGCCTCGCGCCTGCTGGGTGCCCTGATGCCCGGACTGGGAAGTAACACTGCTGTTTCCCTGATCACGCTGCTGTTTCTGTGACAGTTGCTATTGCTGAAAGTGTTACTTACTTCGGAAGTTAATTCCTCTCTTTGACATACATTCTTTTTTTCTTGATCATACAAGCTACAAAAATAACCAGAACTGAACAGGGTTATTAATGACAGTCATAACTATGCCAGGTACTGCCCCTTACTGGATGCTCACAGCGTACTAAAACGCTGCGCTCAGTGTCTGTGGCAGCTGCAGCTGGCATCGAGTGCACACACGGTGTCAGAGGAACAACCACTTCGGTTTGTGCGTAGAGTGGAGCTCTCCCCTCCCCCACTCTCCACCTCTCCTGGCCTCTTTAGGGGGCACAGTCCGGCAGGACTTTTGAGTCTCGTGGCAGAAGGCAGCATTCCCCTTCAACTGCTGGCTGAAGTTTCCAATGAAAATTAAAGATTAATGATGCAAGTACCCAAAAGTCAATCAAAAGAAAAGGCCAGAGCTCTCCAACATTTTAGACAGTGTGAAGCTCTGTGCTGCAGACAGGGAGAGCTGGCACCAACGCGTTAAAAACCGAGGGCTAACCTTTCATTATGTGTCCGGTGCTGAGCTTCCAGCATTTGATGAATGGCCGCCTTGTGTCAGAAGGGCACTGGGGAGCGCCTGGGTCTCTCATACGGCTGGGACCGCTGTGGGCAGTCTGTGCAGGCGGGCCACCCTGCTGAGAGAAACGTCTGTGTGCAAGGGCAGCGCATGTACTTGGGGGAAGGTAGGTGATTATCAAAGACCAGCCTGCATCCTGGATGAAATCTTCGGGATTTGCCACTCAAAAGAATCAGCTCCTTGGCTTTTGGTGTCTCCTTGAAATGGGATCATGTTGTCTCTGGCTTGATCTGTCTGTGAGGGCGGTTAGGTTTCACCATACGTCATTCCTGTACATTATTCCTCATGAGCCACAGGAGATGGGCCCTGCCTCCACTGCCTCTCCCAACAGGGAGACTCAGAGAAGCTCAGTGGCTTGTCTGAGGTGCCAGAGCTGGTGAGTGGCTAAGCTAGGACTTGAATGCAGGTCTGTCTGATTCCAAAACTTGTGTTGTCATCCAGTTGAAAGTGAACTATAGCTTTTGATAATGTAAAATAGCTCGTTTTCTTATATTAAGAGTCATTGCTTTTTTATTGTTATTAGGGGAGGCTGGGTGGGGGAAGGGGACGGGGAGAGGAGCATGTGTGTTTTGACTCTGAAAGCCAAAAAGGGCCACATTTTAACCTCTGTTTCCCTTCTACTTTTGGCTTACTATTCCCAGTTGGATCAGAAATCAATGGAATGAGTTTCCCCTCATTGTGTTTGAGAAGGAAATGCCTGCTGAAGGTTGACAACGGCATGAACGATGGCCAGAGACCCTCAATTTATTATTCTTCTCTTGAGAGTGCTATATAAGTTTCCTTTGAAAAGTGTCTCCTCATCAATATGAATAATCCCTTGATGTTGCACATACTTTGTGTTGGTCCAAGTGCCTTCACATGTACGAGCCAATTTCGTCCTGAAACTTTTATTGGAAGCACTCTCCATGTCGAGCACTGTTAAATGTGTAAGTCGAAGGACACACAGTGTGAGTTCATTCTCAAGCATTTGGTCTCTCCCCTAACCTGATCTTGTGGCCTGGACCAGATGTGGCCTCAGTGCTACCTACCTGTGTCCTCACCTCTCACAACTTCCTGTCATCCTTTCCCCTCCAGCACTGTCCTCGTGTCTACATTCCTTGAGACCTGCCCTGCCCATGTTCGTCTCCAAGCTTTGGCTCACGTTCTGCCTCTTCTTGATCTACTTTTCTGCCACTTTTCTGTTATGTCCAGGTCAGATGCATTATTTCAAACCCAAGGTCACGTTATCGTTCCTCCTGTTCAAGAGTTGGGTGACTTCTTCCTTCTCTAAACTTTCACAGTCCTTGTGGTAACATCTTATATTTGGTACCTGGAGTAGCATGCTATTAGATAGAAATACATTTTTGCTTTTCACTTTGAGGTTGACTTAGTGGCATATCTATAAACATGGGAAGGAAAGGACCACAGAGAGGGACTCTATATAAATATATTAAAATATTGTTCAACATGCACAATATTTTCTGGAAAGAACACTTGGAGTAATGAAGAGTTTATAAATTGGAGACCCATGCCAGGTTTAACACTAAAGTATGTACTCTGTAGCCAGCAGAATGTTGGTAGACATGCTTAAATTTTTTTTAAATTACTACTAATATTTAAACATGTGAATATTTGATGTAGCTATATAGATTTCTGGCTTCACTTGAAAAATCAGAAGTTCTGGAACACCTGACCACATTTTTTTCTTCTGGCTACTAGTGTGCACCCTTGAGTGGGTCACATCTCATCTCACCTCTCCACAGAGTGGGAGTAACGTCCGTGGAGCGGCGCTGTGTGGAGTCACAGAGAGATGCGTGAAGATGTGAGTGTTGTCTGTTCGATGTGATCCTACCGCCTGCCCACAGCAGTGTCTTGCTGTGCCGGGGGCTTAGTCAACCCTTACTGAAGGAATGAAGGAAGGCATTATGTGTATAGTGTATATTCACACTATACACATAATGAAGCACCCAACACAAAGCCTGGCTCGCCGCAGGCCACCAGCATATTTCAGCCTGTCTCTAAGGAGTGAATCATGCCTTGGCCTCAAGGGCAGAAGCTGCTCTCTTTCTTCTTAGCACCTAGGCCTCCTACACAGCAGGTGATGAATACTCATCTGGGGAATGAATAGATAATGGTTAACAATCCATCAGTCAGCCGTCTTGCTTAAAGAGTGTGGCAGCTGTTACATTAGGCTGCCATCTTTCCTCCCTGGAATGAAAGGGTTGGTCCTGTGTGCAATGTGGTGTGGGCCTGGTCTCTTTCTGTCTTTCTCATAGTTCCAGAAGATGGCTAGAGAAAGGAGGTGTCTTCTTAAGAAAGTTTCACTTTTTAAAATGTACTTTCCAATTTCAGCTGACATCCAGTATTATTTTGCATTGGTTTTACATTTACAGCATAGTAGTTAGACAATTATATACTTCACAAAGTGTTTCCCTGATATTTCAAGTACCCACCTGGCACCATGCATAGTTATTACAATATTATTGGCTACGTTCCCTGTGCTGTACTTTTTCGTTTCACTTTCTGAAGGTCATTTTCCCAGCTGCGCTTGACTTCCTCCTACACTGTTGGAACAACTTAACCACTGGCAGGTGTGACCTAGATAATGGTGGAGCCGTCGCAGGCATCCTTAGTAATGAAGGCTCAGAGTGGGTAAGTCAGCCCTCAGCACCGTGGGGTTTATTATTACATCCAAGCTCTAGTCTTGTCTTACAGACGAGCCAGACTTGAGCAATGCGGTCAGGCCAGCCATGATTTTACAATCTTGGCTGTTCTCTGGGTGTCTTGTCTTACTCAACATTCATAAGTGGCCTTTAAAATAAAGGTTTCGTTTCTATGTTTGTACAAGGGGAAAAAATGAGTCAAAATCTGCCTCAACATCTCACACTTAGTACTAAGCCTGTATTAACTTGTGTAACTCTCAGTGCTTTTAGTGACCTTTTTGACTCAAGTTCACTTTGTGTTCTGAATTTGATCTCAGGAGTTTGGGGCTTGATGGGGACTCATGGAATGAGGCCCACCAGGTGCCGGGCTTCGTGCTGGACTTTCGTCAATGCTGACTTGTTTATTCTCACATGGTGTTTGCCTCATCGGGGCTCCTGATAACTTATTCAGAACAACTTTAGGTTTTCCTCTACACTACAGTTGTGATCCGTTTTACATCTCCCAGGAAAATGCATTCCAGACTCTCGGGGGCTGTGGTGATGGGTTGGTTCATTGGAACATTTAATGTCATAAAGATGAGTAGTTATTCTATTGTTTTTATATATCATCCTCAAAGTAGGTGGTAGCTGTGGTGATGGTGGTTTGTGCAATTTGTGTGGTCGGAGATCTCCTTGGAGTATTAATTGAATATCTGCTATTAATATTGTACCATACGAGGCCTCCTGGGGCTGAAGGGAAAATGACAATGTGGACACATAGTAGTCAGTCAATAAACTTTTGCCAAAGAAGACATTGGTTTCCATTTTTTGACTTGATTGATGCATGCTTTTTTAAAATGTGGTTTTACAAAATTCTAAGGGTTGTATCCCTTGTGGAGCATCTGCATACATGAAAATATAATCATTTACTCAATCAACAACCCTTAATGCACATTTACTGTGTTCCAGGCTACCTGCTGGGCACTAGGGATGCAACAAACACAGTCCCTTGTACAGTTCACCTTCTTATGGAGAGAAACTCAGCATAATTCTAAATTATAATTGTGCGCCTTCTTCTTCCTCTTCTTCTTCTTCTCTTTGCCTCAGTGCCATGAAAGAAAAGCAGAACAGAAGTGATTGAGCGAGAGACAGCGAGATAACCCCACGCTCCTCAAATAACTACTGCTAATACTTTGGTGCACTTCCATTTGGTGATTTGTCTCTGGATTTTATGTGAGTGAATATACACTAACATCTGGATTCCATTTTGTTTCATTTTATTTCAATTAATGACCCATGTTAGGTTGTCGAACAAGGTAGATGTATGAACGCCAGCTCATGTTTTCACGCTTTTCTAGATGAGAGGAGGCAGCATTTCCAGCGGGGCACCTTCCCCCCTCGACTCCCCCTCATTCCGCAAGCCCACTATCCCAGAAGAAAGCCTGGCCCGGGCCCAGTGCACCTGGGACAGGCAACCTGGGGCTTGGTAGGCGGCACCGGCTGCACAAACACGCTCTCCCCCACCATTCTGATCTCCAGATTGTGGTCCTGCATGGCTGTTTTCAGCTGAAATAGCATGAAAAATGAGTTCTTGTGGTGTTTTCAATATAAATAGTAGAGTTGCCACAGGAATTCAAGGACTCAAGGGATGTGCTTCCTTACAGGGATTTCTATGTCCTGAGAAGACCCTTGAGTTCTGCCATCGCCAGGTCTTCTCCGGCAGGGGAGGGAGTGGCTGGCCTGTCGTGGGTGGGGAGTGTCCCCCAGGTGGAGTGTCCCACCATGCTGCCAGCCCAGGCCTCGCTGGGCCTGCCAAGCCAGGAGACTGAGCTCCGGAGTGGCATCAGCAGACTTTCTGTAAAAGGCTAGAGAAGAAATAGTTTCAGCTTTGCAGACCCTGTGGTGTTCCGTGCAACTACTCAGCTCTGCTGTTGGAGTGTGGCAGAAGCCGTAAACAGTATGTAAGTGAATGGGTATGTCTGTGTTTCAATAAAACTTTATTTATAAAAACAGGCGACATGCCAGATTTGGCTCATATGCTGTAGTCTGAAGTTGCCTGCTCTGAGCCAGAGGGTCTGGGACCTCACCTGGGCTTCACTGCTTACCTGGCAGGATCACAGTGGGGGTGTTCCAGCTTTCTCCTCTGTTAAATGGCACTAAAAAACCCACCTGCCTCACAGCTCTTTCAAGTCGTAGCGGGACAGTGTCAGGATTACCCGTTCTCTCCTGTGACCGGCACCTGCGCGGTCCTTGCCGCGTCGTCCCGCCTCTGTCTTCTGGGGAGGCTCTGGCCTCCAGATAAATTGCCCCTTCCAGTCTGAGGAGGCATTTTTCCAGAACTTTGACTAATTCTCCTCTTCCAGGATGCAAGTCCTTACCTACCTACATGTCTGAATCTTGTTCAGATTAAAGGCCAATCCGTCACTAAACTTTTCCTCGTTTTTTTCCTGGGGGTCATATTTCGTTCACTTCTGTGCCTTTCTTTTTCAGCACTTTAACTGTACTTTTGAATAGCACTCACTCCTTTTTTATATGGATTCATTTATCCATCAAACATGGGGCACTGATTATCCTCCCTCTAGCCGAATGCTACTTTTAGCACATATCTGTTTTTAATCCTCGCCTGAGGGTATGTTTATTGATTTTTTTTTTTGGTAGAGAGAGAGGAAGTGGTAGGGAAGATGGAGCAGGAGAGAGAGAGAAATAGAAACACAATGTGAGAGCGAAACATCAACTATTCCCTCCTCTACACACACCGACCAGGGATTGAACCCACAACCTAGGTGTGTGCCCTGATCAGGAATCAAAGCCTCCACCATTTGGTGTATGGCACCATGCTCCAACCAACTGAGCCACCCAGCCAGGGCTTAGCAAGCTCACTTTCAGTAGCACTGTTTACAATGAATGAAAAGGGGCCGGATGGGATGCTGTTTACTACTCAGCTTCCCAGTTCCGACTACTCGGAGCAGGGAGTCTTCCAGGAACTGGGCATGGCATCTACACACACGTGCAGAGCGTTGCTGCTGCATCACTTGCTCTGCCTGTAGCGGTGCGTCTTTGCTGGAGGAGCTTGGTTGCCACAGGACATCTTTACCTTTTTTCACCCTTTTCCCGAGGAAAGAAAGGCCTGGGCTTCCAGGTGAGAGGAAGTTATAGTCCCTGGAACAGTGAGAGTCTGAAAAGAGACGTGCTGGGGCCGGGGGGGCGGGGGGGGAGCCCACTGGTGGGTGTAGCTGGCAGGCAGGGGTCCCAAGGTCCTCCTGGTGGCGGGTGAAGCCGGAGGGCATGGCCATCCCTCTAATCCTGCGCTCAGAGTCATTCACATGCCCCAGGCACCACCCCAGGCTCCTTCGCTCAGCTGTGGCTGCTCTGTCTCCACTCCAGGTCACGAGAGGTTTCTGTGGGATTCAGAAGAGGGTGCCATGCTCCGCATCAGTGAGCCTGGGCTTTGAACCTCAGCTCTGCGATTTTGAATGTTTACTTGATCTAGCTGTGTCTCCGTTTTTCCTTCTGTAGTAGGGGCGCTGTAAAAGTATCCACCTTATATAAGTCTGTTGTAGAAAGAGAAATAAACAGTCCAAACCCCAGACAAATAGGAATGAGGTAACACACGTAAAGGGTGGTAGTCTTCATACGGTAGGAGATCAGTAAATGCACACCATTTTCCTTTCCTCTGCCTGTTTACAGGGATTTGCATTCTCTTAGCTTACCCCTTGGGGAACTGCTTGGGGAGATGCTGCCTTTGTAGGAGAAAAAAATAAAAGTTGAGTGAGCCGTGAATCCAGGGTTTCTCAACCTTGGCCCTGCAGACAGTTGGGTCCTGATAATTTGGGGGGCTGTCCTGTATATTGTAGGATGTCTGGCAGTGCCCCTGGTCTGACCCTGTAGACGGCTGCAGCATCTCCCCCGCCCCCTTCTCACTCAAGACACTGCCCGAGGTCCTCTGGCGGTGCACACCCTGCAAAGCTGCTGGACGAACCAACCAAGGGCCCCAGACCTGGTGTGGGGGACAGAGGGGCCTGGGGTGAAGTGGCCCCTGGAAGTGGCCTCTTTCCTCTGCCTGAAGGGAAACATGCTCCGCAGGCTCCAAGTGCTGCTGGGGATGGAGGCTGCCCTGCAGCCCCCTGGCCGGGAGGAGGCAGAGACTGAAGACCTTCAGGCTCCAGGCCTGACAAGCCCACAGGGGCTTTGTTTCAGTCCCCTGAGGCCAGCTGCCACATTCGTCACCAGGAGTTCAGGACAGTGACTGGGTAGAGCCTGGCGTCACTGCCGCCATGGTGTCCTTCCTGTGAGACACCGATGGGCCTCCTGCTGCTACGTGGACTCCCTAGGCCCATCTCCAGGAGGCTGCCAGGGCGATCCCTTCAGGGGGCAGGGCTGGTCACACCTCTCCCCCACTCAGAAGCGTCCAGTGGGTGTCCCGCTCTATGTGGAATACAATCTGAACTCCTGACCAGGGCCCATGGGCCTTGGATGACTTCTGCCCCTACCCATCCTTGTTTCCTGTCACTCGAACCCACTCATGGGAAATCCTTCTCTCCCACGAACGCACCGGCCTTCTTCCTGCCACGCTTTCTCCCTCTGTCTGGCTTTTCTCACACCTGCGCCCTCTCTACCCTCAGTTCTCAGGGCAAATGTCTGTTTCTCAGAGAGCCTTCCATCCCTACTCCCCGACCCTCAACAGCTCTGCCGTGGCACCCTGGTTTTTCCCTCCCATAGCGCGTACGTGCTGGAGTTATTTGATTTACTTAAGTTTATCTTTTCCCCCAACAAGACAGACAAGCTCTGGGGCTTCTTCAAGTGCCCAGTCTCGTCGATTGCTGAGTCTCTCACATTCAGGATGGATCAGCAACACGTTTGCTGACAGAGTGAATGCTTTTGGTTTCTCCAGCCTTTCACTGTGTTTTCAAAATACTCTCCCTAAACCCAGAGGCTGAGAGATTGAACTGTTTCTGTGGTCAAAATGGTAGGCTCCCCCAAACATGTTTTAACTTACCAGATCCATTACAATATACATTAACTGGGTCCATGGAGCGTTAGTTAGGTTGACTTTCAACCACCCTGTGACCCTGTGGAGTGAGCAGAACCAGGTGTGTTCTTTTCCCGTGTGTGTGTGTGTGTGTGTGTGTGCGTGCGCCTGCACGCATGCATGGTTGTGTTATTTCCCGTCATCTTTAAACAGGCCATGCAGATTTTCGCCGCAGTATAGAAGTAAAACCTGGGACTAACCTGGGTACTACTGCTGTTTGTCACGGCAGTGACACCCAGCACGCGAATAGCGCTTCCCACTTGAGAAACAGGATGGGCAGCGTCTAAGCACCACTTGCATCAGACGCTGGGGCCCTCTCTGGACCTGCTGGGTCAGATCTGGAGGGGCCCTGGAACACCCTTTGTGACCAGCCTGCAGGAGGTCCCTGCCCCAGGGAGAAGGCGTGGGCTTTGGGTTTGCAGCTGAGTCTCAGGCGTCAGCCACTGCCACGCTCGCAGGATGTGTGGCCTTGGGAAAGCTGACTGAGCCACCGTCACAAAATGGGCCCAGTGATGTAGGCCTCCCTGGAAGATGCCAGGGACAAAACATGAGTTGTGAAGTCCCCACTAAGTGTCAGACTCTCTGACTTATAGGTGGTTTGTAAAAACACCAAAGGAAGAAGTAATTTTACTTGTCATCACAGGTTTCCCCTGTGAGGAATATTGTGCCCACTTTATAGATTAAGAAACTGAAGCCCAGTCCCTTGTTCAAGGGTGACCCAGGCCCACAGCTGCCGCTCGCCCCGGGGTTCTGGTTGAGCACTGAAGGCTTTGCCACAGATCTTCTTCCCCAGAAGACCACTGATGGCCACTCCCAGCCTCGATTCAGGATCAACGTCCAGGACTCTCTGTTCAGGAAAACACAGAGAAGAACTGAGTCACATTTCAACAAGAGGGTCTCAACTGCGAGACCGGTGCCCCCTTTCCAATACGGCAAGCAAGAAGTGAGCCTGCTTGCATCTTTCGCCACCTCTGGGGCAAGAAAAGACAGAATGATCAGTCACTGAAGGGATCTGTGTATGTTCTGTTCTGGGGGTGGGGCACAGTTCCGATACTATAATGTGGCCCCCCCCCAGTTACTTTTACCTCACACCAATGTGAGGGTTCTTTGCCACCGACGTAAATACTCTTTCAGCTTTTTCTTCTTCGGTGCAGGAAATAACTGGGGTGGGGGGGAAGGGGTGAAGCCAAAGGGTCAGCCCATGTCACGTGTACTGTAACCTCTTCTTTTTCCTGGGCCAATTAGCTGAAAGGGTTTGCAGGTTTCCCTCAGCCGAGCTGATGACAGTCGCTCCCAGGGATCTCTCAGGAAGCAGAGACAGACATGAATTGATGGAAGTGGGCAGCGTTTTCCTTACATTATCGGCTTTGCCCGAAAGCCCTGTTCAGGAAATTTGTGGGCATTACTAAGCAAGTGCTGCTCTGACCCCAGGCTTCCACGGGCTCGTTGTGAAAACACCCGGTGGGTGAAACGGGGTGATCAGCAGAATGCTGCAGAGCCACAGGACGTGTGTGACGAAGAGTGAAGCCCAAAAGCACGCAGAAGGGCGGTGTGGCTTACCTCGGACCGTCAGGGCTGCGGGAGACAATCCCTTGTCGCCCCCACTGCGCCATCGTGGGAATCATAACTGTTCAATACAAGTGGCTGCCTGCTGGCTGCTGAGAGGAAAGCTTATCGACTCACTTCACAGATGAGGAAATGAAGCCTTGGCCAGGCTGGACGCTCGGTTGAGATTTGTGCCCAGAGTCCTCGGGCCGTCCGGTCACTGGGTGGAGCCTGCCCCCCCCCCCCCCCCGNGGGGGGGGCCGCCCCCCCCCCCCCCCCCCCCCCCCCAGAAGTTCCTTTCTGCTCTGTTTTGTGATGTATCCACCGTTTGGCAGCTCAGGTGTATGTCGCCCGTGTGTCTCCTTGACAGGTGATTTTACGCCTTGGATCTCAGAATTCTCAGGAGGTGCCAACATTTCAGAGACCAGATGTTTCTCGTAGGGTTTCCTGATGACCAGTGACTGGGAGCAACTCAGAAAGGCCTCTCTGTCTTCTCCTTGTCACTCGGCTTGGTTTAGGGTGACTGTTGTCACATCTGAGGGTGCAGGTGCCAGTTCTCACCCACAATTCTTAGGGCCGGTAAGAGGGACTACATGGAGGCTCTGAGCCAGCGATTTTCAACCTTTATCATCTCATTCAATGCATGAACTACCATATTTTTCAGACTATAAGATGCACTTTTCCCTCCAAAATTTGGGAGGGAGGGGGGTGCATCTTATAGTCTGAAAGTAGCTTACCTGACTCACTGTGTGTGTGTGGGGGGCGGGCAGCAGTGGGGTGGGGTCACAGGTTATTAAATATTTAACCACATTTTTTGCTTCAATTTTTTTCTATTTTCCTCCTCTAAAACCTAGGTGTGTGTTGTAGTCCTAAAATATGGTAATTACAAAAATTCTGTGGCACAGTGAAAAGATATATTTTTTTGCCATTCTGTGCCCCCCACCCAAAAGGTATAATTTTAATTCATTTGCACTGGATGGCTATTATTGTATTGGTTTTTTCACTTTTTAAAATTTGACAGTCTAAGGGAAAAGAAGCTGGTGCCCCTGACTGAACAGTCAGGAATTGCGTGTTTTAAGAGTTCTGGTGTTTCCAGTGTGCGGTTTGCAACCCAGGGGCTGAGAATCGCTGCTCTAGGCAAAAATTTAGAATCCAGAAAATGCATTGATCTTTTCAAAACCAGAAGAAATTGCATTATTCCTTCCTAATTACCCTTTCTGCCTCTTTGCAGACACACTGTTACCTGTGCAGTGCCCCAGGAGCTATAAATTATAGCAGGTGAAACTGTCAGTTTAAATGGCCCCAGAACACAGGTTCCAGAGGTGTGCTATTTTGATCGTTGTCCACAAGGTGGCGGCCTCTTCAAGGAAACTAATGCAAAAATCTGATTCTTAAGCAGCTATGATTATTTAAATGTTTAATTGGACAACTCCAAGGGCTTGGCATTGTACTAACTACTTAGAAGGTTTAGCCTCTGCCTTCAAGAGGCTTACCAAATGTCTGTCTTCAAAAGTCCCTTGAATTAGACCAGTTCTCAGCCCCTCAGTTCAGTTAGTATATGCTAGGTACTGAGCTGGGCACTTTATATGTATGTAGTCCTCACCACAAGCCTATGAGGGGTGTGGGCATTTGGCACTCCGATGCCATAGAGCTGGGAAGCAGTGGAGGCAGCATCCACACCCGAATGCGCCTGTTGTTGCAGTCTCTTCCCCCTCCACACTGTCTCTCCCCCTCCACACTGTCTCTCCCCCTGCACTGTCTTTGCCTGGAACTTACGGAACACAGTACTCCCAAGAAGTGGTCCCCAGACAGCACTATCCCGAAAGCCTTTAGATGTTTTCATGGGTGTCGCAGCCCCAGCAGATGGCTGTGAAGGAAGACTCGGGTTTCTGAGACGTGCCTCCACCCTTAGAGGGTGACACCAGGGGAACTAAGTTGTTTCCCATAAGTAGACCTGTGAGAGAAGGAATCCTAAGACGTCTTTTAGGCTTCAGCAGTAGTTGGCTGTAAACTTAGCATTTAGGCATTGAATTCTTCCGGGTTAGTTCTGTGTATTTATATACTAATGCCAGTGTGTGTATGTGTGTAATACATACACATCCATAGATATATAAAATGTAGTGGATAGATTGTGTGACGTATATAAATATAGAAGTAGCCATGATCCCTAATGGGCTGTAAACTGACCGGGGGCAGGATCCACATGTGTTTAATGTACCACACAATCCAGTTTGGACCCTTATATTTCAATGGAAATTCTTTGAATTGCTTCTTACGCAGATATATCTACCCTTTCCTTCTAAAAATGTTACCATGGTAAGAACACTTAACATGAGATAGGTGTGTGCAATACATTTTAAGCATATAACACCTTATTGTCGACCATAGGTAAAACTCCCAGAAAAAAACAAGGACTAAACCTTGGTGACATTGGTCTTGGCCATGATTTCATGGACATGATGCCAAAAGCACAGGCCACAGAAGCAACGATGGACAAGGTGAGTTAAACATGCTTCTGCACCGTGGACAATCGGCGGAGTGGAAGGGCAGCTTAGGGAATGGGAGAAAGTGCTCGCAAAGCATGTGTTGGTCACATCTACCTTTTCTTGCTCTCACCTCTGGAAAAGCTGCTGTAGGCCCGTGTGGGCTATCTGGGTAGATGAAGCTGAGACGACCCAGAGCAGACCAGGGGCTGAGGGGTCAGAGGCTGAGGGCTCGGGTGCAAGCTCCCAAGGGGAGCAGGGCAGGGCGAAGGAGGAAGATGGCAAAGAGGACAGCAAATTCAGACAAAGGCCAAGGAGCGGACTTCAGCTGATCTCATCAGGGACACTTCAGAAGGACTGCCTTAGATTCTGGGGCAAGAGAGATGGGGATTCCCTACTACTGCACCCGTCAGTTATTTAAGAGCCGCCCCTAGGGGCAAGGGAGAGAGGTGAACATAACTTCTGAGGATCTGTGGCTCTCCGTGTCTGTGAGCAAAGAAGGCCGAAAGCCGCCGCTCTGTTGGTCAAGGCCGGACTCTGTGAGAGCTCCCTCTCAGGCTGCTGTAAACATGCAGGGGAAGCCAAGGATGCACACAGGCAGCCCAAGGTGTAGGTGGGGAGTCAACACTGTCCACAACACTCGGCAGGCACTCAGCATCGAGGCTGTTTTTACGGCGATGGTTTCAAGTTGTCCCAGAGGCCTGTGAGTTGCAGTACTTTCCAGCTAGATGCAAGCTGCTCTAGTGAGGAACCTAGCAAAGGACAAGTTCACACCTGGAATCAGTGAATTCTACACACTGATTCTCTGACCCGCAGTCGATTGGCTAAAGATTTAAAATCCTGGGAGGTGCTATTCAAGTTGCTAAAGCTGACCACTTTCTGCCAGTCTGGCTGTCTTGGGAAAGAGAGAAGACACCCCTCAGCTACTCGGGGCTACGGCTGGCACTGCCTGGCTCGGCCACCAGACACTCCAGCCACCATGTGGCAGCTGTCCCGCTGTAAAGGGGGGGGCAGTTGGGAAGCAGCCAACCACCCCCACCAGTTACACCAAACACCCACTGAAGTCTGCAGCCATGTCCACTCTGAGCCAGGGCCCGACGCCCGTTGTAAGGTTGCACGTGGGCTGGGCAGTGGGGTCTGACTTGTGAGGTGAGGTCGACGTCCCAAGTCATGAGTGGCCTCTGGATCTGAAGCCTCAGATCCCCTCTCAGGGGTCCCATGGAGCGCTTTCTGTCTGGGCTATGGCTGAGGCTGCCATGTCCGGGCAGGGGTTTAGGCCAGAATTGGGATGCAGAGGCCCACTCACGCCCACAGTTCAGAAAGTCGCTGGCCACAGGCATGGGGGCGGGGCAGGTTGTGAATGACTCTGGAGGAACTCAAACTTCCCGAGGCAGCTGCTGCTGGGCCACGTTGGGATTCCCAAACTCTGGGGAGAGAAGACCTTAGCATGTTTACACGTCAAGCAGAAACGGCTTTTCCAATATCCTGGTCAGCTCCACGCTCTCAAGGGAAACACTCACAGATCTCAGGGTGCCCCCAGGGCAGGCGCTGGTGTCGGGGATAATCTCTTCAGGGAGGGTGACTCCGCCTCCGTTCTCACTGAGCATTTCCCTGAGCTGGAGGCTCACAGTCAGCATACGCGGCTCAAATCCACAGCAGCAACCCCCTCCTGCTGACAGCCCCGTCCAGGTGTGGACAGTCTGCGGGAGCACCATGCGGAGGACCCGGGACTGTGTTTTGGAGCCTGTTTTCCTCAGTCAGCTGGGCAGCGCTGTTCACACAGCTGTGTCAAAACGTTCTGATTGTCCCAATTTATGAGCAGACAGTACAGTAGTGGGGGAGGCAGACAGAAACTTTGTAGAATGATTAGAGTCGACTATGGTGTATAAACTGACTTTGTTTCTTGATTTGAGAAGGGAATATCAGCCAAGACTTGGGCACAGGTGGGGATTTTGAGGAGCCTTTAGACGAGGAAGTGCTGATACTAACGGGAGTGAACTCGGTTGACAAGGGGTGGGGAGCACTCAGGCACCAGGCGCAGTGGGTGGCTGACCTACAGGGCAGTTGGGAGGTGGGGCCCTCCCAGCAAGGAGGCTTGTCACCAGCCCCCGGACGGGCTTCTCTGAGGAAGTGATGCTAGAGCGGGAACTCATGGAGCCATGGGAGTTACTGGGGCAGAGGAGACAGACGAGGATTAGGGAGACGATGAGGTGCAAAGATGGTGAACTTGGAATGAGCTGGAGGTGTTCTGTGAATAGAAGGGAAGGGGATGCTTGTAGGGAGCACAAGCAGGGAGTTGATGCCAGGGGTCAGGAAGGGGCAGCCCTCTTGCCAATGGGAAATTCTGCTTTACCCCCGTGGACATGGGAAGCCCTAGAAGAGTTTGAAGTAACAGAAGAACCCCCCGCCCTTGCCTGCTCTGGGGCGGAGCACCCTCTCCCAGGGGAAGTCCATGCTCTGAGAGCTGCTGTGGGGTCTGGGCTGCCAGCCGGTGCCTCGGTGGCAACAGCTCCCTGGCACTTCCAGCCAAGTCGCTCATTCTCTTGACTCTCTGGCTCCAGTGGAGGGAACTTCTCCCCAGCTGTCTTCTCCTTGGTGGCTCCAGTGCCTGTAGTAGTCAGAGTCACCCCTTACTCCGCCTCTATCCCAAGAGGGAGAATCTGGTCCATCTGATGACCCTCTCCTCTCCTCCAGGATTGCCTGCTCCCCCCAACTCCAGAGATTTGTGTTTTGGGCTGCCTTCTTCCTTTTGGACATCACTCCCCAGGCTGCTTATCCCACCACAGGAACTTGTAACCATATCCTACTACAGTAGGGTTCTTCTTATGCAACAGCTCCTGTAAGGACTGTGTTAAGCATTTGCATAAATTATTTCATTCCATTCTCATAACAACCCTGTCTGAGTCTACTATTCCTCCTTTCCCAGGTGAGCTGTGAAACAGGCTGGGAAAGTCTGAGTGAATTGACCAGGGTGAGGGGCTACTACGGAGCAGAGCAGAGTTCAAACGCTGCTCAGACTCAGAGTCCTTGAGCACTGGCTGTGCCGTCTCATCGAGAGGGAGAGGCTGAGGTTGAAGCTTCCTCGCATTGCCCACCAGTGTTCAGCATCTTCCACGGTGATTACTCTGTCCACACCAGTCAGATCCTTTAGCCTCCTGGTCCCAGGACTCCCAGTTCCGAGCCCCACAGGGATGGCATGCTCAGTGATCTGGGGCCACAACCATCAGTCCCTTTCAAAGAATTAGATGTCTGAGGCCAAGAAACGAATGGGACCCTCTGGCTTGGAACCACATGCTCACTTTCAGGGTGATAATCTGTCAGGGTCAAGGACAAGAAGAAAAGGGAGAAGTCAGAGGAATTAGCAAATTGGTTGTTTAGGTCCAACTGGGGGCGAGCCATTATCTGTGAGTTAAGTTTGTATCACTTAGATCTCTTTACAGGCAGGCAGCTCGATATTAGAAATGGCCAGTGTTTATTTGCACAGATGGAGTGGAGAAAACCATGTTTCCTCGGGGCCATGTTAGCCCTGCTGATGGGCTGATAAGGGCAGCCGCACCGTCTGCCGACAGCCAAGACTCGGAATACTTTTGGGAGCATCGTTAACCGCATTTGTGATAACAACAGAGGAAATGGATCATTTCAGTTTCTCCCCCATGCAAGCTCTCTAGTTATATTGGAAACCAAACAGGAGCCCCCCTTTCTTGCCTAGAGCCTCCCCATATGTGCCCTACCTTTCAGTCTGTGTTTTCTTTCAGGAATACTTGCTGATTTGTGCTGTTTATGTCTTCCAAGATGCTGGCCTGACATCATGGTGTACGATCGCCCATCTGATGAAGAAGGCTTCTGAGGCCTCTTTGCAACCGAGCGAAGAGGAAGTATTAGCAAATGTGTAACAGAGATGCTGAGAAGCTACGAGCCCATGCGCTCGCTTTGTCGGAAATAGATGTCAGGACGCGTCGTTCCCACATTCTTTGAGAACGAGGAGGGGAATCCATGCAGTCCCCGAGGAGCCCAGGCGGTTCCTCTCCAACTGAGTCCATATCTTCGTGGGACGGGCGAGGTGGACAGGGGTCGGGTCCTGGGCAGCATCTCTCCAGGCTTACCTCTCAGTGGGAACTCCTCCACAGAGGAGCAACGCTACGCGGGGACCTGCGTGCCCATCCTGACGCATCCTCTTCCTGCCTGGGTCACCTTGGCTGGCCTCCTATCATCTCTGAGTCTTGGTTAGCTTTCATAGGATGGGCAGAATAGCCTCTTGAATCGGTGTTATTTGACCACTGCCATTGTGCTGGGTGCTGACTAGCTGGGCCCAACAGAAAGATGTGGTCCTCCAGGAACAAACTGTCAGGTGGAGGGACCATTGAGTGTCACCCATTGGTGAGCGAGACTGTCAGGTCAAGAGGTGATGTCAGTAATGGAGTACGTGGGAGGAAAGGTAAGGGCAGCTCAGGGGCCTGAGGGATAAAGGAGGAATAAAGCTGCAAATGTGGAAATAATAAAGTGCTTTCACCACCAAAATGCAGATTAAATTTGGACTGTTTCTGCTTTTAATGCTGTCGTGGTCAGGATGGGTAACGTTATGCTGCAATAACAAAAGCCATGGGACTCAGTGGCTCTACATAATAAAAATTTGCTTTTCTTCCCTAACACGCCATCCAGTGCAGCTGGCTAGAGAGGGCGAGGGACGATCTCGTCCATTGGTGTCACTCAGAGAGCAGTGTGACAAAGGCCCGGTACGCACGTGGGAGTCTGTGACCCCCGCGGCAGGAGGTGAATCTCTGCCCTGGCCCTTGAAACTTCAGTCTGCCAGACACATTCTCACTCCCACTTCATTGGCCAAAGCAAGTTACGTGACCACGCCTAGCTTCCAAGGGTCCGAGGAGGACGATCTCCCCACAGGCCTGAAAAAGAACAAGAAAGTTGAGAACAACTGCAGTATCTTCTTCAGATGTTTTCTGTAGATGTATAGCTAGCTTGCCTGAGAGTTGAAAAGTGATTTTTTTTTAAATCACATAGTATCATAACTGTACTTGAGACTCCATAATACCATCCCTGGGTATATGTATTTTCCTGGAGAAACTCTCTAATATTGTGGTCTCCAACCCCTTTGTCACCAGCGACCACTTTTGTGGAAGACAGTTTTTCCATGGCCCAGGTTGGGGGGTGGTTGGGGGGTGGGGTGGAGAGATCGGAGGATGAGCCCAGTCGGTAATGCCTGGGAAGCCTTGCTTGCCGGCCTGGTCCGCTGCTCACCTCCAGCTGCGCAGCCCAGTTCCTAACAGGCCAGAGGCCGGTACCAGTCCACGGCACACAGCCCCTGGTTTGGGGACCTCTTCTCTATTATACCTGCTCGGGTGAACATCGAGGCACTGTCTTAGTAAGGAACTGGAGTCTTTCATTTCCCTGGAGATGGAAACCCGGCTTGGTTAAAATGTGGTGGACACAGACTATGGAAAACTGTGGTAGGCAGAAACATGCTCCTACTCTCCTATTCCCCCAAAAGCCTATGTCCTAATCCCTGGAACCTGTGAATATGTGACCTTGTGGCAAAGGGGAATTTAAGCTGCTGATGCAAGTAAGGCTGCTAATCAGTTAATTTTAGAACAGGCTACTTTGGATTGCCGGGTGGGCCCGCCCATTGCCATCACAAGGGTCGGTAAGTGGGGAAGGAGGAGGCGGAAGAACCAGTGTCAGAGTGCTGTGATATGAGAAAGACTTGACCTTCTAGGCTGGCTTGGAAGATGGAGGAAAGGGCCCCAAGTGAAGGATGCGGGCGGCCTCTCGGAGCTGGAACAGCCAGGACACAGGCTCTCCCCTGGAGACATAGGGCCTGCAGAGCGGATTCGTGCCCAGGAAGGCGCGCAGCTCTGCTGGTTTCTTGCCTTTAGCTCAAGGAGGCTTATTCCAGATTTCTGACCTGCAGAACTGCAAGATAATGCATGTGTATCGTGTAAGCCACGAAGTCCGGGGCAGTTTGTTGTAGCAGCCATAGGAAATCATACGCACACTATGCAGCATGCTAAACAAACTGAACCCAAGATACAGCAGCCTGTACAGGTTTTATAAAAATTCTGAGAGAAGAATCAGGAGCGTTTGGGAGTAAACGCACAAGCACATATGTAGACACAGCACACAATTTACAAGATCATGGTTGTACTACAGGGCACATGTTATGCACCCGGCAGTGAGGTTTGTGGAAGGAAGGGAGAACGGGGTGGGGGTCTGGGGTAAAAGGGGGAAGAGCAAAAGGGACAGGGTTCCGCACTGGCCAAGGAGGACAGCGGGCCGAACCGAGGAGCATGATTTCACATAGACCTTTAAACTTCCCGTCTTGTTTGCAGAGAGCTGAGTTACAGGACTTTTTAGACACCTTAAGTTCCAGTTATTTGCATGGCCTGGAGGAGCAGTTCGAATTAGCAAAAACCTGGATTTTGGAACACTAAAGAGAAACTATAGCTGTCTTCATACATGTGTGCCCTTTGGTGCAGTGTAAGTCCACAGGTTCAAGGGCAGGGTCTGTTCCTTCCACCACTGCAGCACTGGAGCCTGGGACAGTGCCTGGCACACAACAGGCTTTCTGGAAATAATTGCAGAGTGATTGAATGACTGGGTGACTGCGTGGGAGACTCAGCTAGTGAGTGAGCAGATGTTCAGACTCAAGGCAAAGCTGAGAAGCAGAGTATTAGTTGTCAGGTACTTTTGACTGATTTAACAGTTCATGCCAAGCTCTTACCAAGCACCTGCTGGGTGTCAGACACAGAGTTATTGTGTGCTGTCAGGAGTTAAAAAAAAAAGCATATGCTCTGTTTTATGTCATCAAGAGGTTGTTTAAAATGTAAATAGGTAACGTCTTCCACAGGAAATGGCATGAGCAGAAGCCTGAGATTAAGAATGAAGTAGTCGATGATGAAGTCAGGATGACAAAGAACATTCTAGACGTTAAGTACAGTACTTCATTCTACCAGCTGTTTGAAGAGCTCACCTGGAGTATTTGAATTAATGTTCAACTCCAGGAAACCCTCTTGATTTTGCCGATCTGACTTTGAAGGCCAGAGCAGAGTGGACCTTGGAACACAACACAGGGCACTTCAGATAGCTGAGGGGCGGAGAGGGGACGTGGGAAGGAGAAGTGGCTTAGCCAGGGCTGCCAAGGTGAGGCGGGAAGGCAGGCTGCTTTCCAGGACCAGCCTGCCTCTCCCAGGGCCTGGCCCGGAGGCAATGCAGCTGAGTGGGGAGGGGGCCAGCTGAGTGGGGAGGGGAGGCAATGCAGCTGAGTGGGGAGGGGGCCAGCTTCTCCCGCCTCTTCACCAACTGGCCTTTGTCAGGCAGCTCTGATGAGCCCTGTGGCCTGGTGAGTTTTCCTCTTGGAAAGAATTGGGGGAAGTTGAGGCCCAGAGATAAGGAGGCAGATCTGTTACCTTGGCCACAGCTCTTGGCAGGTCCTCTCCAGGATTTCCCTGGGCCATCTGAGCATCGTGGGGAGATGAGAGGTCAGGCGTGGGCTGGGTGGGAAACTCTGGAATCTCCCAGGCAACCATGGTAACAGAGGGAAGAATACAGGCCTCTGGTGATCAGCCAAGATCTGTACTTCTGGTTAGTAATCAGGACTTAGACACTCTTTCCATCTGGGGGAAAACGCATTTCCGTAGAGAAAGCATCTCTCCTCAGATTGCATTTATGAGTGCCTAGGAAAGGCCAGGCTTGTGGCAGACGAATATGAGGTTTTGAAATAGGCAAAAACAAACACAAAACTGCCTTCGTTCTTTTCTCCCAGTTATTAAAATTGGCTTTCCCTTTAAATCCTTTAGGCCTCTATTTCTGTCTCCTTCTGGTGAGAAATCTTCATTTTCATCACTCTCAATCTGCAGTTCTTAACTACTGGGGCGAGTTTGTCCCTCCAGAGGACATTTGGCAATGTCCAGGTTCATTTTTGGTTGCCACAACTGGGAGGCACTATTGGTGTCTAGTAGGTCAAGGCCAGGGATGCTGTCGACCTTCCTGTGGTGCACAGGACAGCCCGCACCTCAAAGAATTGCCTGACCCCCAGTATCAATAGTGCGACATTGAGAAGCCAGCCTTGCTTTAAATCTTGCTAATCTCTGTGACATCTTCTCTGGCTGTCTTCATTCCTATCCTCATTCCTTCTAGCTTCTCTTCCAGCCCCCAGAGCCCATTCTATTCCTGCCTGATAACAGCACTTTCGTGTGGAGGCTCCAGGCAGGGGCATGTTGCATTTAAAGGGATGGCAGAAAATAATAGACAGTCATCATGGTAACGGTCATGGCACGAGCGCTCTGTTGTTGAGAGCATGGGTCAGTGCGCACTGTATTGTTCTGTTTGGCCCTCATCCGACCAGCTCTCTGACAGAGGTACTGTTTCATGCCCTTCTTACCCATGAAGATAGAGCTCAGAGGCCCTGCATTCTTGCTCCAAGTCATAGAGTTGCGGAGCCGAGTCAAACTTCCCAGCCTGTTGTGTTGTACATCCTCATTAGTTTGCCTTCCCCCCAGCCCCTTTGTTTCTTCTACAAATGAATTGTTGTTGTTTTTTAACCTTCTTTCCTCTCACCTGGAACAACTTCTCTCCTACGTCCCTCCCATGTCTATCTTTCCTCTGTTCCTCTCCAGTGGGTGTGTGTTCATGGTAGGAGAGTGTCCTACAGCCAGAGGGGACCTTGGAAGCCACAGGCCCAGGAGATGCTGCAGGAGCTGGTGTCAGAATCTGGAGCTTTTAGGAATGAGTTGTCCCAGGGCCTCTCCCAGGAATGTGTTGAATTAGACTCTGACTCTAGCCCCTGGGTAAGTGCGTGTTCTAAAAGCTACAAAGGGGATCCTGAGCTGCACACCACTGACCCAATAAGCTACTAGCAGAAGGGGAAACAGAGGCCCACTGAGGGGAAGTGAGCTGAGAGCAGCACCCAGGTTTCCTGATGGCTGCTCCAGGCCTCGGTACGCAGGGCGAGGCCCCCGTGTCCATGTGTCTCTCCCCAGCCATGAACTGGAGAGAAGCTAGATAAACATTTCCTAGCTGGGTGATAACCAAAAAAAGAGTGTTAAACAAAACACTTTTGTCATATTTGTCTTCTTTTGGACATACCCCCACCCTTAATCTTGCAAGTTTTAGCATTCTTTCAGGTAATGTTACTTAGTTCATAGCTCATCATTTTAAATGTCATTCTTCCCATTTTCCCCTGAATTTAATGCAGTGCATTTCCCTTGCCACTCTTGAAAAATGTTTCTTTTCAGTCCTTTTGAAATCTTTTAGATTCCTGAGGCTAATTAGACAGCAAGGAAAATAAGTCACATTAGTTGGCTGTCTCCTGCGTGGCAGGAGTTGTGCTCTGCTACTTCGCACACATGTTGCCAATCGGTGCTGCCACATGGCAGCCGGGGTTTCCTACTGATGGGGGCGGCACTCAGGAGGCTGGAATAAGTTAGTTGCCTAAAGTCGCAGAGCCAGTAAATGCAGGTGATGGACTTAACTGTGATGACAAAGCCTTGTGATTATCTCACTGTGATACCAAAGTCAGGTTATTTACATCATGCCAATGACCCCCAACTCTCCCCTTTACTTTGTGTTTTGATTCTAACTCTAGTTTTAATGTTGGTTGAACACGCTCTGCATGATGTGTGATTATTTTCCGAAAGAAGGCAATAGGTGTCAGCCAGGGAAGCAGAAAGCCGTCCAGGTCCTTCACTCGGAGGCAATATGATGCTGAGAACTGATCACACGATGATGAAAGAGCTAAGAAACTAAACCGGAGATGAGATAACCCAGGGATTAGGACAGCTCGTCCACCCCTACAGCCGGTGGAATAAGGATGAGGTGTTGTCACCAGGAGCCAGGGTGTGGTGGATGGTGGAGCTCCTACTGGAACAGAGACAGACAGACACCAACCAACCCAGGCCTCTCTCTTTAGTGCCTGTGCCTTATTTAATCTTTTAGTAGTTCCCCCTGTTGGCGAAACCTCTGCAGGAGCCAGAATGCAATGGAATGTGGTTCCCTAAAATACAGAGGTGAGCAGGGAGTGGCAAATAACCGAGGAAGCAGGAGTAGCCAAGCCTTCCTGTCATCCCTCCGCTGACTCGAAGCGAGCCCTGCAGTCGCTGGAGCTTGGCAGAGTCCAGTCCCGACTCTGATCTCGCCTTTTCTGTCAATGTCACCTGAGCAGTCCAAGCCATAGTGGCTTCCCCTTGAATAAAGGAGCGAAGAATCCTTCCGATGTCAGAGCATTGCTGTCAAGGTGAGAAAGGTAGAAAGAGCACAGTTGTTGACACAAAACGGGCCATTCACTAATAGAAAACATTTCTACTGATTTTTTTTTTAAAACCTGCCCTGGCTGGTGTAGCTCAGTGGATTGAGTGCAGGCCTGGGAACCACGCAATTGCAGTTTGATTCCCAGTCAGGGCACATGCCTGGGTTGCAGGCCAGTTCCCAGTAGGGGATTCACGAGAGGCAACCATACATTGATATTTCTCTCCTTCTCTCCTTCCCTTCCCCTCTGAAGATAAATAAATAAAATCTTAAAAAATTATCCTTAAAAAAACCCCTGTAGAACTGAGATTCATCTGCAGTGGGTTTTGTTGCTGATGTTGATGTCGTTCTGGGCAGGGGACTGGAGGCTGCAGTGCCTGTGTCACAAGCAATTAGCAAGTGAGGAGGAAGTCCATGCCCTTCCTCTGTAGGCAGGCTCAAAAGGCCTTTTAAATCACGGATTCAAGGGATTCTGCTGTCTCCTTCTCTATGTTCCCTGTTACCTCCCCTCCCAACACACACACACACACACACACACATACACACACATATGATCATCTGTGCACATTTTTAGTTTAAACCCTAGTAGACGCTGAATCCCGTAACATTTTCTGTACCTGAGTTCTTTCACTGACACCTTACATTGCCCACTTTTCCTTCTGGGACCCAGGGGAAGTCTGACTCCAAGCTCGCCGAGGAGGAAACTTCCTGATGCCATAATTCAAACTCTCATTCTGTCGGCCCCAGAGAGACACAGACAGTCTGACCTACTGGCGAGGTCACCCCAAGTGCGAGTTTCTCGAGGATGCGTGTTCTTGTCCAAGAACAATACTCTTACTGGTGACCCCGGTTTATGGTAAGGGTGGAAATGATTCATTGGCGCTCCAGCAGACGTGCCGGGGACAGCGGAGACAACTGGGGGCATTTCAGATTCTGCTTGGTTCCCACAGACAGGCTTGGCAAGGGCATTTTTTTAGCCTCCCTGATTGAGAGTCATCTTCTGAACAGAGGTGATCTTCCTTCCTCAGGGAAAGGTGAGATGTTTCTGAACAGGGACAAGTGAAGCAGAGAGAGAAGCAACCTGTTAACGCTGGGTTCGCCAGGGCTCAGACAGACCAGTGGCATGCCAAAGGGCATGGCAGAGAGCGTCTCAGGTCTGGGACCCGGCCAGCCAGAGAGCAGCAGAATCTGGGTTTGAATGACGACTTTCAGTAGCCATTCTCTCCTTTGCTAATTCAATTAATGTTTAGTGAATGTGTGCTGTGGGCCAACCTATAGTCCATGCTAGGGACAGAGCAGCAAATAAAAAAGACAAACGTCCCGCCTTCCTGGAGACGGGTAGCAGAGACCAACAGTGCACAGAGTGAACAACGTCTTTCGTGCACTTGGTGTTTGTAAGTGCCAAGGTGTAGCGCTGGAGCAGAGAAGGGCGGCTGGAAGGGTCATGTGGTGGCCTCCCCGAGATTGGGGCATATGGCTTTGGATAGGTGAGCAGAGTGTGACTCTGTGGGGAAGGGCATATCCAGTGGAGGGAGCCCCAGGGGCCATCCTGGGGTGAGAAGGCCAGTGTGCTCCTTCCTAAAATGCCACATCTATAAGGACCCTGTTGGTACTTTGTGCCAAATAGCACTAAAAACAGATGGCAGCAAACCCGATGAACTATGAGCTAGAATTAAAGAGCATGTGTCTAAGTTCATTTCCGATAGGATTCTGTGGGTGGAAGTTGTTCTGCTTGTAGGACATCAGCGCTGTCTGACCTTAGAAGCCACTATAGGGATTAACATTGACATTTTCCAGCTTTTTCTGCTGTTTCATTTTCTTCCTGGGACATAAACATACAACTCCACTCACCCTCCCTGCCCCCGCAAACCCACAGGAATCCTCATGCATCTCCAGTTCCGAGTGGGTGAAAGGACTGTCTAGAGCAGAACAAGCACTGAGAGGGATGGTTGGTTGCTTGGGAGGTGACACACTGCAGAGCCAGCCCCTTGGGAAGTGGAGGGGGAGCCCCATAGGATAGAGATGTCACTTGAGGCTCCTCGTTGGTGGCAATGCTGTGGATCCCTGCCCAGAGCCCCTTCGTCAGACAAGTGGACCCTTCCCCCAGCTCGGTGAGGCAGCTGCTTTCATTTGCCCCCGTGGTTTTCATCTGCCCCCTGCTCTGGAGAATTCTCTCCTGCTACCGAGAGCTGCCTCACCCAGGAAGGCATGCTCAAAGGAGAACAGCCCACAGCCAAAGGCCGGCAGAGACGGGAGGACCACAGCTAGGTCCCTTGCTTCCAGGAGGACAACCCAGTGGTGTGATGTGCGCCCCAGAGCCTCCCTGGCCCAGGCCGTAGTGGCCGGAACTTACTGGGGACCCTGTCCTCATTCAGCCCCTTCCCTTCCTTTCCTGCCTCACTCCCCCCTTATGGGTTTCTCCTGAAGAGGACACCTTCAACATGCACTGTGCCCTTGAACCTAGTCTTGGATCTGCCCACCCTACTGACAGCACCCTTTGAATTAGTTATGTTGCTTGTCACAAATCACCCCGATTTAGCAGATTACAACAACAATAGACATTTATTATGTCACATGGTGAGTCAGGAACCTGGGAACAGCTTAGAATGTCTCATGAGGTGGCATTTTTTTGAGATGTCCATCCATCAGTTGGCCAGGGCTGCAGCCTGATGGGAGAACAAGGTTTCGCATCCAGCCTGGGTTACGCCATGCGTCTCCGCCGGCACACAGAGCATAAGAATATAACATTCCAGTGTCAGGGCGGGCGGATCTGATTTCAAGGCTGTTCTCTCGTGACGTGAGTGGAGGTGCTGGCTGAGGGCTGGAGCTTTCAGTTCCTTGCCCTGTGGGAACCTCTGCCTGGGACAGTTTGTGTCCCAGGGAGAGCTGTTGCTCCCTCCAGAAGGAGCGATGTCAGAGAGGGCCAGGGAGAAGGTGCCAGGTTTTTAACGGCCTCGCCTTGGCAGGCCTATGCTGCCATTTCTGCAGTGTCCTGCTGATGACCCAGGCCAGCTCTATTTGTGACCAGAGGGAGCTGCACAAAAGCATGACGACCAAGCAGGACCAAGGCTCTCGGGCGCCTTCTTAGCGGCTGGCTACCACGCCCTGTAAGGGGCTCTGAATTGTGATAATCCCTTTGATCTTAACCTGTTGGCCCCTCCTTCTGGCTTCCTGTGTATTTTCCAACACTAAGATTCAACATCGCCCTCCTTCCCCACCAAATGACATCTTAAATCCCGGGTGACTCTGAAACTGTTAGTTCTAAACAGAAAGCTTAACCGATTTCTCCATTTTTACCAAAAGAAATAACTGTATGAACAAGACCTGTGTTTTGATGGCTATGCAAATATATCAGCACCCGAAATGTCATCTTCTCCTGGTCTCTATGCAGGTTGGGAAGGATGGTGCAACCTGGACTGCATGTGAAACCTTATTCTCCCCTCAGGCTGCTACTCTCAGGAGCGTTCTGTTTAGGCAACATGAAGTGACTGGCGGGGAAGTCATGCAGGACTGAGAAGCGAGGAACTTGAGCCAGGAGCTGTATTTCTGTTTTAAACACGTGTCCAGTGCACAGATACAGAGGAATGCTGTTAATTTATTGTGAAATAGATAAAACTCATTTTCATATTGCTTTATCATTTTCTCCTCTTTCAGGAATCTAGGGGAAGGGTTATAAGGAAATCGTGTCAGAAATCTGCTGTGGGGGTGGGGACAGGGTCTCTAGCTTTGCTCTCCGGCATGAATTACAGTTTGCAGCATGCACAGTGCAGTGAACGTGGGTTTGTTTTCTCTTTGTGAGTACTGATCCTTAGTTCCCTCCTGCTTCTGCCCATGTCAGATCAGTGCTTCCCAGTCCCGCTCTCCGCCTTGCTGGGAAGAGTCGCTGAGAAGTGGAACACGGTGGCACACTTACCGTTCGACCCGTTTTCCTTTCACCTATTTGCTGTGTGAATGTGAACCAATAAATTGACCTCTTTAAGCCTCTACTTTCTCAGCTGTGAAGAATTAGCGCCTAAATCCCAGAGTGCTTTTGAGGATTAAGTGCGATTCTGCCTGTGTCAGTAGAGCTCAGCAGTGCCCTATCATGGACAGCTGTACATAAATGGAAGCCGCCACATTTGTGTCCCATCCTCCATAATACCTTCCTCAGTCACTTCCTGTGGACCTGCAAACAATGGCTGTGCGTCGGGGTACAGCAGGGCTCCCCCAGGTCCTAGGCGTTTTTACTCTGCTCTCAGCTATGTGTGGCACAGTTCCTATGGACTTGCAAGACCTAATCACATCCGACTCATCTCAACTCTGAGTTCAGAGATGTCATGTTGATAGCTTGAAATCAGCCATGCTGAGAATATTTACACCGTGGGAAGAGGCCACCGTTGGAGCGTTTGCATCTTGGCCCTGTAAGGCAGAGCTCCTCCTGTCTAACCAGTAATTAATGATTTTCCAGCATGTATCCTCCCAGGACTGTTTCTTCAGAAGAACAATCTGAATTGCTGGTCTACCTTGCTGGTCCTGCACCCGCCTCCCCCTCAAATGCCTCTTCAACCATCTCTTTTATTTCCTTCACCCTCTTAAACCTCCACAAAACTTCATTATTTTTCCCAGGTCACTCTGCTCCTCTCCATTTCTTTGCTTCACTGTGGTGAAGGAAATACTCCCAAAGCACCAATTTCATCATGTCCAGAGAGTCCTGCTCATGGTCATCCACAGCATCTGTGCTGTGGCAGTAGTGTGCCTGCGATTGCTCAGAAGTGGGATCTTAAATCTCCTGCCCCACTGTCTCCACTCGATGGACCCAGTGTCTGTCGGACGTGGGATCTGTACAGAAGAAACATGGGCTCTACCCCAGGAAGATCTCAGCTTCAGTCCTAGTTCCGTCTCCTCTGGCGGGGCAACCTTGGGAAAGTTACTTCCCGAAGGGTCACTGTGGGGTTACACGTGTTAGTGGGTTTTCCATTCTAAGAACAGCAACTGGCATGCAGTCAGTGCTCAGTAAATGTCTTGTTGTTGTTATCCCACTCGCTCACCAGTGTTCCGCCTCCCCCGAACCTCCCCAGAGCCTTTCCTCTCCCACAGTTACGTCGTGCTCAGTAGGACCGGCTGCTGTTTTGTAAACTAAGGATGTCCTTTCATCTCCCCTTCCCTGTACAAATTCAGTCACCAGAGTCGGGCCTTAACTCACCCAAGAAAGCCCTCCCTAACTTTCTTAGCCCACTTTACATCTCCCTACCTGAGAAAGGAAGTACAGTTCCAAGGGCGGTCACATAGTTAGGGCCTGTTCATGGTGGGTCCGAGTTGTGTGGGCACAGGGCTGGGGCAGCTCCCACCTTCCTGCAGGTCATGGATTCACGGTCAGAATGTGCTGAGTAAAGAGCCCATCACAGTGCAGCTCAGAGAGCAAAACGGGAAGATCATGCTGGGAAGCACAAGGGAGAGGGCATCTCCTTCATACATGTGGATTTCAGGGAGGGGGTCCCTGAGGAAATGACACATAAATTGAGGGGACTGAAGGGTGCGGGCAGTATCAAGATGGACATGGGAAGAGGTGGGGTAGGGTTTGGATTGTTCCAGAGAAAAAAGGACACATAAAGAGGCCCAGCACCTGGAGACACCATGATGACGTAGATGGGCTCCAGAGAGTTCACTGTGCCTGGGATGTAGAGTCTTGAGGCTGAGTCACCAGGGCTTTGCCTGAACCTTAAGAGGTTGAGATGTTGTCATGAGGACCACAGACAGTGCGCAGAAGATTAGCCAGATCAGATTTTTATTCTTACCGATTGCCGTTTTGCTCATGGTGTTTCTGGGTTACCCACACTTACACCCGTAAATGAAACGGTGCTTCTGTGGTTCTCAATGTCATCTTCCCTAAAATGGGATTTTGCCGAGTGTGCTGCAGGAGACAATGTGTGGGAAAGCACTTCAGAAACCCTCCAAGCTGTCTGCACAGGAGGGGGATAATTAGTAATTTGGGGTGGAGGGCATAGCCGCGGGTATCCTGGAGTGTTGGAAAAGGCTGAGTTCACATCCTTCTCACCCTTTTATGCTGATCTCATTGTTTCCATTTCACAGATGAGGATGACACCTAACTGGTAAGATTCTGAAGAAGAAGCATTTAGGGTATACAATTCTAGGATACAGAGTGGTGTTCAGAGAATGTTTACACACACACACACACACACACACACCATATATGCTCCAACTTACCTTCCTTACATAAGGGCGAAACATATTCGTATCTTAAAACAAAACACAAAAGTACGTAACATACAACTGGGCAAATAGTAGCAAATTACATCATAATGTTAAAGTAGATAGTGGAATAATGATGTCTCTCCTCCTGTGTTTGGCATTAGACCAAGTAAGTCAAAGCCTCTGTCTTCAGTTTCCCTCGCCTCCGGTGCACATTCAGACACAGGCGCACACACACCTTTTTATCAGGCTTCCTGATGCATTTGCCTTGGAGGTGATGGTTTGGATTTCTTAATATATATGTTTCAGGGTCCTTCATACATGCAACTGCTCTGAAAGCGAGCAGAGGCCCATTGTGGCCCTCCTCCCTGGCCCTTTGACAATGGACAACCCTGGGTCTGCGGGGTAATTGCAGGCAGCAATAAGATACACTCTGAGGTTCAAGATTCAAGTGGGGTTTCAAGCAGGCATTCTCAAGTTTGCAAAATGTTGCCCAGGCTTTCCTGGGACCCAGGGAACTGCTGGTAATTTTAGAGCTTTCTCCTTTATTGTTAGGGGTTTTCCACTGAATTACACATACAATTTGGCACACATACTGCAAAATATATGGTTTTCATTTTCTGTGACTAGATAAGCCTAGAGCACAAGGGATTAATTAAAAACAACAGGCTGGAGTGATTCCTCTTCCCACATCTAGTGTTAGGAGTGGCACAGCATATTTGTCTTTGGTTTGTGCTCATTAACATAATTGGGGGCATGGCAGTCCTCTCTTTATAGGTGAGAGACCACAAAGAGGATGGAGGAGAACTAGGGCGTATGGAGAATGACAAGGGTCACTGGCAATAATGGTCAGCTAGATGAATCAGGTTTGGGGCCTCTGGTTTTGTTTCAAGTGTGATATCTTTGGAGCTGCAGTTTTCTATGGGGTTGGCCTTTATGTTGGAAATCTGACATTATTTAAAAGTTGGCTAAGGAGTACCTTCTGGAGTTTTATCGGTTAGTCAGTCCTGCCTCCACTAAGCCTCCAGTGTCTTACAGAGGAGGCTCTGGCCTGTCTGTAGTTCACGGAGAGGCGGGGTAGAGTCCATAATGGCCTGTGAGTTTGAGTGAAACTGAGTGGAGGTACAGGCTGTAGACACGGGTCTCCCTGTGCCTGTCCTGGTATCTTTCTTCTGCTGTTATCCTCAGCCACCTGATGGTGACATGACCTAAGGACCCGCGCTTGCCCGCCTTCCCTCCCATGGTCCCTCCTCCTTCCCGCCTTCGACAGTGATTGAACACACGCTCTGTGTGAGGAGCTGGGCAGAGTGCTCGCTCTCTAGTCGGGGAGATAATCCTTAAACCTAGTGCTTTCATTGCAGCCACCTGGAACTATTGTGATTGATTGCGATCTGCCTGGAGTTCCGGAGTGTGGACAGGGAGCAGGGTGACTTTGGGCTGATGGGACAAAGAGAGCCCCTAATGGGAGCAGTGGATGGAGGGAGGGCCGTGGCCAATGGAAGGACCCGAGGAGTACAGAGGTGGTGTTTCACCAAGGAGGGAATGCAACTGGTTGGAGAACACGGACACAAGTTCAACCTTGGGAGTGAGCACGAGATAATATTAGTAAACCCTTATGTTTTGTGTATCAGTTGGCAGAGAGTTTTTTTCTTCAGAGAAATTCCCTTAGCCTGGCAAGAATGAAATAAACTGGCCACATCCAGACATTAAGAGGGAATCAAGATGTCAGCTCTCCATTTCCAGTAATCTATCTGAAGGATTGGAAAAAAATGCTCTCATGTATTAATTTAATTATTAACCAGCTAAACATAGCAAAATAATCTAAATAATAGAAATAGTGTAGTTTCCTAAATGGCATCTTTGAAGAGTTTATAATAACCTAAAAGTTCTCAGAATTATTAAGTGGAAAAATTAGGATAAAATGTTTATATACACATATAATCAAAACTCTTTTAAGTGAACATGATAAAGCATAAAGGGGACATACCAACATGCCTCCAAGGGCTACCCTTAATAGCTAACAATGAAAATGGAAGGGATGGCTAGGATTTTAATGGGGTGGCGATTCAGGAGGGAGGAAACTGTAGGAAAGACACCTGCGTAGGAAATTCAGGAAGCCATCGTCTCAGGCCTCCCAGCTGATACAGATGTCAGAATTATTTTTGATGATTCAAGCTTTTTCTACCAAAATGCAGTTTTGATGATTCAAGCTTTTTCTACCAAAACTGATGGAAGCTTCAACTGTGCCCGCTAACGAGCAGGCACCAGTGAATAGATGAGCAGTAACTTTAGTTCACATTAAGCGAGACCTGCCCTGTGCTGGGCAGGAATGCCCTTCCTCATCCACGGCTGTCGTGCCGCAGAGAAAGATGCAACTCACGGGAGTTCACCTGCTCCGCACTGCAGCCCAAACCCTAAGGATGTATGTAGGGGGCAAATTACTCTTGACTTAAGACAAAAGAAAACAAAGCCACCACATTTTCTTCCCCCCTTTACTCTTTCTTTACTTCTTTGTTGGGTTGAAAAGTAGGAGACTGGTTTCAGGGTTGGCCCTGGTCCAGGGTCTCCTCTGTCAGGGCCTCCATTTCCCATCTACGCAGTGCACTGCAGTCCATTCCGAATGGCTGGGGGTGGAGCCAAGGCCGGCAGAACATAGCAGTGAAATTTCTTAAGGATAAACAAGAGACCACAAAAATCCATGTATGTTTGTGTTTATCCTAATTTAACATAACCTCCAAGTAAGATCTGTGCAGGATGCAATACAGTCGAATTTTGCTGTGGGGTGGACACTCACATCCCATTTAAGGAACTCAGGCCACTTAACTGGTTTTCAAAGGCCCCTCCAGTCTCAGGACCATGCATCTCTGTGGTTTTGAACTGCCACCCACGCCTTCCACATTTCGGAGATGGGCACCCAAGTTTGGGGTTTTTTTTTCAGCACCCCTTGTAGCACACAGGAAAACAGTGTAAGCTTCAGTCTTTCTTCTCTAGGCTGAGGTCTTGGAAAGCTCCTGTGCATTTTAGACGAAATGTGAGGCATTTCCTCAACCATCAAGGATCCAGCAGAGAAGTCTAATATCTACTATTATGCGGACAGTCCCATCCTTTCTATCATCCTTCAACTGAGGGCCCAGTTAGGACTTTTACTTCTAAGAAAGATGTTAAAACTACTACTACTACTACTAATATGTAATAATTATAATAATCTATATTAGTAATCCATACTACTAATAGTGTAATAGTAACAATACTAACTGAATCAGTTAAAGTTTTTTTGGAGCAAGTCACTGAAACGTCTCTGGGCAATCAGCAAAAAGGGACTTTACTACGAGCACGTGGGATTGAAAGAATAATTGGGCAAGCAGACCTCAGCAAGGACGGGAACCAGGGATTTTCATGGGATGAGATAGCAGGAAATAATGAACAGCTTCTCTGGGTAACACTATTCACACGAATCATCGCCATCCATTCAATTCAATTTAGATTGGGGAGAGAGCCAGAGTGTGCACATGCACACGAGAGCACGAAGATGGCAATGCTGCCCAGGAGAGGAAACAAAGACTTCTACCTTTTTTGACAATTGGTGTGAACACGTACAAGAGGATCATACTGACACTATATACAATGCATTATTCCTAGTCCTCAGCACTAACTTTCATAGAAGCATTCGTATATCTTTCCTGCAGATGATGCGCCTGAGGTTCAGAGAGGTAGAGTAACTTGCCCAGGGTCACACAGCAGGGTTACTGAGACTTAGACCCGCGTCTTTCCGATTCCAGTGGACAGGCCCAGTCTGCTCTCCTTGGCTCTCATTCATCCCCTCATGGTCCAAATCCCACTTGGTCAATTCAGTTTGCTTTCTAAATTGGCTCATTATCTTCTTCTTCTGTTTCACGAAGTTCGATGTCCTGCATCAGGAGGAAAATGCTCACCATGGCAGCAGGTCTGTCTTCATGCCTCTCGGTCTTCTTACCCATCACCGATCCACTTTCTGGAAACAGCCTGACATTTTATTACATATTATTCCTTTATTTGGATGGTGTTTGATGACTTATTTAAATCTAGGTGGAGTTTTGTATTCCCACTTTCTAAAGGAGGCACTTGATTAATATTTCTTGAAGGAATGACTGCAGGGCGTGGAAGCGGACCATGTGACACCTTTAACTCCTCGATTTGGCTGGTGACTAATTCCAAGTCTATTCCCCAGGCCAGCTCTTTCTCCTGCTTCCCTGTTTCAGTAACTTCTCTGTCCTCCCAGTCCATCAGGCTTACGTCTCCCAGGTGTCTGTGCGAGTCCCCGTCTGGCCCTGTAGGCCGATTGCCCTGGCCTGCAGCACACTGGTCGGTGACATCACCTGGAGCTACAGAACACGCTTCCCAGCCACAGTCCTGTTCCTTGCTCTTTTTCCTTAGCCTTTGTCCTAAAGCAGAGTGTGATTGTCCTGAAGCTAGCCCTCGCTGACCAGTCCTTGCTTCACTCTCCAGACTTGAATCTCAGCACCATTGTCCCAGCAAAGACCTTGGCTTTTATGGTCTGTCTGGACAACTAATCCCACCCTTGTGATGTAACAAAGCATGAAGGTGAAGCCACCCTTTCTCAGCAGGTCCTCAGCACCCCAAAGACAGTGCACAGCTCCCTAGCACAAGAGTGCCCTTCCCCTCTGGTTCCCCGGGGCTGACAGGGGGCGTCAGAATGTTATCTTCCTCATTTCTTACGTCCACATAAGACCCAGTATCTGCCATCTGTATCCTGCTCAATCTCTCACTGTCATTCCATTTCCAGGCAACTAACTATATAGCTCAGGACCCTAGTGCTTGTCATCAGAAGTGTTCTGCCCTCTTCCTGTCTCCCTGCCTCCTGTCTTACCTCTCAGGTGCCATGGGCACCCAGAAGGTTTGTTGAGCAGGAAGGCCCATGTGAATTGCTCTGCGTGCAATTCATTCAGAAGGTCCCAGAGCAGGGCAGCAGCTCGAGGGACCTTTGGGGACCTCCTCCCACCGGAATGGGCTGCTCTTCACTCCTGTCTCTGAATGCTTCTCCCCTGCACCCCACTGTCTAGCCACACTGGGCCACACAGTTCCTCTTCTCCTCTGCTCTGATTTTTTTTGAAGGGGAAATTTGAATAAAGAACTCCTTACACTGTTGTATTTTATCCTCTGAAATCTTACCCATATTTCAGGACCCAGCTCACCACCACTTTTTCCCTAGTGCCTTCCCTCTCTTCTGTGGTCAAAATCAATCTGTGTGTATGTGTGTGTGTGTGTGTGTGTGTGTCTGTCTGTCTGTCTGTCTGTCTCTGGGCTCCTGTTACATTTTCTGCTGTTCTTAGAAGACCAATGGCATCTGCTCTTTATCATGACTGCTGTCTGACCACCACCTCAGACCAACGACTCTCAAGTATGACCCTTCAGTCCCTTGACAAAGAATCACCTGGGAAGGAGGGTGGGGAGGGCGGGAGGGCAGTCCCCGTTCCAGTGCCTGTTCCCCAGCCCATCCAAGAACGGACGCCTGTTCTCCGTGCCATCCAGCACTTACTCCTGTTCTTTCCAAAGACAGAACCCTAACTTCCTTGTGGGGAGTCTCCTCCCCGTGATTCACAGTCTTTCTCAGGGGGACACTCATGGAAGGTGCCATGCCCTGTCTCCCGAGGGACAAACAGGTAGCACATTCCATTCTCTGTCATTCTGAATTTGGAGCTAAAAAAAGGACAGAAAACAGTTCTTGGAAAGTTTGTTCGTTACTGTCCTCCAACCTACAACACCCACTGCTTTTCTGATGAAATTAAATTGTGGAAGGAAAGTATCGTAGGCCCTGTGGTGAGCCATGTGATGGGAACCCACACAGCCTCATCGGATGGAAAGAAAGCTGAGCATCACGGCTCAGCAGGGCCACCACCAGGGCCAAACTGGGTTGCTTCCAGCCTAAGAAAGGAAAGATGGGATGACTGAGTCGGAACACTTGGGTGAGAACCAAGAGATTTGCATTTTTATCCAAACTTCCCCAGTTTCTTTCTTTTAATAACCTTTGTTGTTTTGGAATAGTTTTAGATTTACAGAAAACTTGGGAGGGGAGGGGAGGGGTCCCTTACACCTCTCACTGCGGCCTGTTGTTAACCTGTGCCTTCTGCATTAGTTCTTGCGCCATCAAACACCCGCTGTGCTGCATTGACGAGATGAAGAAACAGACACGGTGTATTACTATTAACTGAATTCCAGTTTCCCCATCAATGTCCTTTTTCTGTTCCAGTGTCCAGCCTGGGTACCACAGTGCACTTTGTCATCCTGTCTCCCTGGCATCCCTTGGTCGGTGACAGTTGCTTGGGCTGCCTTGTGTGCCATGACCTTGGCAGTGCTGAATTGTTCTGACTGGATCCCTTGTCGAATGCCCACTGTCTGTCCCTGTGATTTTGACAAAACACCGCACTGTTATTATCATGTGCCACGCTGTTGGGTGGCCTGGTGGAGAGGGCGAGTCGGCAGCCATGTGCTGATGTCATTTGCGCTGCCACCTGTCTCGCTGCCCTGCATGAGGAACCAGGCCTTCCTCCCCCTGCCTCCCCCATCACGCTCGGTCACTGCGCATTCCGTGACGAGACTCGGAGCAGCTCCCATGCTGTAATGGGGCCGAATGTATTTGACTCTAGGGTTTCCAGACACAAATAATCACATAATTACAAAGGAAAACTCTAATTGCGATCATCTGACCACATTTTGACATCTCTCTTTCAGTCCATTCATGAACGTGTCGCTCAGAGCCCCATCAGAGAAAAAGAAGGGAAGAGAAAGGGACTGTTGTGTGTTTTCATCAGAGCCGGGAAGACAGGCTCTTGCTCTAGGCATGTTTATAAATGCAAAAATATTTCGGATGCTTTTGCGATGTTGCTCATTCGGGTTCGGTGGCCAGGGGGAATGTGTTGGGGGGCGGCATTTCATCCAGCCGAGCTGCTGCTGGATGGAGGCTGCTCTTGGCTCTGCTGAGGGGGAAACACCGTCGTGCTGGGGGGCTGCTGTTTCACAGAATTAAGATGAGCAAACTCCGTTCAAATACTGGCTGAAACCACTGCCCATCAAAAGCATTCACCGAGTATAGCTTAGTGGATTTTGCGCTGTATTAAGTACATCCCATACATAAACACCCAAAGCTGATACCATTCTAAAAAGCTCAGAGTTTTAGTTCTCTTCTGTCCATAGTGAACAATGAAAGAATAAAGGCTTGAGAGGAAAATGCTGAGGACCAGGAGACTCTAAATGGCTGAGCTGGGGCGGGGGGACTCGAATCTCTATGGGACTCAAGCCAACATTTTGGTCTTTCCTCTTCAGAGCCAGCAAACACTGCCTGACTTTTTCTTTCCCCAGGTGTAGGTACACACATGCACTCGTCTATCGCTCATTTATTATCATTATTATTAAGTGAACAAAATCAGTACCTCCCCTATTGTTTTGTAATCCAGTACACTTCCTATTCAGCATTATATAGCACAGCGTTCTTCAAGATGGGGTCCATGAGGCAAATGCATTGGACCCCCTTGGGGAGCCTGTCGGGGTGCCCACTCCTGGACCCCAGTGCAGACCTCCTGAATTAGAAACCCTGGGAGTGAGCCTCACATGGCAACTAAACAAGCTATGCATGCCGTTGATGCAAATTCTTACTGAAGTTTGAGAACCCCCTCTGCAGGGCCACATGTGGGACTGGAACTCTGGGGGGCAGGGGCAGCCTGTGTAGTTTCAAGTCTGGGAATTTCTTGCGTGTTAACCTTGGACAAGTCAGAGCCTCAGCTGTAAGATGGGTAGTTTCTCACTTTGCATGGTTGCTGTTAAGATTATAAGAGAGAATGTGGACATGAACCTGCTCTCCCTGAGAAAGGAAGCATTTCACAGTTCTAAATGTATGGGAGAAAGAAGAAAGCCAGAATAGCCCGGTGCTGTAATGTATGTCTCTCATCTGATGGCAGGAAGGCTTTGAGGTGGCTTTACATAACTGTGAATAGCACAATGGGCTTGAAGTAACCCCTGGGGGCACTTGTGCTGAAAAGAAAGGATTGATAGGAAAACACAAAAGCCAGGTGGAAGGGTAGCATTTACTAGCACAGCCTGGAGACTGGAGTTTCTTAGCCTCAGCTCTCCAGGTGTTTGGGGCTGGGGACTGTCTTGAACACGGAAGGATGTCGAACAGCAGCACTCCTGGTCTCAGCCCGCTAGATGCCAGCAGCATCCACTCCCTGGTTGTAACAATCAGAAATGTCTTCAGACATTGACAAACGCCCCCCGAGAAGGGAGGTGGGTGGGGGGTGGAACTAGCCCTGGTTGAAAAGTGCCCCTCTCCTGGGAGATAGAACTGGTTCAGACCCTGACTCTACCATTTAACCACTTCCGTGGATTCAGCAACATGTTTAATCTCCCAAAGCCTTGGTGTTCTTAGATTATTATCCCCCATCACTTATTTAATAGCTAAATTCCTACCCCACAGGGTTCTTGTAAGGATTACACATAAAAAAGTATATCAAGAATATAGCCAAGTTCTTGACTCTGTGCTTGTGTGTGTGTGTGTGTGTTTAATAAATTTTAGAATTTTGCCAAAACATTTGACTTCCACAGTCCTTTTGCACAAAGGGATTTTGAAAAAAAAATCTGAGAATTGTTAACTTTAGGCCCAGAACTCTGAACTGAGGACGTTCTTACTGGAATGAGGGCACTGCATGTCTGAGCTGAATCAGACGTTATTTTTCCAAGAATCAGGAGACTGTCGACAGCCGGTGCTCTGCAGAATAGTGCTGCTTGGACCCAGCTCTGCCAGAGCTTTCTACCAGGCTGCAGTGAAATTGCTCGTCTCTTCCCAATGTGGACACGGACACACCGGTTGGGCCCACGGGCAGAGTTGAGACCAGGGAGGTGTTTGGTTTAGCTCTCCCTCGCCCTGGCTATTGGAACACTGAGTCTGTGGAGGGCTGCTCTCGCAAGAGAATGGGAGGTTTTAACATTTGGGACAAATTAACCAGTTTGACAAAAGCAAAACAGTTCCCCTTTTAAGATGAAGTGCTCCTTAAGTGCCTATACAGTTTCCAGCCCAGACAGCGTTTTTCTCCTCCCCTGTCTGGTCTGGAGGGGCATTGGAACCCAACGTGCGAGCAGATACCCAGACGCAGTTCTCCTGTGGGCCCGGCTCTGCGGAGTTGAGTGATTAGGCCCCGATAACAATCTCAGTCGGGCCTGAACTTGGCCTGAACCCAGAGCTTTCTGCTTTTCCTGCCATTCCTGCTGATGACTTTGGTGTGCACCCTCCCACCACCTCCCACCTCCAGTCATTTGAATACTTTCTCTGCTATTGTTTCTCCCACAACAATTGCCGTAACAGCTTGATGCTTTTCCTGGCCTGCGCCCAGTTTTCGTGAGTGCGAATCAATAACCCAAACCCTTTCTTCCAGAATTCCTCCTGTGCCTCCGGGGAAAGCCACGGCCTGCCTGCAGTTGGTTAATGAACGTCACAAGGAATCAGGGTGATGGATATCTGCTTCCCTCAAGCCCTGCTAGCCTCTCATAGTGCCAGGATTGCGGGTGGGTTACCCACCCTGTGATTAAACACTTCCAGGGACACGCGCCTCATTACCTTACAAAACGTTACAAAACGATGTGTTCCCTGTGGCACAGTGCCAGCTATTATTCTCCACAGTAGCTGTCTGGCCATGTCCTTCCTATCACTTATCAGCACCTGTAACATTTTAATTAATTTGTTTGTTTGTCGACTATCTGGGCCTCCTTCCCCCCAACAAATGTAGGCTCCTTGAGGACAGAGAACCGTGTGATCTGGTGAACATTGGGCTTTGATGCTCTTTTTGAATATTAGCTGTGTATGAAATAGTTTACTGCTTGAGCCAGACAGCAACCCTGGTGTAGAGGTCATATTCATATTTGTATTTTTTCCCCAGTGTGCAGCTTGGGTGCAGACACAGACTGAGCATTATGATGTGTCACGAGGGACACAGGTTTAGGAGTCAGAAAAAACTCTGGTAAAGTCCTGCCTTCCCACTCACAAGGGCCTCCAGCAACAAACAATTCTGAGCTGCAATTGCTTTGCCTGTGAAATGAGCTTACCCAATTCAAACATTGTTGCAAAGATTAAAAGGGATTTTTCTAGAGTACTTAGCAGTACTCCTCACATGGCAGGTGTTTGGGAAATACGTTTTGAATTGTACTGAGGAGGTCAGGTGATTGTCACCAGCAGGGTCAGAGGAGGCCCAGGGCCCAAGGGGAAGGGGTGTGGCCCATCCATCTGTCCCCGCTAGGCTGGACTCTGTCTTTGCAGAGGTTAGCAGACTGAAGTCACCAACCCATTCATTCATTCCTGAAAGCCCTTTGAGCACCTGGGGTCCCTCCAGGAGCTTGCCCACAGGTGTGGTGGCGTCAGTAGAGTGGGGCTCTGCTCTTTGGCCACCTGCCCCAGTCATTTCATAACAGAATTGATTTCAAACATGCATTTCCTTTCTTTGCCTTTCAACTTGTGGCTGCCTGCGGTGTTAAACCGTTGATTCCCCCAAATGTGCCTAGATCCTGGATGCTGTACAAATGCAACCCACACAAACACACACACATTCAGGCATTTGTCTGTCACTGTCCTAAATTAAGAACAAATCACAGTCAGTTTAAATCTCCCAATTTAATAAACAGCAGATCCCCAAATGTCTGAGCATCTAGTCTTTTTGCAAAGCCTTCAACTTGTGGCTCACATTTGCGACTGAGGAAAAAAGTAGTAAATGACATGAAATGGAAAGGGAGGGGCTGTTGTGGGAGCAGATGGGTTACTCACCAGGCCAGGAATGTGAACACAAGTCGGGTAGGGCTGGGCTCCACCATGCAGCCGGGCCATGCCCAGGCCTCTGGTCTCCGCAGACCCTGCCTGGGGTCTCGAGTTCCAGTCAGCACAGCCTGGAGCTGTGCTTTGTGATGAGCAGCTAGCTGTTGAGCAACAGGATTTTCTTTTCAAAGATGTGTCCGGAGTGGAAGAGCTTCCAATTCATAACAGAGTATCGGCTTTCCAGGGCCCAAGGAAACCTCACCTCTGTCTCTTCAGATCGCAAGATGCTTCCGACCACAGCTCGTACTATGCCAAATCTGTTTTTGTTGTTCATGGGAGGACCATTTAAAGTAGTGGGGCTCAGGGAAAGCACATGGGACTAGAAATGGATCCTAGGCCTGGTCCTACCCTAAGCTTTTTATGGATCCTAAAAGAATTCACTTCCTGCCTCTGGGACCTTGTTTCCTCATCTATGGTCTGAGGAAGGCTTCAAATCGGTTGCTCGAAAATTATGGTCTGGGAAGCATTGGGAGGTTTTTAAATATTAAGGCTGTATGTACACCTCCCACCTACGCTCCGACCAGAGCAATGCCACTGAGGTAGGGTGAATAATGGCCCGCAAATGCGTCTACATCCAATCCCTGGACCTCTGAGTAGGTGTTCTTACGTGGCAAAGGGAACTTTGCAGATGTGATTAAGTTAAGGCTCTTGAGATGCAGACGCTATCCTGGATCACCCAGGAGCATCCAGTGTAATCACAATGCTCTTTTAAGGAGCAGACAGGAGAGTCAGGGTGACAGAGGGGGTGCAAGGAAAGATGCAGAAAGAGAGACTGGAGGATGCTGTGCACCTGGCTTTGAAGATGGGGGATGGACCATGACACAAGGGGTGCAGGTGGCTCCCAGAAGTTGGGGAAAGGCAAAGAGGGAAAGAAAGAGAGGGAGAGAGGGAGAAAAGTATTGTCGCATCACCTTCAGAGAGCTGTGCACCCTGCTGATACCTTGATTGTAGGTCTCTTGACTTCCAGGCGATAAATTTGTGTTGTTTTCAGCCACTAAGCTTGCGGTAATTTTTTACAGCTGCCCTAGGAGATGAACACACACCCCTTTATTTGATTTATATGTTGAGGTTTCACCTAAGATTTCATCTGAGGCAAGATTTTGGTGGTTAAAGTGTTCAAAAGCCACCAGGAGAGTTGGTCCCTGCAGTTCATTTCAGTTGGAAACAAGGACCACGGACTCCTCAGTATTAAAGGACCACTCTGGGGGCCAAGAATGTGAGCCCTCGCCGTCCACGTGGGGTGAACACACCCGCTCTGTCACATCCCCTGCGTCATCAAGCCAGCTGTGCCTCAGGGATGGCTCCTCCTCTCCCTTCAATCAGCAGCCCTTCCGGGTGTGGGGGAACCTTTTGCTCCTGCAGGATACCCTCCTGGAGAGGGGAATGGCGGGCCATTTCCCGTCCTCTCCCAGCCGTTTCCCGAGGCAGCTCCAGGACTCGGCTTCTCTGGCAGGATGCGGCCTGCGATGACCTCTAGCAAGTTCTCCACGAGAGCGCAAGCTCCAGGAGGGCAGGGCTTCTGCTGTGGGGCCCGCCACACTCTTCCCTGTGCACGGCCTATTGCAATGATGCTCAGCGACTGCTTTTGGAATCAGTGAAAAGATAAGTGAATAAAGGACCAGTGGCTCTTGTGGGGATGCAAAATGGTATGGACAGCTTTGCAGAGAGTTTGGCAGTTTCTTACAAAACAAAATTTACCTCTACATTAAGACCCAGCAATCACACTCCTCAGTATTTAACCAAATGTATTGGAAACTTAAGTCCACATGTAAACCTGCTCACAGACATTTACAGCAGCTTTATTTGTTGTTGCCAAAACTTGGACGCAAATAAGAAGTCCTTCAGTAAGTGATGGGTAAATGACCGTGGTCCATGCAGACCATGGAATGTTATTCAGCACTAAAAAGAAATGAGCCATCAAGCCATGAAAAGACATGGAGGAGCCTTCAATGTGTGTTGCTAAGTGAAAAATGCCGATCTGAAAAGGCTGCATACTGTGTAATTCCTATTATACATCATTCTGGAAAAGGCGAAACTATGGAGGGAATATGAGGAATACTACTTCACGGGGGTGGGGGGGAGGGAGAGGAACAGGCACAGCATGGAGGGTTTTCAGGCCAGTAAACTATTCTGTATGATGCTACTACAACCATCAATACAAGGTGAGGGCCCCAAACCCCGGGGTTTATTTATAAAAATTGTGTGTTTATTCTTACATAGTTAAATGTCAGTCACCTTCAAAGTACTCTCCATCTGATGCAATACACCTATCAAGACATTTTTTCCACTGCTCAAAACAGCTTTTGAGTGCGTCAATTTTGATGCCTTTTAGTGTTTCTGCTGTTTTTGTTGTTGTTGTTGTTGTTGTTGTTGTTTCACCTCTTCTACATCAGCAAAACATTTCCCTTTGAGGACTTTTTTCATCTGGGGACACACATACAAAAAGTAGCTCAGGGTGTGATCAGATGAGTAGGGACAGTGAGGCGCCCTCCCTAATAGGAGGTCATGCCATCTTTGGTCAAGGACTGCTGAACACTCAGCACAGTGTGGACAGGTGCACTTGTAAATCATCCATCATGACTTGGGCAAATGCCTTGAAAAAAATCTTCAAAAAGAACTCACTGAAGCCGAACACAGCCTCTCACAAAAACGCCAGTTGGTACAGTGATACAGTTGGGTTCCTAGAGCACTTACTTAGTGGGGGAAGCTTGTACTGCAAGGGGCCCACCCTCCAGAAGATAATTCCAGTTTTTTGGAGGGTCCCCCCTCATACATGTCATTATACCCATAGAATACATATCACCAAGAGTGAACCTTGCCCTGGTTGGTGTAGCTCAGTGGATTGAGCATGGGCCTGTGAAGCAAAGGGTCACTGGTTTGATTCCCAGTCAGGGCACATGCCTGGGTTGCAGGCCAGGTCCCCAGTAGGGGACACATGAGAGGCAACCACACATTGATGTTTCTCTCTCATGCTTTCTCCTTCCCTTCTTCTCTCTCTAGAAATAAATAAATAAAATATTTTTTTTTAAAAAAAGAATGAACCCTAATGAAAGCTGTGAACTCTGGGTGACAATGACATGTCATCGCAGGTTCATTTATTGCCACTTTGTGCCACTCTAGTGGGGGAGGCTGTGTGTTGGGGGCACAAGGGAGTATGAACTCTCTGTACCTTCTGCCTAAAAAGCTAAAAATAATAATAAAGACCCCTAAAACCATGGGCCAACCTGCCATCTCTTAAATAGACCCTGAATTTTTTGTGCCTTTGTGCCTTGTAGTAACTGTCACCGGAGAAGGAATTCCTTCGTGTCCTTCTCTTACCTTCTCTGAACAACTCCTTCTTGTGATTCAAGATTCTTTTAATGTTTTTCTGTCTCCGCCCAGCCCACACACATCGCCACCACCTTGGCTGAGTTCCGTGTCCTCACTGTGGGCCTCAGTGCTCTCCGTGGGGAGAGCCTAACTGTCCTGAGGCACAAGCCCGTGCCTCGCTGTCGTTGTCAGTGCTGTCCACGGGACCTGTTGGCAGTGAGTTCCGGTGGTGCTAAAAGCACTCTGTACATCATGTGTCTGCATCCCTGAGGTCCCGCACTGTCCCTTACCCAGGGCAGGGCTCAGGCAGTGCTTGTTGACTGAATGATTGAGAATTAAGGGATGAGCATCAAGATTTTTACCCTCTAAATATATGGCAGTTTAAGTTCAGCTGACTGTCTTCATGTTTAGAGATTTATAATAAATTACCTAAAAGAAACTCAGAAAAGGAAGTGATAACTGACAGTCAACAGGATCAGTCATGTTTAATTGTGCCGGCCTTGTTTCAAAATAGGGCTAATTAGAGAGAGAGAGAGAGAGAGAGAGAGAGAGAGATGCTAAGGCGCTAATAACTCTGGTTTCCAGTGAAGCAGATGATGGTGATTGGGGACATCAGAAAAACGTGGCTGGATTATAATACACTGAGCGACAGAATTGGTATCCAAAATGAGGTTAATGGCCCACAAGTAACTGGAGGTGTTTGATCAATAGACAGAAACTTGAAGCACTGGGTTGGAGCGTTGTAAAAGGGAGCAGAACCTCAGTTGGGACACGGGACTAGAAAGGCTTCTAATCTCTCCTCCGGTCCCAGGAGTCAATGATCTTACAAAAACATGTACATTCAATCTAGGTACCAGAATTCTCAGAGAGGAGGAAAACATACTCTCATAACAACAGCAGTTCTGTGGTCTTTTAGGACCTTATTAGCTTAATTCTGGCCAGTTATTTTTTTACAGCTTTCATGAGTCTAATTCAAACCACATTGGGAAGCCAAACCTTTGCTGGGCTCGAGAATGTAACTAATAAAAAGGCAACTACATCGAGGTTGCCAAACGCTGCGGAAGAGGAGCATGTGACACCCGCTCTGCTGCGTGAAGCTGGGGAGCCTTCCTTTTGTTCTCCTTTTGCTGTGAGACATGTGGGCCATCTCATGCTCTTGGAGGAAGGCCACCGCGATACTTAGCAATGACTTTTAAGAAACTATCATTATCCAAGGAGAAGCCCTTCATGTCTACCTACAGTGATCTAGGAATGATCCGGCACTGACCTGTCCTCTGGGGAGCTCCATGCGAGGCCGTGCCTCTCAAATTCAGTGTCCTTTGGCGGCTGGAGAAACCTCAAAGCCTGGTGAAAAAACAAAACCTCACATCGCAGTCCCCAAGGTGATGCTGAGGTCAGGTGGCTGCATTGGCCCTGAGGGTAAAGAACCTTCCCTTCCTCTTTGTTCCCTGGCGCCCTGTGTCCCTTCCTGCCGCCCCAGGCAGTGCACATGTGGGCACCCAAACCAGTGCCCCCTTCTCAGACCCCCGTGGAAGCCCTGCAGACAGAGAACCCACCCGCCCGTTCCTTCTGCGGAGTGATAAGTGGTTCTGCCAAGTGAGCAGTGGCTCCATTAAACATATTCAAAGTAGAGTTTATTTTATCTTAAAAATTCAGTCAGTGCCCTTCACATAGCAGGTGCACAGGAAGTGTATGTACGTTGGGTCACATTTCCTTGTTGAAGTGCATGGCATTTTAAGAATAATCCTGGGCTACCTAGAGAACAACTTTCCACTGCTCTCAGTGTAAAGACAAAACTCCTTAGTGTGGCTTCCACGTGTGGTCTCTTCCTAGCGCCTCTAACCTTTCACACCTGCCTGCTCCTTTCTTTCTGCACATGCCACTCCTTCCACTGGGAATACCCTTCCTTTTCTCCCCATTGAGTCAGCTCCAGCTCATGCTTCAGACCTCAGCTCCGCCAGTCCCCTGCTTTCCCAGTCACATCCGCACGCTGTACTCCTGGAACACCAGGCCTCTCTCCTTTAGAAATACTTAGCAACAGTCTACCTTTTCATTCCCCTGGGTGATCAGTGGTCAATGGCCATCACTTCAACCGGAATGTAACTGACATGGGGGCTTCTGTGTTTTTGCATGTTTTGTGTCTAACATGTCACACAGGGGTTAGCATATCCTGAAAGTGCAATAAATCTTTGTTGAATGAATGAATGAAGAAGTGAATGAATTTGCTTTAGCCGGTGGCCATCAACTGGTTGATGGCCGCCTCTCTGGCCTTCAGTTTTATTCTTTAACAGCAAGATAAGAATATCTATACTTCCTACTTTATAGGCTTGTATTAGTAGTGTGTGAAATACTGCACTGCATTTGGCGTGTTGTAGAAACTCAAATATTTGCTGAAATAAATGCCCGGACTTAAAACTTTGGCAGCATCTCAGAGTTGTAAGGTACCTGACATTCTGTACCTTACCCAGAAAACATCTCATCCTGGACTTGCCCCACCTCAATTTCACATCTTGATATTTTTCTTCCAAGTCCTCCATGTCTTCTAGGCATGGCCTAAGAGTAATGGTAATCATATTTCATGCTTGTATGTTTCTTACAAGTTTATGAATTGCTTAGCAGTGCCGTTCGTGCATTCCATCAACAGCAATGGATTAAATGATACTTTAGTGTGTTCACATAATGGAATATCACACAATGAGAACTAATGATTGAAGCTCCTCACAACCATATGGTGAGTCTAATAAATACAATACTCAGCGAAAGGAGGGACGTGAAAGAGTGCATATTGCATGATCTCATTCACATAAATTATGAAAAGAGGAACGATTAACTTTGGGCATTAGAATCAGGATAGTGGTAACCCTTGATGGAGACGGTGTTGGAAGGGGCCAAAGGGAGCGACTGGGTCGTGCTCTGCTTCTGATCTGGGGCAGGCAATACAGGCATGCTTGGTCTGCGGGAGCTTGCCCACGGGACACTTGTCAAAGGCACACTCTTCCCCCACCCCCTCAATGAGAAGCTTATTATGAATTGCATTTCCACACATGGCAGTTGAATTCCACCTCAACTGTGAGATGGATGGGGCAAGTATTTTTTCATTCCATTTTAGAGAGGAAGAAAATGGCACCTGGAAAGTACATACCATCACAGAACTCACATCTGTCACACGTGTTACTGCTGAGGTTGACACCCGGGTGTTCTTAGTCTAGAACTCTTTCCCCGGACCATGTTATCCTCAACAAGTAACAAAACACCATTTAAATGTGCACCACCCCTAGAGGCCTGGAGCAGAGGTGTGAATAGTGGAAACCTTAGTTCATTGCTAAGGGTTTTATCTTGGGTTAGGCAGGCTCCCTGAGACACTGCAAAGCCCACCCTGTTGGTGGCCGCCTGCTTGGCTGTCCCCCACTTCTGGTTGAAGCAGTGTTGAGGGGTATTCAGAATGGTGGGCTGTCCTGCTTATACCACCTCCCACATCAGCTGCTGACGGCTCTATAGGGAGGTCCGAAGGAGTCCCAAAGAGCAAGGCAGCGATGTTGAGGACGTATGCAGAATATGACACCGACGAACAGATGTTGAGCAGCTGGACCTCTCTCTAGCACATCCAGGCAGGTCCCAGATGAACTGATTCTCTGTTTGTGTTCTTCTGTTCGGCACTCCGTGTGCTAATCCTTGCAATGGGAAGGCAGAGCCCTGGCTCGCACCTCATCACAGCAGGCTTAATGCAGGAGAAGAGGTTTTGCAGGGCTGTTTAAAGACACAAGGGGCTTGGGGGTTGATGGGAGGGGGAAAAGGTTCCAGATGTAAGTACACTATAGGAATATAGTCCAAGTTCATGGGACAACTGCCTGCAGGATTCCATGGGTGCAGAGGACACATAAAGGGACAAGGAGAGATATGAGTCTTTTCGCTTCTGAAAACAGAAAACACACAAATCTCACGAGATTTTATTTTAAGGTGCAGCACTTGGGCCTATGAAGCTCCAGGGCCAGAACTCAAGGCTCATAACTCCTAGACCCATGGCTCTTGTTTTACTCATCTGCTGTGTGACCTCAAGAAAGTCTTCCCATGTCTCTGAGCAGGTGCACGGTGCTTGATACCAGAGCTTGTGGTTATGGCCCTGGAGGAGTTTGACAATTCATCCTAGCAACAACAGCCTGTTTGGGGATAAGAACAGAAAAACAGGTTTGAGGGATCATGAAAATATGTTCCACTGAAGGAAAAATGAACATCCCACACTTTCCTTTGCAAAAAAACAAAGGACACATACCTCAAAATATTTGATACGTCACATCTAAATAGAATCCTTACTAAGGAGAAATGTATAGCATTCTTTCGACTCTTTCTTTTTAGGCACTAAGATGATTTTTATTTGCTTTTGTGTTGTTTGATTTTTTTACCCTTTTTCTGAAGTTGCATCACGTCATGGGACTTGGCCTGGACCCATTTTTATGCTGGCTTCATTGAAAAGCAATATTTTGTTTTGAAAATTGAGGTTTCCTGAAATCTGGTTTTATTTTCCCAATAAAGGTGCAAAATATCCATATTTTGATTTTCCTCTTACACATATTTTGCTTTTTCATGGATGTTAATAAAAAGGCCCCTGTGTAATAAAGAAAAATGTGCTTATGCCCCTTGCAGAAGTTCACTAATCAGAGTTCATATTCCTTTTCCACAAATATTCCAACCTGCCAGGCTTTCAACATCTTCAGGGCAATCCAGCACACACTTGCGGACATTCATCTTACATTCTGAGTAGGACGCCTTAGCTGTCGTCCTGAGGTCTCGGAGCGCATGTTTTTACCTCAGGACGGCTTCAGTCAGTGTGATAGACGGGAAGCACTGGCTGTTGAAAGTGGGCTCTACTCTGGTGGATTACTGCTTACTTTGGCTGAGCCTCCCTCTTGCAATCTCATATTTTATCGAGTGCAAAATTTCCTATCAGCTTCAGACACCAGAGACACCAGCTGAGAAGAGGTTGGGAGGCCAGTCGTTGACAGTGGTAAATTTGATTGTGCTTTGAAAAACCCCAACCAACACACACCATATGCTGCCACCCAAAAGGAGACTGATTTTGTGGTTTAAACTTCATGGCTTTAGATTTCAGCATGACATGAGTGATGTGGAAGGGAAGTACATTTGGATGATAAGATGAGGATAATTTGTACTGGGAAATTATTTGCAATTGTGATAAATAATCCCTGGCACATAATAACAGAAAATCTCAACCCTTGAACTGAATTATGTATGTTCGCATCCCATAAACAAGGTAGAAAATACATTTTTTTAAGTGGCTGCGTTTGCAGAGTTCTTTCACTTCCAAGCCATCCTCGTTAATAATCATAAAGAAGCACATTTCTAAGCTCAGAATCACATTAATCTCCCCACACGTGACCTAATTGTGCACTTTGGGGAGAATGGATGGGGTGCAGTTGCCTTTGTGTGTGACTGTGTGTTTTTCTTGTTTTCCTGGTGGATGGCTGGGAAATGCAGAGTCAGGGAGACTGATGGAGAAACCAGGAAGATGAAGCAAATTGGACTCTTTGTGGTTAATCAGTAAAGCAATGATGGAATGAAGACATGAGTGTTTTGTGTTTTATTCCTGCATTCAGGGAAGGTGAAGAGGGAATGTTTCTGTTCTTCCTCATGAAAGTTACCATGATATCTGGAAAAGTCAATGGGGAGACTTAACAGAACTTTTCTTTTGAAAGCCTGTGCTTATAAATGTTATAGAGTTGGACTTTCCAAGAGGGGGAGGTTATCCAAGGGTTGGGGGACAGGGGAACAGCTATATACAGGAAAGAATGTGAGGATTCCTCAAGAAGGGGACGTGGTGGCAGTGGGGGAGGAAATGATGAAATGGAGCAGAGGAGAGGTGAGATAAACAAGGCTGGCTTCTGCCTGCCTTCACAGCTGCCTGCCGGTGGAGGGTAAACCTTGGATGGTCCATGATGTCCAGATGGCACCTGTGGAGACTGGACCCCGAGTTTGGGACCTGGGAGAATTGAGAGGTCCCTGTAGTCAAACATGCAGTCAGTGGAGAAGGCTCCTGCAACTGAGTTGGGTACTGTCATGTTGGACTACTTACAGATGCCCAGTGCCCAGTGATGGCTTGGATGGCTTAGCCATAGGACAGTGTTGGTGATGGGAACCACCGGGATGGCTCGAAATCAGGCCCCAAAGCCATCATGTTGGAATCTCTCCCACCCTGCTACCCTTCTACCGTGTCAGCTCTGCTTTCACTGTTTGCCGTTGTAAGGTGCTGCGTAAGATTGTGTCTGAGGAGGGATCCTTTTAATAAGAATCAAAGCTGGAGAACTACTGGTTGAGTTCAACCTCAGCACTTACCAGAGGCCGAAAATGAGGCTGAGAAAGGACAATCTCCATCCATAAAGAAGGAGAAGGGAATTCGATGCCACCGAAATAGCCTCAGAATAATGCAAAAGGGTGGGAGCAGACACACGGGAGGGTCAGATGCTGTTGTCTTCCTCCTCCCAGGTTATCATGAAGATTGTATGAGATTAGGTGTGTGAGATTACTTAGTGCGCAATCAAGCTTTATTACCCCTGTCATTTACCTATTCAGTAAGTCTCTCAATGTGTATAAAGCATTTATGACTATTGAATAATCTGTCCTGAGTAATCCTAAAAACTTACAATAAAACAATTTCAGGAAACTTGGTGAATTGCTTTCAGGTTGAATTCTATAATCTGACAAGAAATAAAAATAGTAGAGATTACCCAGAGCTTGGTACACAAAAAACGGCACAGGGTTTCACAGGAAGGACTCGCCTGTGATTTACAGGGCAGGGAAAGTGTCAGGGAACCAGGGAGAAGAAGGGAGTGGTTTAAGTGCGGCCCTGAAGAATTGCTAAGTTTTGGCTTAACAGAATCTTAGAACCAGAAGAAAGTCTGGGGATTTCTCCTTCAGCGTCTACTCAACTATAGGAAGTTCCTGTGAGTAGTGGATTCAGGGATTATCTGCTTGAGCTCCCAAGAAACTCTTGCTTTGTATTATCTTTAACCCTTACAAGTGTATAAAGCTAGGATTGTCTTCATTTCCTAGAGGGACAGAGCTCAGGGGTATTCAGTAACCCACTGGGTCTGCCCAGGCAGTAAAATTCATCTTTGCAAGTAGAGTTGAGCAGTTTGGGGATAATGCTTTGAAATCACACAGGTTGAGGTTTGCACACTGGCTTTTCCACTCATAGTTGGGTAATGTATGTAACGACTCTTAGCCTTGGTTTTCTGATAGATAAAATGGGGTCAGCCCTAGCTGGTGTGGCTCAGTGGATTCAGTGCTGACCTGGGAACCAAGAGGTTGCTGGGTTAACTCCTAGTCAGGGCACATGCCTGGGTTGTGGGCCAGGTCCCTAGTAGGGGGCGCATGAGAGGCAACCACACATTCATGTTTCTCTTCCTCTCTTTTTCCCTCCCTTCCCCTCTAAAAATAAATAAATAAAATCTTTAAAAAAATAAGTAAATAAATTTTAAAATGGGGTCATAACCAGATATCCCACATGGAATTATTCTGAAAAGTTACACTAGAGTTACTAGGCAGCGTTGTGAAGTGATTCAAAGCATCTGGTTTAGTTAGGATTGGGCAAATGCTGTGTTTTCAGTATCAGGGGAAAAGAGAGAAAAGAGAGTTAGGCTGGGGTCTGAGAATACACATGGCTTCAAGGCAGAAAGTGCGGTTTTAAGGAATAGAGGATTCAGGATCAGATGCTGGGTTTGGGCGTTCAACCTTGTCTGTTGCCCCTAGTAACAAACTTGCATTTCTGTGTTTAGCCGAGTTCCTCAACCTCAGCACTACTGATATTTGGGGCCGGATACATTTTCTTGGGGTTGGGGGTGGTGCAGGGGTGGGGGCTGTCATTCGTCACAGGATATCTAGCAGCATCATTTGTCTCTGTCCCTAGATGCCAGTAGGACTTCCCTTCGACTCGTGACAATCAGAGTGTCTCCAGACACTGCCAGCTGCCCTCTGGGGAGAAAATCAGGCCCTGGTTGAGCACCACCCGTCCAGCCGTGGCCAGTGCTCCTCCCCCTGCCATGGCACGTCAGGCTCCTGTGGGAGCCTGGGCCCAGATTCTCCCAGCAGCTCCCAGCTGGAAAGTCCCCTCATGGCTTCACCAGGAATATAGACTGACTCAGCCCAAGACTATCTTTTTTTCTTAATTCCCATGATTGTGCAGTGTTGCTTTTCAGTGTTCAGCTCTGGGAGTTTGTCTTTTCTTACTCACCAAAGCCCCAGCTCAGAGCAGCCATCAGAAAATGATTAACACTGTCTGCCTGTGCTGAAGCTGCTGAACAATCGCAAGGTATAGCCACCCCGAGAACTCTCTCTGTGACCCCAATTAAAGGCAATGTGGTTTATATTTTTTACTATAAGAATTTCATGGGGAATATTTTTCTTCATTTTGTTTTCTTTCCCAGCTATTAGAAAAACTGACATTCTTTGTCTCCATGTCCTGTTTTTCCTCTCTTTGTGTCATTTTAAATAGTCACTGGGAATTTCAGTGAGGGGCTAGGTAGGTCTTCAGGGGTTGCCTGGCTTAGACAGGTCTGTGTGGACACTGAGTACAGTCCAGCCCCTGCAGGGGTGGGGTGTGCCCTCTAGGGCCTAGGCTCTTGTCTCTGCCTCTGGGTGGGAAGAAGGAAACTTGGATATGCATTTAGGGAGAACCCCAAGGGTTCTGGTATTAATTAAACACTCAGCTAAGCATCTCACTCTATTGTCTTATTCAACCTCACAAAGGCACTGTGTAAAATGGGACAGATAGCTACTACACTACAGAGTCAATGAGTGAGGCTCAGATACTGAGATTCACTGACCCTGAGTCTCACGGTTTGTTGTCCCAGCTGGGATTCAAGCCCAGGTCTCTGGTGCCCCAGTTTGAATCCTTCCTAGCGATCAACATGACTTCCTGTGCAGATGGGGTCTGATGTGATAGGATTTTATCCAGCCTGCTCACATCATTCCTTTCCTGGAATGTATCACTGGAGCCTGAAACCATCACTGAAAATCCATGAACAGACTCTGAAGGCTAGCCAGGAGGACCCAGCAAAGAGTTGACTAAGTCACAGGAAGCCTGCAGGTGACCAAGGAGGCAGGGCAAGCCCTGGCTCATCCAGACATCTACTTCATCTGCTCCAGCTCCAGAATTTACTGATAATGGGCAGGCAGGGGAAATGCAGGAGCAGATAAGATTGTCAAGGGACTAGGATTCAAGTCCAAGGCTGTATGACGCTGGACACATGATCTTTTGTTTTTTTTTTTTTCACCTTTGGAACACTTTTTCTTTCTCCCCAAATAAAACCTGTCCAACCGTAAGTGTTTCCTGTCTCCTTCTACTCCACTTGTTATCGTTATCAGGCATCTATAGAAATTCTCCCCCCACCCCTTTACACCTGTGGCCTGAGCCTCAGCCCTGCAGGCCAGGGGTGAAGCATCGCTGCCTCACTGTGCTGATACCATCTGACATCTGAGGGCCTGCCAGCTCCCAGGGAGCTCTGTTCCCACAGCTGAGGAGGTCCTCCTTACAAATTTAGGGGCCCCTCTCGCCCCCAGGCCACCTCCTGAGCCACTCCCATGCAGAGCTCTCTCCTCCCTCCATCTGCTGCTAGAATAGCTCCATCTGCTTGGCTGTGTGGGCTCCCACAGTTGGTTGCTATGGTCTTTTGTCTTTCTTGGGACTTAGGGTAGGCAAAAGGGATGCTGACTCCCGCTTAGGTTTTCTTTCTTTCTTTCTTTTATTTCCTCCTATTTAAATGAACAAACAAACTTTTTGAAACATCAACCCTGATGTTTCACATCAGTTTGTTTTGTTTTATGATGGTAACTACAATTTTCTCCTAAACATGAGTGGGCATGGTATGATCAAGTTATTTCCAACCTTTTGTTTAATGTAGAAAACATTTCCATAGGATATGTTCTTTTTCCAGGCACTGTTCTAAGTCACAGTCCTTAAGAAAGCCAGAGAGTTAGGCCCTTTTATTACCTCCATTTTGTAAATGAGGCGGCAGGCGTGCTAGGGGATATACGCTGAGGCCACACAGCAAGGACGCGGTGGAACTGACTTGTCAGTCCATGATCTTAGCCATGGTGCACATTCAGTGCTTAAGATAGTTCTATGAAAAGACTTAGAATGGTATAAAATCTATAAATTTATTGCCAGATGTAAAATGTGATTTAACTGCTTATTAAAAAGGATAAAATTGCATGAAATTGAGACCTGACTGTATTTCTATTTCTAAAAAAATTGTGCGGGTCTCGATGTGTTTGAGCCAGCTCTGAGAGCTTCTACCAGGGGAGCAATGAGAACTTGCAGACCACCACTGGAGTTCCCTTCAGCACTGGGGGAACTTCAGTGCGTCTGGGGGAGGGAGTGAGGCCGCTCACACAATGGCCTCACCATGTTATTTCCCTCTTGATGCCTTTGTTCGAGTCAGGCTTGGAATGGAGGCACAGGACCCCCAGTCTCGGCCCTCACCTGCCCCAAACATGCACATTCAGAACCAACCCCCATGAGCTTCCTTTATTCCCCTACTCTTCCTCCTGTACTTCACCTGTGCAGAGCTGGCAAAGTGGGTATTGTCTGTTGATTTCATTGGTTGGTCATTGAATAAAATCTCAATGTAAAACTACCAAATAAATTTCATACACATTAAGTAGTGACATATGAAAAATCAAATTATAAGAAAACATTGATTTATTTTTATGCTCATTGTGAGTGTTTGGGCGGGTAGGGGTAAGATCAAAGAGTCCTGAGAAGAGAATAAAAATTAACCACAATGCAACCAATCAGAAATATTTCCTATTAAAGTTTGAGTCTTTCCCCCCAGGATAGACAGATAGGGATAGACACAGAGAGATGTTAAGTGTAGATATGCCTGCTCATATATGTGTGTCATGTATTTATACACTTTGATTTGTATCCCATTGTATAAATGAGTTTTAATCCTGCCTTTTTCATCCAAATTTTTATCAACAACACTTTCCCGTTTCATTAAATAGTCCCTCACAGCACCCTCTTAGATGACCACCCATATGGGTGAGCCACAGTTCTTAAATTATTGCTCTGCTTGTTGGATATCTAGCTTATTTCCACTGTTTATACCAAAATAATAAACATTTTTCCATTAATGTCTCTTTATTTTCCCTTTCTTTGTCTGTGTGAATAGTTTTGTTACAAAGTACAGAGAGAGATATGAGTTTCATTTTCTCAGAATAGGTTTGGGAAAATCACTGGGGAAAACAAGGGGCATGTTTTGTTTTCGAAGGATTTTATGCATATTATAAAATTATTTTTTAGATAATTTGTACCAATTTGTACTCTCATGAGAGGGGAGTGAGAGTATTTTTTCCAGGGCTTCTTTGCCAAAAATTTTTGACTTTTAAAAGCTTAGTTTATTTGATAAGTAAAAAGGAAAATTTTATTTAATTTGCATTTTCTAAAATTTCCTGATGAGATTGGACATTTATTCCTGTTATTAGTCAATTTTAATTTATATTTTAGATGTTAAAGTTTTATTTCTTACTGCTACTTATATATCTTGTATGAAATGGCCACATTTTTGAATCATTTTTTTCATTCAGGGTTTGTGGCTTTTCTTTTTATATTTCCTAGTTTACTTTTTAAATTTATTTATTAATTTTTAATATATATTTTCAGATGGGATGGTCTGCCAATGGTTTTTCATAGTGAATTAAAAAATACTTATGCCCAAGCCTATCTTGGTGAAATTTAGAAACACACAACTTCCTTGTCTTCTCTTTGACAATACTGTGGTGGCTATTGTAACTCCCGGGCCGATACTCCTACATATCTCAGGAGGCAAATATTTCTCAAATTGTCTCTTTGTCTTTTTGGTTTGTTCTCTTGGATATTTCCTTAACCTTTCTGCACTTTTTTGGGTACCCCTTTTCTGTGACTATTTTATGAATATTATACATTTTTTAAATCTCTTCGAAACATGAATATAATTCTTCCTCTTAAATTCTCTTCAGTTCCCTGAATTATCTCTACCTCTTCCAGAATCATTTCTTTTTTTTTAATCTATCTTGTCTTCTCTAATTTTTATACTAGACACTTTTCTCAGCTATCTAGTGATTGATATTAAATATTGAATGAGGGGTCTGTGTGTCAGGCTGGGGTTTGTGGACAGGTGGGCTTCACATTCAGGTGACTGGAAGGCAGGGAGTGGCTGTCACACCAGGAGGTCCTAAATGCTGTGATGTGAACAAAGATAAGGTGTGCTACATGAAATGGCTGGCATCTGCATACAGCATTTAAATGAATGTCATTTCCCTCCACACACTCCTCACACCTCCACTTTCATGCTCTATCTTACTCTAGTTCTCAGTTACCTGATTTTTACAAGCTCTGAGACTCTACAGGGTTCTGTTTGGCTAACAGGCTCCCTCCTTCACAGGGTCCCCTTCCACACATATGGGCTGGAGTGTTTCTCACTGTTCATAGCAGATGTTCCCAGAGCCTGGACTCAGCCTTTCAGCCTCACCATTGATGTCCACTACAGCTGCAGGGGACAGTTCGCATCAGTTTGGACTCACTTTATACTGATGGTGACCCAGCTCAAGCATGCTCAGTATTTTCACACTTTGCCCCCAGAGTTTCTCATTCCTTGCTGATGTCAAAAGGTGCCCCTGATCAAGCAATGTGAGAAGCCTGAGTTTAAGGGAGTTAACGTGTTCATCGGCAGTGACAACCAATCAGTGATAGTAATGAATGGATCAGCATTTCTCTCAGCCCTTGGGTAGACAACTCAATGTAAACCATCCTCAGAAGATCTGGGTGGGCTTCAGCTTCAACTGCTCTTGGTCATGACCCTGGCAACCTCAACAACACACTGTTCCCTGGCTTTTCCTCTTTTTTCTCCCTCTCCTTGGTCCCTCACCATTACTCCCTGATTTCAATCTATCTCAAGTACTTTTCTCATGCTTCTCTTTCAGGAGCACAAGATTCCTAAATAAACCCTTCCATCTACTACTTTGTTTTTCTGTTTTCTGTGGATCCCTCTCAGGTTCTCTTCTGTATTGTGGAATTACAATTAGAAAAGTTATTCACTAGCATTTTTTGTATGAACTCAGTAAGAAAAGTTTGAGTATGTTATTAAATTTATTGATATCTTCTCTCTGCATTTTAAAAGTCACTCTTGAATTTAGAGTATGTATTGCTGTATATCTTTTCAGGATTTATGTTTTTTTTGAGAAAAGACAAAGATATATCATTCACTGTGCCTGATTAAAAAATGCATTGAATAAATAAACACACTCTCAATGGCATTCAGCCAAAGGTTGCTAGAAATTCACCTGTAGTTGAACAAAATAGGATTTATTAACTTGTTTTAATGAGGCAGGATGTACACCATTAGAAATTATGTATTTTCCCAGTAAGAAGGCATTGGCAAGAGCTTGTGTTAGTTAGGGTGTGGAGCTTTGCCCTAGATTGGACGCTGTACACGATATAAAGGTAACTCTTATGATTAGATAATCATTTCTCTCCAGAAGGCAGGTGGAACAAGGCAAAAGCTCAGTTTAAAACTGGTAATGAAGGGGCAATCACTTGTATTTGTCAGGAGAGGATGATGTTTGGTCTTCTAAATTAATGAGTACCATCATCATCTTATTTTATTTGGCCAACATAGTCATTTTTGTCTTTGCTCAGCCCTGACTATGGAGTGGTCTTTAGTCTGTCTTCCATCACTGTCATTTCCCCAGTGCGGAGTTCTGTGAATTCCTTGTGCTCAACAGGAGTGTGTCACAATCTGGCTGCAAGTGCCAGAAGGCTCTTGCTGGTATCCAGGTGTGCCTGGCAGTGCCATGCCTGTCCCCAGCTGTCAGGAGCTGCCTCTTCCTCGGCCTTAATGAGAGTTTTTTGCAAACTGTGATGTAAAGCAATTTCCATGTATGTTTGGTGGAGGAGCAGTACGTTATTGATGTTAATGAGCTTTACAGTCTGTAACAAGCTTGAGTTTTGAACTCCAGTTTTGCCATTCACTAAATGTGTCTTCTTTACCATATTAAACTCTCTCAGTCTGTTCCAATCCATATAGATGATGATAATGATCCTTGTAGAACTCCTCTTTAAGGTAGTAAATGATGGAATAGAATGTGTAAAATGCCCAAAAGACTGTTTGACCCCAGTTAGGTGTGTATACACTATAAGTTCTCTTCCCGTCCTTTCCCATCCTAGCTTTGATGAGAACATTGTGCCTGAAGGACCTGCCTGCACCTGAGAGGCTGTGGACACATCCCTCCCCAACCTGCAGTGAATCTGGCTTCCTGTCTCACTGACGCTCAACTTTTCCTCATCTTCCTCTCTGATGCACTTGTGTGGCTGGTTTTCACTGTGACCCACAGTTGGAAAGCTGAAGCCCTCCCCCCGCCAGCTCAGATTTATATTACATGTGAAATGTTTTGGATCAGTTTCCCCCCCTTTTTTAGAAAGCTGGTAATAATTAATCCTGTTCTACTTGCAACAATGGAAAAGTTGATAGACATTTTAAAGGCTGTAAAACCCAATGTTGTCTCAAAATAATGTACTTGTGACAACAATGCATTTAACTTTAAGCATCAAGTTTGGGGGCATAATTTTAGCTAATTAAAAAATGCAAAAGGGTTTAAGAAATGGGTGCAGCCCTGCAGTTGTGTGATGGGGTTTCTGGATAGGGTTCTCATGGACCCAAATTTGCTGCAGTGACTTGGAGCTGGCCCGAGAAGCAGACCCTGAGCAAGGACTTGAGTGTAAGCAGTTTACCTGGGTGAGGAAGGCAACACCAGTAGGGGGCTGGGGAGTTGAGATGAGAAGGGAAGACAGCTAAGAAAGCACACACTATCAAGCCAGGAACTCCTGTGACCGCTGGATCTTAATGTCACTGGGAGCCATGTGGAGCAAAGGCATCCATGGAGCTCTCCTGAGGTCAGGTAGCTGGAGTGTTTATTCCCTAACTCTCTCCAGTCCTTGGCTGAGGGATGTTCCTGAGAGAATTTGTTTCCCAGTACTTACAGGTGGGCATTTGCAAGTGGATGAGTAAAGTCAGGTTCAGCAATCAGAGAAGACACACAGGTAGAAGTAGCAACCGTGAGAGTACTAAGGGTGAGGGCAGAGTTGGGAACCAACTGCTAAAATGATGAAGTTGTGTTTAAATTTCAGGGAGATATGACTTAACAGAAGTGTCTTGTATCAAAGGCAAATACTTTTTCAGGCACATTTTCTGGTAGCAGCATAGGTTTGTGAGAAAGACCTAACATGATGGCTGTGTTGCTAGACTTCTTTGAGTTCCAAGGCCATAGCCAATGTCAAGTGCAGGTATCATACCCAGCAGAGGGTAAAATACTTGGTAGGTACTCAAGGGGCCATAATTTATTTTTTATTTTCTTCTCAGCAAAGAAAGTTTGCCTGGCCCCATTTGCTTTCAGAAAGTTTTTGAGGGAAAATGGAGCTTGAAATGGTAGTTCTCACCTGCACTTGTTGTGACTGTACAGTCTCTTGCTGCTTCCCCAGGCAACACAGAGAAGATGTCTAAGTCACAGAAGCTGGCATGCCCTGGGCCACTGTCTTTCACTGCCACTGCTGACAGCCGCCATGGGTGGGATCCAATGGTTAGGTGGGCCTTTCTTTATTCATGAGTGCTTTGTGATCATCCAAATAAGATAAATTTTTTTATTTTCACTCAATGCTGGTCTGATTCGGTGGCCTCAGTGGTAACTGAAAACACATAATAGCTACTTAAATTTTCTTCTTTCATTGGTACTTGCCGATGTTTATTGATGGACAGTCACCCTCCTTTTTCTTTCCTTGTCCCTTGGTTGAGAGATCAGGTGTTGGCCACAGGCCACTATGCCTATGAGTGTGAGTACAAGGATAGCGGTCATTGCTACTGTTGCTGCTGCTCCTGCGAAACTCCTATTCTACTACTGCTATTTGTATGCTTCTACGCTTGTTCCTGTTGCTGCTGTAACTATTGCTGCTGCTGGTGTTACTGCTGCTACTAATGCTGCTGCCGGTGCTCGTACTGCAGCGGTACTACTATTAGTATTTCTGTTGGCTGTTCTCCTTTAACTACCATTAGCTGAGGGCCCAGCAGGGAGATACTGCAGATAATATACATCCTTTGTTTGTGTGCTTAACATGTTTACACAAAGCAGGCACTGTTTTTGCTCCATCTCAGAGATAAGGATTTTCAGACTGAGAGAAGTGAACTCACTTCTCCAGCATCAAGAGTTGGTCAGCACCAGATTTGAAATTTTTTTTAAGACTTTATTTATTTATCTTTAGAGAGGAAGGAAAGGAGAGAAACATCAATGTATGGTTGCCTCTTGTGAGTCCCTGGTTGGGACTCAGTCCCTGGCCTGCAACCCAGGCATGTGCCCTGACTGGGAATCGAACCGCGATCGTGTGGTTCGCAGGCCCACGCTCAATCCACTGAGCTACACCAGCCAGGGCAGACTTGGAATTGATTTTAGATTCACTCGACATCCATGCTTAGCTCTTAGTCACTGCCCTCTGCTACTCTGCTACTACACTCCCTCCCGTGTTTTTTCATTTGTTATGGATTACCAGGCTGCACGACACGAGTGCAAGATGGGAGGACTGCGTATTCGAGGATGTGTGCTGGTGCTGTGGTTCTGAGCAGTTCAATACCCATCTACTGGGGGAGTGGGGGCCGGGGAAGGCACACAGCTTAAAAGCGTGGTGAATGCACAGCACTGTGTTCTCTCGAATGAATCTCTCAACCTCTTTGAGAGTTGGGTGTCCAGATCCATCAGGCTGAAATAGCAGTGACAGCTGACTCCCACCGTTCTAAGCATCCAAAGGACGACCTCTTTACGAGAGCCTTTTGCAAGGGATGGGCATATTCAGTAGTAAGCTGTTAGGACTCTAATAGCGTTGAGGCTCAGTGATGATCAGATAACAATGTTAAGTCAAATTCATAAATAGAGGAAAGTAAGAAGTGGTTTTAAACAAGTTATTTTTTCTATTGCATTGTTCTAAGGTCAATTGTCACATGAGGAGTATTTAGGGAAACTGTCACTGGGTGTTCCTGGTGGTTATGGGCCACATGAGGATGACTAAATTAGGCAGAAGTGCTGCATCATTGTTTCTAACTCCTGGCTTCTCTCATCCCTCAGTCCACCCACTTTACCACCTGAGGGGTGAGGTGGTCTTGTCCCACACTGTCCGGCTGGCTTCTCCTCACAGTCATATTTGAATTACTGTCTTGTTGAATTGAAATCACAAATGAACAAGATGAACTGATGTAAACATTCTTAGAATGATTGACCACGTCATTTTTTTCAGGAAACATGTAACTTCCATTAGATGTGGATGGTGGATGGTCATGGGGCATACTTGGAGATTTAAATTCAACTTTCTGATTCTCATCCAGAGAAAGTGACCCATCAGTAGGTGGAGTTTGGCTACCACCAAAATGCTATTTATAGAGTTTAGAGGCTGAATCTGTACATCCCACAATGAATAGGCAATGACCCATCTGTATGAGAGGGAGCAAAGGGTCTATTACACCGAAGCCCAAGACTCCTTTCCCATGCTTTCTCTTTGTTGTAAAAAAGTAGGCTCAGATTTCTCACCATTAAGTTTTGTTTCATGTGTGTTCCTAGTAGATATTGAACCAGAAAACTAAAATTCTGCATTATGTTTTTAAGCCTCCACTTTATTTAAACCTGAGATGTAGCATGCCTCACTGTAATTAGGGTAAATCAGCTACTATCAAGGAACATATCATCTACTCAGCTAAAACATAATTTCATCTTTAAAATTTTGGCTGAAAAAAAAGAGGTGAATTTGTTTTTCATAGAGAAAGCTAAGAAAATACATGAGCAACTTCTGAATAATAATGAATGAATAAAACATTTAACCAAATGTTTCTTGAAACCATCAATATTACTACATCTTTCCCAAATTTTGAAAAAATTCCAGTTTTCAAAAGAAGTATATAAACATGGAATTTGTGAGGAAGTTTATAAGACCTAAAAAAAGTCTATTTAGTTTTTTTTTTTTCATCAGAATTAGTTTCAAAGCTTACATTTTGTGTGGGGTCCGGCAAGTCCCCGGCATGATTTTGGGTCTAACAGGCAAAACTAGCTGTGTACTTTTGCAGTTTTCCCCAGTCTGTTTATGCATGCTCAGTCACATGTTCACCTTATCTTCTCTTGACGTGTATCCCCTTTGCTTTCTTAGCTTCTGCTTCCAGCAAATAAAATAGCCAAGTGCCTCCAGTGTGTGCTGCTGCTTTGCGGTGCTTCTAATTCCATTCTCAGCATGTTACTCATCCAGCTCCCTCACCCCTGAATTATAACGCTGTCCCTCTGTTGAGTTGCAAATCACAGATGGACTAGTTAAAGGAGCACAAAATGTAACGTAAGACACTTCGCTCCCTTGGCTACCAATTTGTCTTGCACTTTATTAGGAGGTACCGCAATGGAGAATACTCTAAGATGCTGCAGAGTCTTGGGAGGTAGTTGTAGGATAAAGGCCTGCCTGCCAAGAATTAGACCAGAGCGTTAAGTGTGATTTTATGAGTTGGCTCTGCTGAGAATTTAAAGTGGGAGGCCTTTCTGCAAGTCCTGCATATTTTAGCAGGTAGGAATTGACTTCCAGTTGTGACTAGAATAAAGAGTTGTGTGGGGTCTTAGCAACCTTCTAGATGAGGCATGGCTTTCTTAAATGGTAGTTTTCCAGGTTCTGCTTCAATGTGACCAATGGTAACAGCTCACTGTCTTTCCAAACATCTCGATTAAGTATAGTGTTGGCTAGTCCATGCTAATAGTACTCATACATAGTAATAATACCATAATAACTAACATTTACTGAGTGCTTTTTTATGTGTCAGGCCTGTCCTAAGCACTTTGCTTTTATTAAGCTACTCATGCACTGAGCAAGGTACTAATGTTATTTCTAGTTTAAAGACAAGGCAACTAAAGTTCATAAGACATCAAGTCATTTATCCAAGGTCATACAAGGTTAGATTTCTGAGCCTGGTCTCTAAACTATTGCACACATGACCCAATTTTCTATTTGTTCTTCTATACCAAGCCCATCCTCTCTTCCTTTTCATACTGTCACATCAGTCCTGGGTCTCTGCTCCGGGGTGGCATGGAACAAGCACATCTACCATTATCCTATCTGTGTTCATTCTAGAAACATTTATAGAGCACATGTTTGCTACAGCCCTTTCTATACAGTGTCATGGAACTGGCATAGTTATCCTATGAACAGATGTTAATACTTCTCTGTTGCAGCAAAATAACTTACAATACTTTTCATGATCTCAGTTCTGTTCAGAAAGGACCAACAGCCCTTTGATTCAAGCTTCACTTGACCAAAGGGAAGGACCATCCTTAGCACATTAGAAAACACACATTCCCATATCCCCAGTTGTTAGGCATTTTATTTATCATTTGGACAACATATGATAAACTATTGGCTTATTATCTCAGAGATGAATAATTTTTTCATACACTTTGTATATTCACTTGGCACTTAATATACAAACACAAGCCTTTGCCATGCACTGTATGTGGAAGACACAGGCAACACCTGTCTGCCCTCTGTGCTGTGGTTGGTAAGACCCTGATATGTCAAATAGTTGTGCTTTGGAGAGTGAAAATTCAGTTTCTAGAGGTGTTTTCAATTAGGTGGAAAAAAAGAAAGCTCTGGAGCCATTCTCCCCCTGTTCCTCGCTCCCAGAGGTTTCTTTGGGCTCCGTGGCAGGTCTCACATCCCACCAGTTCCTCTGTCTCGCAGGGATGTGTCTGCCCGCGTTGCAGGTCAGCGTGCAGAGGCAGTCAGTCATTTTTCCTACTGCTTTCCTTGGATTCCCCCAGTAGGCTAAGTGAGGGGAATGTCCCCTGAATGCATAATTGGTAGCCCCTCATGGATGATGGGTTTACAGTTTTGTGACAAAAGTGGAGCCCTCGTCCCAGCCACCATTTGTTTGGTGGTTGACCTTGAAAAAGACATGTATATAAAATCATTTTCAGCTTATGAATTAGCCTAGTTTCAAGTTTCAGGAATCCCAAATTGTTTATATTACAATTATAACATTGGATTAACAAACTGTTAATATTTTAAATATTTTGGTAACTCCTTTACTATGTGAAAAAAACTGTTGAAACACAGAGTCTACTGGAGATTTTCTTTTCATAGGACACGATAAAAAAACATTCTTGAGAATGTACTTTGATCTTAATGTTTAAAAATTTAGTGTAGGCAACATTTTAGATGGTTTTCCCCTCTGATCTTTCCTATGACTAACTGACTTACATTTATTTTCTCATGTTTTCATGAGATCAGAATAGTCCATATGTTCACCAGTATATCATGGAACCTACACATGGTACATACTTTATCATTCGACATTCAAAAATATTAAGAGTAAGTGTATTCTGAAAAAAAGAAGTTGCAGAGTAAATTTCTGTGTGTTGAAGTTCATTTTTCTATTGATTCCCTGCATAGAATGGAGTTGTCGCCTACCAAAATATTAGGAGATCTTTTCCGACCCCACCACTCAAGTGGTGATACTTAATATGATACTTGTAGGCAGAGTATCATGTAAGGGTGGAAATATCGTAGTTCACTCTACATAGTGCCAAAATTATCTTGTGCCAATGGGAAGAACAAATGGTATTCCTGCCTTTCTGTGGCCAGCTGAAGTGCAGTTCTAAGCCAGAGTTTCTCAGTCTGTATTTAATAAGCATCTGTTGTGCACTAGCTACTGTTCTAGGCACTGAGATAGTAATGAAAAAACTAAGGGCCTTTTATTTTCATGGGGCTAATATTTTGGTGGGTAGATAGACACCAAACAAGCAAAGAAATACATACCAAGTACAGATAGGGTTGTGGAGGGAACATGCAGGCATCACAGTAGATGGGAAGACCTTGAGGTACTCAGGGAAGATTCCTCTGAGGAAGAACATTTGTTTGATCTGGGGCTGAAGGAGATGAGTGAGCCAGCAAAGAAGTGAGGGGGAAATATTCTAAATGGAAGGAAGGGTAATGCAAAGGCCAGAAAGAGGAAAGATGTTGGCCTGTGAGTCAAGTTTGGCCAAACTGGCTGGAATGGGTCTTGGAAACTATATTCTTAACTTGGAAGTTAAGAATTTCAGTTTTAACCAAGAGCAATTTGGGTATCAAGAGCTTATTTGTTTGATGCTATTACTGTTTGTTGTCTGGACGAAGCTAACCATCTTGACTTTGGAACATGGCAGTGGGGATGGAAGGAGGGAAAGGGGTTTGAGATTTACTGCACAGTGGAGACTAAAAGCCATAAGGTTTATGACAGTTTGATTAGAGGGTGAGAGAAATGATAGAATCAGGGTGACTGCACCGGAAGGCTGGCGGGTCAACACTGTGAAAATGCTTCTAAGGGTGGAGAGAGTAGGACCTGTGAGTCACTTATAGAAGACATGATGACTATGACTTGATTTGGGTGATTTTCATGACAATGACCAGCTTTCATACAGTTATGGCAGAGTTTAGGTGTCCAGACCATGATATCTCATTTGGATCTACCGCTGTTGTTCAACATAGACAGCCTCAAACACAGGACAGTGAAGTCCTTGAATGTCGCCAACTGCTGAGCCCAAAGGTTTTCCAGCCCTGACCTCAGTCAGAGTCATGGGTCTCGGAGAGGTTTGATGGTCAAGCACAGGTACATGGGTTGATCCTTACCGTACACTGGGACTTTTGTTTGCGAAAGGACCTCTTCTGCTGCGTAAGGGGTTTGAGGACCACCTATCCAAACCACCAACTGTCCAGAGGAGGAAACCAAGGAAGAAATACAGTATTTCTCCTAAGCAGGTTTCAGATTTTTGTCTCTGTCTTCTTTTTGTTCCCCTACAGGGATAATAAAACCAGTTGGTGATTTAAAATGCATCTTAACATATACCTTCTCCCTTCCTTTTCATCTGTATTTGTGAGGAAGATATTATTTCTATTTTCTAGATGGGGAAACTGATGGTTAAAGAAGTCAAATACCAGGCAACTGAAGTTTCACCTACATGGTTGGAGCCAAGATTTCTTACTCGAAACTTAGTCTATACTCTTATTCTCTTACAAGAAAGGGGAAATGGCCTGGATTTTGCCATTTCTCAGTTCATTTAAGATTGACAGGTAATTTACTGAGAAGGAATGATTAACATTGTGAAGTCACAGTTTAAGAAAAAGTCTGGGCACACATCTTGTCTCTCTTTTTTTAGTACTAGGGGTGTGTGACTGTGAGCAAGTCAAATAAACTGTAGAAACATCAGTTTTTTTAATCCATTAAATGGAGATGATAATGCATAGTTTGGAGGGTGGTTTGAAGAATGAAAGAAGAAAACAGCGTGAAAAAACAGATGACTAATGTAATAATAGCTACTTCTCTGGCACTGGACCGTTGCTGTGAGAACATGATTCTGAACCAGACACTATTGTAAAAGCAAATCTTAGTAAAGTTTATTTTTAATCCCAGGATTTCTTCCTATGAGTGAGAGGACAGAGAACAGTCTGCTCTAATTGTTCATCACTATTAGTGCAATTACATGAGAAAATGCTTGCAACCCCCTCTTTCCCTCCATGTCACATGATAGCACAAAAGAAGAGGAGGATCAGCTCAAACAGGAGGGTTTTAGAAGATCTGGGGCTGGAGGCTGGATTCCAGGGCAGAGGGGAGGCAGGCCCACGGTCAGACACCTCCCAGACATCAGGCCTTCAGGAGGCCTTCATCCATGCCTTGTTGCTCGTTTGTTAAACAAAGCAAGGCACTGGGCGGTCAGCTGACATTCTTCAGAATCAAGCCCTTGCCCCATAAAGTGCCTCCCTGTTGTTCCTCCATAACAGATCTCAGTGTTGTTGCGACTCTCTTTGTAGGACTCTGTGATACAGAGACTGGATTAAGGGCAGGAAAAATTAGATGTATCTGTGCCTCAGAGATCCCAACACATCATCACACCTTTGAAAGAACAGATTATTTTTAATGTGTGTGTGTGTGTGTACATGCGTGTGTGTGCCTGGTTGGTATAACATACAGCCCTGGGAGTCAGGTGGCCTGGGTTCAAATGTGGACTTCACCTCTTATCAGCTCTATGTCTGGTTCTAGTTATTTCATCTTCTCCATCTTCTGTTTCCTCATCTGTGCAAAGGAATAGTAGCAGAATCTACCCCATAGCATTTTTGGTGAAGATTAAATGGATTACAGTATGCACAGCATATGGCCCACAGCTCTGGTTTAAATATCCATTATTTTTATTATCGCACATGGCTTTGTCGTATATGTTTCTTCCTCATACAAACCTACCAAATTCCTGCTCACTCTTCCAAACCAGCCTTGGAGGTCCCCTCCTGAGAGAGAGGTCATTACCATCCACTCTCTTCTCGTTTTGCTCTCAGAGTACCTAAACTCATCCTTCTATATGCTGTATTGTGAATCTGAGGGCATTAAACCCTCAAAAATGCTACTGGCACAAAGTAGGGAGTCGACAACTAAAAGCATGGAAGAGTAAATGAACACAGAGGAAGATCTCAGTGAATTTGTTCAGTCGATTTCCATCAAACCGAAGTAAATGGGTTGAGTTCCTTGGTGAGCCAATGCTCCAAGTTACTTGGAAAGAGTTTAAGAAGTCGGCTCAAAAAGGGCACGTGATTTTTCCTGCTCGGGCACCTTTAAGAGAACTAGTCCACTAAGCCCAATGCAACAAGGATGCTAATTAACTCTGATTAGAGAATTTATTCTCAGTGCTTTGTAGAGGAACAGATAATTGTAATGTTTGTAGTGAACAAATTACTTATTATCTCTTTGAGGCATTCCCACTTGGCCCAGAGCTCTTTGATCATGGGGACACATACACACAGGCGATCGTGTATTAGTTTTACATATGAAAGCCTCGGGTTCCTTTAATCCTTACAGGACAGAAAGATTTATCCGTGGAAAACAGATCTGAACCCTCCTGACCTCACCTCGACACAGCAAGCCTTCATTCTGGTGTAACGACAGGCCAGAAAGAGCAAATGCTTTTAACTAACGTCAACACGCTCTGGCACTCTTTGTAATTAATCAGGGCAGAAAATTTGCAGACAAGAGAGTAACATAGGCCTCTGCAAGTCATATTCCTGTCTAATCAGCAACAGCACACACTTTTTCTTCATTCCGCTTGGCATTTCAAAAGGACCATCATTTGAAAATGACAACTGCTATTGTTGAGAATCACTGGAAACTTGGTCAGCCTTTGAAGACCAGTGTTTATTGTTGCAGGCAAGGAACGGTAATGCACTTTGGTTTCAATTAGTTATCCCAAATAATTCCCCCCTAGAAACCACTAAATCCAGCCCTCTCACTGTGACAAAGTCTGTCTGAATTAAATCTATGTATTAGTTTATAACAAGAGAGTATAAAAGCATGAAAAAAATGATGGCTGAGAATATAAATAAAAAAACACAGACATGAGGGTTGGGGTACAAGAGCGAATGATTTTATTCATGCAGGGCTTAACGCTGGTGACTTCCCATTCCCAGCACGTGTGACTACTGTCTCCACTGTTGGGAGAAGCAGCTAGCCTATTGCCAGCAGGACACTTTCATAACTTTATGATGAGTTGGTAAACATATTAAAGATGGCTTCTTAAAATGAGAGGTGGTTAGCATTTTGAAATGAATTGCAACCGTTGAGAATGATTCTCATATTTTTAACTGAGAATCTATTTTTAAACAGCCTTCATTACTCAAATCAGGGAAAACAATGAGATATGATGGAAAGACTTCAACTGAAACAGACATGGATGTTGCCTTTGAGAAAGTCACTAAACCACCCTGAGACTCAGGTGCTTATGAAATGAGGATACAAAGCTTACTCCGTAGGTTTGTTTGGGCATCATGTGAGATTGGGTCCATAAAGCATCAGAATAGTGCAGGTACTTAGTAAGTTGTAGTGGCTGGTGTTTTTGTAACCACAAAGAGCTCACATATGTAGGGGAGATACAGTATCTGTGAGAATGAATGGCAGTCCATGGGCCAGAAAGATTAAGGCAGTGAGTAAAGTGAAATCAAATATCTTCTAAAGCATTTCTGTAGGAAGTGATGATACTTTAAATATTAAGCAACATGTGCGATATGGGCTCCAATTAGAATGGACAAAGGCCACGTTGTTAGGGTCCTTAGGGTCCTCAGGGCCCTCAGGGTGGGGGATGGGGGCCCTCTGTGCCAAGCTTTAACCTGTTGATTGCTGGATTGTGCACAGATGCTGTTTGGGGCAGCTGGGGCAGAGAGAGGCTCTCTAGGATGGGGAAAGACTGGGAGGAAATGGCTACTTATCAAACCACTTGTTTTTATCACATGTAGAAGTAGTTCAATATATAAATAACCAGTACAAACATACCAATGCCTCCTGCCTATTGGCTTTGTCTTCAGAGAAACTAACTAGTCATGAAAATACTGCTACCCAGTGCTCTAAGGGTCATGTGACATGTGCTGTGTTGCCACTGCTTATAAGCTTGGATCCATGCCGGGTTGGAAGGTGGGGCAACTTGTGCAGGGCAGGGATTGGGTTCTGTTCAACCTGAACCAACCACTGTTCATAGTGAGGCCAGTGTGGGACTCATACCTGCCTCCATTACTGAATAAGGGGCCAAGGCGGGTATGATATACAATTACTGAAAGGACCCCCCACTAGGTTTGCATTGTCTGCTGCTAGAGAAAAGATGTCTCTCAGTGCCAGAGATTTGTGAAAATAAAGGAAATGTTTATTTAAAGCTATACAGACTTAAAGTAGTGACCTAATGTCTTCCTTAAAATATCAAAGTCCTTCAAGATATCCACAGATGCACACAGTCCTGCCTGCTCCCTCTGTCCTAAACTGGGGTACCGTATCTCAGGAAAAGGAGTAGATTCAGGCTCCTGACACCATCAGCTGTATTGTAGGCCAGGATCAAGCCTTGTGGTTCTCCCCTTAATGGCTGCCATGTCTTGGTTTAAATCCTCGTGCCAGTCCTCCTCTGTAGCCCCATTTCTGATTCCTCCTACAATCGGCTACACTTGCCAGCACTCCCGTATCCTTCCAGCTTTACTGGGCTGCCATAGTGAGTCTGGGCAGGTGTGGCCCCATGGTGTGGAGCCAATCATCTCCAAGCTCTCATGCAGGTGCCCTATTTGGGGTCCCCCTCTTGGCTGCACCCTGTTACACCTCTGCTGTGCTTTGCTTTACTGTGAAGTTGGACCTCTACTGGGCTCTAATTCCCTCAACTGTGTGGGGCCCTTTTTACAAATCCAGGAGCCCTGATGACTCAATCTTGCAGCAACACCAACTTCAGCAATCACAGCTCACCATGCACAGGTCTTACTGGCATCTGTTGAAGGACGTTGAAGGGGACCCAAATACCCAGTCCAGAGTAATACTTGTTGATGCTATTTCCTCTTCCATTCACTTGCCTTATCCACCCTAGCATCTTTTTCTTAACTTCCCTGGTTGGGGTGTGTGTATGTCTTGGGCGTGTGTGTTTACACACATGGACGCATGCACTAAAAGAAATGAATTCTCTTCTACCTCAAATGCCATATACTTGGCATTTTTCTTCACTAATCTCTTCCTTTTAAGCACTTTATCATTTAACTCAAATTAATCTCTGATGAGCCAGAAAGAAGAGAAGAGGATACTGGGCTGATAATCAAAATATTTTTTTTCTTTGCCTGGGTAAAGAAGAGAGACTGGGCCCTCACATGGGAAAAATCATGGTTTAGTTCACACAAAATGAGGCCCTTGGTTTCAGTGATCACTTAGATATGTTCTAGACCTAAGTCTAAGTCAGAATGTAATCCAGATTCTTAAAAAGATAATTGAATAAAATAAATGAAGATATAAAATAAATGAAGAAATGTGTTTATGCATTGGAAAATTCAGTATTTTAGGATGTCTTTCATTTACATCTCCCCAAATTGACCTATAGACTCAACAAAAAATCTTAGTGAACCACACATACCTGCCTCTGTTACCCAAAAAATCCTAGTGAACTTTTTTCAGAAGTTGACAAGCTGACTTATAATTGTATGATATGAAAATGTAAACTTCTCAAAATAGTGAAAACAATTGTGAAAAAGAAGAACAAAGTGGGATGGCTTTCATTACTGTATTTTAAGAGCTGTGACAAAAGCCACAGTGGCCAAGACGATGCGGTATTAGCATAAGGATAGACATAGATGATCAATCAAACGCAATACAAGATCCACACAATTACAGGTGCCAGAGCAATTCAGTGAAGAAAAGATATGCTTTTAAAAAATGATGATGAGAGTAAACCTTTTTTTAGATATCCACAGGAGGGAAAAAAATTCTTGACCCTTACCTCACACCATGCACAAAAATCGATTAGGACCGTGGACATAAATGTGAAACCCAGAGGGAGAATCTTTGTGATCTGTGGGTCCGTAAGGTTTCATCGCACAACAGATCCAAATCACAAACCATAATCATACATCACAGCAGTTCTACTCCTCGATATGGGTCCAAGCGCAGGTTTACACGAAGACTTGACAGAAAAGCATTATTCGCTACAGACAAAAGCTGGGAACAGGGCACCAACAGAAGAACGGATAAACAACACGTAAGATCTCTATACGATGGAATTCTCTTTAGGAAAAAAAGAAGTGAGATACCAACTCGTGCTACAAATGAGCAACACTCAAAAACAGTACGCTGAGTGAGAAGACAGATGCAAGTGGCTACATACTGTACATACTGTACAATTCACTGATGTGAAGTGTTCAGAAAGGTAAATTTCTATGGAGAGAAATCAAAATAGTGGTTGCCAGAATCAGGGGTTAAGAGAGTTGACTGGAAAAGGGAAGAAGATTTTAAGGTAATGGAAATGTATTGGCTCATGATTATAGAGATGCTTATCTATATGAATCAATTCATCAAACTCTGCCTTTTACTCTATGAAAATTCTCATTAAGTTGATCTAAAATATTTGAACAAATAGTAAATAATGAACAAAAATCCCCTTAATACTGTGTGCAGTTAAATGAAGCCATGTATATGTTACCTAGCAAGTGCCTGGAAAATATTAGGCTCTCAAGATGTCTTTCCTTACCCCCTTATTCCTGCCCGCCTCCCAACTTCTCTCCTTTTCTCCCTCCTTCTTTCCCTTTTTCCCTCCATCATTCCTTACTATTTCCTGCTTGACAATTCACCAGTGCTAATCTTTTCTAAGCTGTGAACGGCCAAGGGTATGTCAAGGTGTCATTGCTCTCAGGGGTCTCTTACCGAGGAACTCTGGAGATGGTCTACCCACGGCCTTTGTGAGGAATATGTCCCAGGGGATGGAATTTTTTCTGTCTAGTAGACTTTGAAAGAAAGCTGTTATTAATTAGCCCAATGTATTCTTGGCTGGGGAAATGTAACCATTTATTTAGTAGAAAAACAAACATAAATCTCCAGATAGGCACTCTCTATTAATCAGACAAGTGGAATTTCAAGCTGTAGTTCTCATGTTTAGTCTTTGTTGCTCTAGGAGTCAGGGCAGACTTTGTGGAAAGAGCATCACCTCTTTACGTGGAGCAGACCTCCTTTGAATAATGGCACCACTCATTAGCCACATGACAGGGACCTCCTCCCTTTAGATTCTCATCACAGTTTGATGGTTGGAAACCAGGCATTAACGAGAGACATGAGCTGGGCTAGAAGAAGTTCACACCAGAATAAACAGGGAGGTTTCAGTCTCCTGGGGGAAGCCAGGAACTCCCATGTGGGGCTCCGCTGGTCAGGGGACACGTGGCTACATTAATGAAACAGTATTTGGGATCTGCTTTTATTTTTTCATTTTTTCAATTTTTATTTTTAATTGAATTTATTGGGGTGACATTGGTTAATAAAATTATATCAGTTTCAGGTGTACAAGTCTGTAAGACATCATCTGTACATTGTGTTGAGTGTTCACCACCCCAAGTCAAGTCTCCTCCCATCACCATTTACCCCCCTTACTCTTTACTCTTTACTCTCTTCTCCCTCCCCTTCCTCCTTTCCCTCTGGTAATCACCATACTGTTGTCTCTGTCTATGAGGGGTTTATTGCTTTTATTTTTATGTTCTATTTATTCTCGAATGGGAATGGGAATGTAGATACAAACAATAGTGAGTTATATACATGGGTTAGGTACAAAATGTAAAACCGTCCTGTTAGTTGCTTTGACTCTAGTTACCTGAACTGATAGCTGTTACTAAAGATCCAGAATATGTGTCCAAAATCCTGAAATACTACACTCATAATGTTACCTCGCGTTGTCCTTTAAGGACTTCTGTACATACATTATTTGATTTGGTTACCACAAAGGCCCTGCAAGGATGGGGTGTAAGGATGCCATTTACCTGCATTTTAAAGCAGAGGGACAGAAGCCTAGATGTGTTAAGTGGTGACTTGGGACTCGCGACTGCTCAGTAGACAAGGCTGGCCCAGTGTCCTCATCTTTGCAGTGACATTGTGTTCCCCCCCAAGAGGCGGGTTTCAGTGTGGACCCTTGTTTTAGTCTTTCTAGTCATCGTCTGTCCTCTTCAGGTGGTGTCAACACTTGCAGATCTGGGTCAGGTGTTCGGTGTTAGGTCATCTTTGCTTTCAGATTGTGGAGGGTGCACAACAGACCTTCCCGGGGGCAGCCTGTTCTATTGAAAAGTGCATGGGGTTTGGGGTGAGAGAGACCTGGGCTCACGGCTCCCTTGTGAGGTCCTCTAGGTGGATAATCTTGCACAAGGTTCTGATCACCCCTGAATCTCCATGTCTTCGTCATGCACAGGAATTCCTGTGAGCACATGCGCACAATTCCTGGCCTGTAATAATCCCCAGCAAATGATGGTTCACCTCTTCTCCTCCCCTGCCTATGTGGTTTTGGTCAAGTTTCATCTTACAAGAAAAATAACAGTCAGTAGAAGAAGTGATGAAGTCAACAGAAGAATCTCAAGGGAAACAGACCGGCTCTCTTATGAGGGAATGGGAGGGATGCTTTGTAGTTTATTATGGTGAATTTTCTGCCACTATTGATAATTTTGAGGAATTTTTTAAACCTGAGAGTAGCTTTTAATTCTCAGAGCAGAGGGTGAGAGAAGATAAAGACGACCGGTTTATTTTCGGCTCTCCATCCGAACACAGCGTCTGCCCCTCCTTGCTTTGTCTGCACAAAGGTGGTGCTCTTCCGTTCACGTGAGCACCAGCATTCAGCGATGGGTTTTGCCCCAAGGGAAGCGTGTCAGCAGGTCTGGGGGGGTCTGAGATGTGAGTGTTCATTTTCTCATGTGCTGGAAGGAGTTTGGAGATTATATGGTGCAATCTTTTCCTGTTACAGGTGAAGGAAGTACAACTCAAGAAGGAGAAATATCTTGTCCAAACTCACCCTGGAAGAAGCAAGTGTAATCTTCCAGCTCCCCTGAAGCCCCTCCTGTGGGCATACTCATTGACCCCCTAATGAAGAAGGGAAAGCTCAGCAGTTGATGCTCTGACATCGTTCAATAAGCCTTCTTAGAACTTTACCACAGTGGGAACTCATCCATAAGAAACAAAACTAATTAGAAGTTTATGGTAGGAGCTTTACTTACTTCAAAGAGCTACTTCTACCCACAATTCATTTACTTAGCAGCCCTTTTATCTCTATGGGAAGTTCCATGGATGGACTTCCTGGGGACTATGAAGCCCCGAAAATAAATATGAAACTTTCTGTGTGTTTCCCAAAGAGACGGTCAGGTGGAACTTAGAGCCCCACTCTGCCACCACCCTGAGTCAGCCCAGCACCAGCTCCATCAAAGGCTGTCCTACAGAGTAACAAAGAATCATTTCTCAACTCTGGCTTCCAACTGGTGAAACTGCTAGACTTTTTCTTAGACCTTGATCGGGCACTCACTTGATTGTGTGTGGTCATCAGCACAGACTGGGAAACGGGCAGTGGGAACTCCGACAACCCACCTCCTCCCCCGCAGCCTGGTCAGGCAGCACTGACTGACTTGGGGGAGGGGGGCCTCTGACCTTGCCCCCAGCCCCCATCCCTTCCACCCCAGTGCCCTGGTCCCCAACAGTCAGCAACACAGGGATTCTGGGCCTTCTGCTTCCCTGATATCATCTCGGGGTGCATTAGAAAAATATTACTTCTCCTTTTCCTTTCTTTTCTTCCTTCTTTAGGGGTTTTTTCTAGGGTTATTTTGCATTACAAACGATTTGTTATTTAGGTGGTGACTTGAAAACTTCACACTGGAATAAACTGTGACTTCAGTGTGCATGCGTGTTTGCACACTCGCGTCTTTATCTGTGGACCTCTCTGACTTGCAGATTTGTTGCAAGCAACAAACTTGCAGCAACAAATCTGCAAGTCAGAGAGGTCCACAGATAAAGTTCACAGTCTTTTGGCTGTCTCCTTCCTGGGATGACCCTTTTCCAACTTGCCCTGCTCTTTTCTAAATGAAAACAAACACAACATAATCCCCTTTGGGAATAATTAATCCACAGCTATTTTGGATACCACATATTTTTACCAGTGGTGATTGGAACTGTGAAAAATAAGGACAGACAAGACATTTTTTTGTGCTACCCTAGGGATTACAGTTTCATTTCCTGTCCCCCGCTGTTTGCTAAGCACCCACTATGTTCAGGGTGCAGGGATACAAGGGAAAATCCCCCACAAGTCCTGCCTTCCACCCAGTGAGCACTTCATACATGTATACATTGTTGAGCAGCCAGATGGACAGTTTAGATTTCTCAAGTCTCAAACGTAATTAACATTCCTCATTTGAAAGTTTTAAAGTGAGAGAAAGGGCAGCCGCCTGCCTGCTGGTCCTGATGAAAAACCCCTAATGTGCTGGGCGTGCTGTTAGGAACCTTCCTCCCCAGGATGCCAGGGCCTCAGAGGGCCTGCCAAGACCAACAGAGTCTTCCTGGTTTCTCCCTGGCCTCCCAGACTGGCATGCCCACTTGCCTCCCTGCGCCGCCTGTCCAGAGCCCTGCCTCTGTGTTGTTTGCGGAGGTGGGCGTCTGTTCTCACGCAGGTTCTGGGAAGAACCTGGTGGTGTGTGCTTGGTCACGGCTCCTGTGTGAAGTGCAACAGTCTTGTTAGTTTTTCTGCATTTGGTCTTTTGGCAAAAGGACATGGTAAGCCACGGATAAGGTTTGCCACTTTGCCACTTGCTGAAGTGTGGAAGCTCAACTTCCTAGCTGCAGGCCACCTGAGAAACGGAGTCCTTTCTATCCTGTTAAACCACTGGGGAGAGATGTTAGGGGTCCATGTAAGAAGTGGGACCTAGAGGGATGAAACATTCAGGAAGCCCCCTGACCCACAGGAAGTGCTCTGAGCACCACGATCAGGCACATCCCTGGGTTGTCTCACCTTTCCTACCTCCCATCTCCTTTTTTTCTTCTCTTCCTGCATCTGTTTTGAATGCCCTCCACCATGTTCTTGCTCAGCGCCAGGGGCTTATGCCACGTCAGCACGGGCAGGACTGTGCCCCTCTTCCCGGGGGCTAACTCCCAATTGTTCGTCATGACTCTCTTTGTCTCTTTTCCGTTAGCAAGCTCTCTAGAAGCTTTCAGATGAGACAAATGTGCCACCTCTGTACTCCAGCTCCCTTTGTTCTCCCACCCCATGTAACATGTATTCATCCCACTTAAGGCAATTGCTTATTTTTCCTTGTAAATGCTTAACAAACGAGACCCTGTTCTTAGTCCAGAACTCTGGAAGGGTCTGTTGAATACGAGCAGAAGAAAGATAAGATAGATATTAGAAAATATCTTGGGTTGTAGAGTCAGAATCCCACCTTTCTAGCTGGGTGATCTTGGGTAAATTACTTAATGTGTCTAAACCCGCTTCCTCACTTTACAGTGGCGATGGCCTCGCCTTTCTCACCAGCCTGTTGTAAAAGATTAAAAGGGAACTTCAGGAGGAGAGGGATGTGTTTATGGTATAGATGGTGGTGTTGGATTCCTGGCTGTATACTCACCTCCAGACTCATCAAGTTGGACATATGAAATGTATACAGCTTTTGGTATGCCCATCATTCCTCAACAAAGTGGTTTAAGAAAATTAAAAAGCAATAGATGTTCTTCTTAAATAGTAAAGCAATTTGCATGGGAGGGGCAACAACAATTTTTAAAGGTATCCCTCATCTTCTCCAGGGGTCAGGGACACAAGATCCTCAAATGTGGGCTAATGGAAGCTGATCGAGAGCCATGCCAATATAAGTACTTATTTTTATGAGCACTTATGGAACAATTACTGAGGGCCCATGTACAATTACTGTACTAGATATGAATTGAGATCTCCATTCTTTGCCCGAGAAGACACAGTCTGGAGGAGAGTCACTTTCCCTAAGCCACAAAGGTTGTAGGCCAAGGATCTGAAGCCATATTTGTCTCATTTGCTGTTTCACAATTGCATGATCTTAACCATCCCCTCCCAAGGGACCTGTGGCCATCTCCACAGACATTTTTCGTGGTCACACGCTCGGGGGGCGGGGGAGGTGCTGTTAGACATCCTGTAACAGGCCCAAGTGTCGGCCGTGCTGGGGCGCAGCAGCCCTGGCCCAGCTTCCCTGTGTCCAGGCTTCCCTGCTTTCACCGTGAAAGTAAGATGGTATTTCATGAACACGGCTTGGATGGTGTGGAGGCTTATCAGAGCCCAGTGCCATTCCAGAAGGTCTTCCATGCCAATAAACTCAAAAAACTCTGTGCCCCGTAAAAAGCGGTGGAATAAAAAAGGCCATGTGGACATTTACACACTGCACAACTCAGTTACACCTTTGGCCTGTGTATGGTTCAAACACACCACACCCAGCACTCTTGGCTGTGGGAGGGAAGCAGGGTGTTGGGGGCAGAGGGAATGCAGGTGGGGGTTAGTCCCCACTCCCGCCCCACTTAGGAGCTGGCAGTCCTTGGGCAGTATAACAGATCTCCTGGGACCCATTCTCTACATCTGCAAAACGGGGGCAACGATGCCTGACTCGGAGTCCATGTGAGGGTGGCCTCAAACAGTGCAGTACACTGAGTGGCGACCTAAATGGCACAAGCTGTTCTATGTTGGCCCCAGGTGAGCCTCCACGTTGAGTATGGCCCTTTGCCTCATCCTCTGCATGAACCTAATGTGGACTCCTAAGCTCTTCTCTCTCTGCCACCTTCCCAGCACTCGCCTTTGCCCTATGGGATCGGTACCTCTGGAGTCGACAGCAACAACTTTCCTACTCCCTTGGCCCCCAGCAGGTGGTAACAAGTGATGCTTCACTTGGGTAAACATTCCCTCACATTCTTTCACCCGTTGCCTCCCATCACCCTCTTTTCTCCAGCTACAGAGTGGAGAATTCTACGCTCTCAGTGGGTGGACCAGGTGGGGTGCCTTCAGGAAGAAAGGATGCTGGGGACACTTGCTCTCTCTGGTCCTCTTCACACTACACCTGGCAGATGTCCTCATTTGCTCTGTCTTCCTATGTCAGAGATTTAATTGCATAAAATGCCACTTACCCAAACCTCCAGCACGCCACAGTCTTTGCCAAGCAGCACTTTATGCGCCACAGCCTATGTTGTCATGGCATACAACAGGATAGTCAATAAATGTTTGTTACACAAATGTCACAGAATAACCTTATGAGGACCCTATTCCACATCCACACTACACAGAGGCTCAAAGAGGCTAAGGAACCTCCCAAGGCCACACAGCAGCTATGGGGCAGACCCCAGTTCTCTGACTCCAAGGCCCACATTTGTAATGAAGGCCCAATACTGGTGTGTAATGGGCAGGGGAGGGCACGGATGGCTTGGCAGGAGCCATTCACTGGGCCAGCTATACGGACGTCCCACTTTCTCTGACTATTGAAAACGCCTCTTTCAAACATTCACTTACTCAGATACTTACTGAGTTTCTACATATTCCAGGACTTGTGCTGCTCTTTACGAGAGTAAGAAAAGCAAACTAAAACTCCTGCCCATGTGGAGTTTATTCACCAGTGAGGTGGAGGGTGTTGATCCTTGAACGAAGAAACAATTATAATACACAAATGCTGAGTGTTACCAGGGATACGAATGGGCTGCTCAGGTAGAGAATAAAGGAGTTAGGCTGGAAAGCCTCACAGAGCAGGTGATTTTTATTCATCTATTTTTAAAATTCTCACCTGAGGATATATTTTCATTGCTTGAGAGAGAGAGAGAGAGTAAGGGAAAGAGAAAGAGAGAAAAACAGTGATTGATTACTGTCTCACATGTGCCCTGACCAAAGAGCAAACCCACAACCTGGGTATGTGCCCGGACCGGGAATTGAACCTGTGGCCTTTTGGTCTATGGGATGATGGTCCAACTGAACCACACCAGCCAAGATGAGCAAGTGGTATTTAAACTCTGAAGAACAAGAAGTCAGCCATGCAAGGTCTTGCGAAGTATGTTTCAGACTGAAGGAGCTGAGGCCGAAGATGAGAAAGATCCGTTTAAGGAAGTAAAAGGAGGCTGGCATGCCTGAAGTGTAGCAGGCAGAGGAGAGAGTGCAACTGCATGGGAATGACATCATTCGGATTCTTTCTACTATATAAGATGCAAGATGGCTCAGGAAGTTGGGCCCTTTGTCATTATTAGTTGTTGTAGGTTGCAGTCTAGCCCCTAATATACACACCCCTGGTACCTATGACTATGACCTTATTTGGAAACTGGGCCTCTGCAGATGCAGTTCAGATGTAAGTTCAGATGAGGCCATGCTGGAGCACAGTGGGCCCTGACTGCTAGGACTGATGTTCTTGTAAGAAAAGGAGGAGACTGCGCTGATAGACCCACAGGGAAAAGAAGGCCATGTGAAGACGCAGGCCCCAGGCAGAGTGCCCTGTGGGGCTGGAGGCAGCGACTGGAGTGTGTGGCTGCAGGCTGAGGAAAGCCAAGGGTAGCCGGTCGTCACCCGGAGATGGAAGAGCGTGCTTCTGCCAGTGCCTCCATTCTGGACTTCCGGCCTCCAGAACTGCAAAAGAAAAACTTTCTGTTGTTCTAGTCACGCAGTTTGTTGTAGTACATTAGGGTAGCCCTGGGAAATAATGCAGATACCCATTATTGGCAGTGATTCCAACAAATGATTGTGGTCTATTAAACTGAGGACCCCTGCTCAGAAGCCCCTTAAGGGGCCTCTCCTGGGTCCCTCAGCTGCTGACAGAGGGACCCCACCGTTTTGACCACAGCACCTGAAAGCTTTCCAGTCTTTGAGAAGGGCTCCATGCCTGTTCTCTGGACCGGGCTTTGTCAGAAGGCGTGACACCTCGAAAGCTGGCTGTCACACGGACCTAGCAGCAGATGCAGTGGGTAGGCCTGTACTTGGCCTCAGCCCTGACTGCAGCGTGAACGGAGGAGTTGGGTAAGTCTCTTGGCCCCACAAGAGGCATTCCCACGGCCTCAGCTTATTGGCGCCATGTCTTCTTCCAGAAGGGTTACTCCCAGGTCCTCAAATGTCCCGCAACTGAGAGAAGAGGGGAAACGGGGTTATGCAGACTGCATCCTCTCTGTGGGGAGGTTTGGGTTACCCTAGCACGGACTTCAGATGATTAGGGAAAAAAACAAAGTTTCATTTGCCCCTCGGTGCCGCTTTGCTTGAACAAGTGTTCCTCATTAACGAAATAAGGGCTTTTTTTCCACCCTGAGTAGCAATTGCCTCTTCTCCCTAGCACAAAATTCTTTGTCTAAAGCATAGTTTTAAAGAATTGAAAGGGAATGTATTTTGAGGATAGTCGTGAGTTCACTGCTGGATGCAGGTGGCAGGCATGGGTTCAGCTAGACCGCATGCTCTGCAGGGCTGGTTGCCTCTCTGAGAGCGACCATTCCCAGTTCAGAGGGTCGGTATCGGGTTCTGTGAGATCCTGTGTCTAGGGCTGGCAGAAGTGTCTGCCATTCTCAAGCACTTGGTCAAGCACCCTCATTGTATTACAGATGTATGAGGGCGTAGGTATTCACTGAGGAACTGGGACCTGGTGAGAATGGCTCGTTAGCACCCGAGACGTTTCCTGGGGTAGACGAGTATTGTGTGAGGGCGCACAGGTACATGGCTGCTTTCTGGAGTCCCACACAAGGGCATCTAGATTCTCTTTTGGTGGCAGAGGATGTTTGTCTGGATTTCTCTGGCAATTCCCTGCTTCCCCAGGAAGCTGCCAGTGTGGCAGAGCCAGAGATGTCTCCCTACTTACAAGGTGACAAGGCAGGGTGCCAAGGTTTCCTGGATGTTGGCAGGAGGCATGACGGTCCCGGATCAGTGACAAAGGACTTTATTACTCCTGGCAGAGCAACCAGGGCAAGCTTGGTGAGGTTTGTGTCAGCTACCCCTTTCCTGGGTCCCTCGGGGCAAGGCAGGGAGAGCCAGGTGGTAGGCACGAGTCGTAGGCTGTGTCACAATAGAGAAATCCTAAGCTTGGACAGTCAGCCTTTTGCTCCAGAGAGAGATACTGTATCTCCTAAGCCCGTCTGCCATGCTTCCTTGACAAGAGGGTATGTAACAGAGGCGGTCAGTGCCCCTGCTCCCAAGTATGTGAGAATGTGTACGGAAAGTTACCTACTCCTGCGTGGTGTTAAAATGATAACATACTAGTTGTAGTTGGGAAACTGCCCCATGCCACTTAGGTCCCTTCCTTTTTTTCCCAGCCCCATTCCTGTGAAGGGGGAAAGAGCACAGTCCTTGGAAGTTGGAATAGCTGGGGTTGCTGGGGTTAAATCTCAATCTGCCTCTGATTCATTATGAAATCTTGGGCAAGCAACTCACTGTGCCTGGACCTCAGTCTTTTCACCTGTGAAGTGGGGATGAGAATGCCTGCCTTACACGGCAAGAAGAAATTTGGCACCTGATAGGTGCTCGGAGAATACTGCCTGTATTTTTTAGAACTGGCCTGCGGTTGCATTCTTGCCAGGGGTCAGCAGAGAGGTACATGAACTTTATTTCGATGCTTGTGTCTCTGAGAAGAGGGTGCCAGGGTAGAGGCTGGCCCATGAGGGAAGCTTCACAAACAGAAGCTGGCTTTCTTCAGGCTCCCTTCTGGGCTCCTTAAGGAAGAAAGCTTATGAGCAGGCCGGCCTCTCCTCAGCCTGAAGGACTTCTGTGTGGAAGGTATAGCCTATGACCTGTGAATATTCCTTTATATTTCCCATCTCACCCCTATGAAACTAATGCAAAATGCCCCCCACACCCACCCTGCCCCTCCCTGGCCTACTTCCTGCATCTTCTTCACCTGCCCACCTCTCAGGGCCCGCCTCCCAGAATTTTTTCTTAGCTGCCTCCTTGACTGTGTAGACAAGCTTTAACTCACTGATGGTATCCCTTCCTCTTCCCTTCCCTGCCATTCTTGTCTTTCCTCGCTCCAGATGGGCCTTCCCTAGCCTCTGGGGCACGAAGGGCAGGAGGGCGGGAAGCAGGCATACTGCTCCACGCTCGACTATCGGAACACATGGCAGGCGGCTGCACTCTTCCCGGTGACTCGAGTCTGCTCTGCCCCTTTCTATTGCCTTTGATTTCCCAGGCCAGGAGAACACATTCAACCCTTGCCTCCTTGCAGGGTCCAGAGTCAAAAAAGAGTTAGAGGGTTGCTGATCACGAGGGCTCTGATTTCACCTGCATCCTCGTGAGGAGTGGGCCTGCTCCATGGACCTGCCCCTGACTCCTCAGATTCCTTGCTACCATCCTGGTGGGTAAGAGCTCCACGATAGAGTGCCGCGGCCCCTCGTACTGAAGTCTGCCTTCCGATAGTTAGCTGGCCTTTAGTGTCACAGCCCTTTCTGTGATGACTTCTGAGCACTGGAGAAGTGATAGAGATGGAAAATGTCTGTTCACCCAAACAAAAGTAACCGTCGGTTAGCCATCCAGCCACCGTCCATCCAACCAACTATCTGTCTGTCTGTCTTTCCCCCAGCGGCCAGAGCTGGAGGAATGAGTCACCAAAGATCATTTTCCCCCGGCCTGGGGAGACTAACCCCACATGATGGTCAAGACAATGAGAAAACTGCCAACAATCTATGGCGCAGTGAGGCCCTAGAATGTGACTGACTAAGAATATATAAATCAGTGTGGTTCAAAGTTTTACAGATACTAATTGTTTTCCGACTTCTAGAAAATCCTAGGGTCCGCGGCATCTGCTTTTCTGCCACACATGTGGAATGTTTGTTCAGTGGGTTTCAGATCAGCACTGGTAACTATTCATTGGCCATTCATGGCTCTGGTATTAGAATATTAGAAGCCTCATTCAGAACTTGTTATTAACTAGAAACTTTCCATTTCAAAAGTGAAGTTTTATTTTGCTTAAAGCAGCTGGAAGGCCAGAGGATTTCCCGCCCCTTTGCCGTTTTCAGTGGAGGCAGGAGAGGTGCCCACGGCGCCCGTGTCACCGTGTGTTCTCAAGAGAAGGAGCAACACCAAGACATGCAAGCAGACACTGGGCTGCTGAGAGGCCCGACAGCATGTGGGAGAACCCACTTCAAAGAGGGGCGGGGTCAGGAAGAACAGAGGGCGGGGCCCCAGTTCTGGGGGGCCTGCCTTTATCAGAGTGGTAGCAGGCAGTGGGTGCTGGGTCCCAGGGAAGGACTGGACAGAAAACTCCTTTCCTGAGCAGTGTCTCAGGTATTTAGCTGAAGGCTCCGTATACCCCCTTCCTGAGGTCTCTGGAGTGGGCCTAGAGCAGGGGGTGGGGCACACAGCCTGAGCCCCACAAAGAGAGGCCATGTGGAGGTTAGAGGGGTGACAGAGGGCTCCTCTGAGGCCTGGGAAATTGTGGAAGAATCACTCCCAAGCACTGACTCTTTTTTATTAAATAAAATAAAGACAGGGTATTAGCCACTAGAATAGAAGCAAAATAGGTTGTTGGTAACTTATTGAGATATTTCATTTCTTGAAAACTTCCATATGGGATGTCGAGGCGCATTTGTTAAGTTGTGCATTTTGTCTAACCCTGTGCAATGAACAGACCGACACTGGCTGAGGGAATGAGTAACAGGACAAAACTGTAGAGAGTGTCACAGCTGTCGATCCATTCTTGTCTTCTGTCCAATAAACCTCCGTCGTCTGGGTCGTTTTCCAGGTGGGAAGACACAATCTCTTCCTTTCTCCTTAGTCGTCCAGAGTGCTTGGTTCAACATCTCTCCCTTCACCTGTCCTTCCTTCCACCCCTTCTTATTGAAATCTGTCCTCAGAAAGACACAGTTATTGATGACTTATTATCCTACTGTGGTTGTAAGTTGCTGATTCTGTGGCCTCAGGAGCACTTCTTTTATTTCTCACTGGGGACGAATGATGTACTTCCTCCCAAGGACGGGATGTCAGGAGGCAGAAGGGGCAGAAAAACTGAGGGTGGCCTCTGACCAACAGTCAGCCAGGAACCACACCCCTTCCCAGCTCTCCTAAACTTCGTATCTCCCTGCCTGCCTTCACGTACTTCTTTGCGCCTACATTTTCTCATTTGCAAAATATGTTGGTTCTATCAAACCCAGATGGTTTTAGAGAATAAAATAGCAAAAAGCAAACATTCTTAGCACGTGATAAATGCTTAAAATGGTAGTTATTGTTATCACTGTTCTCATTACCACCATCAATATTAGGAGCTAGGTTACAAGGATGAAAACAATCAAGTCATGAAACTTTCTAAAAATGCTACATTTTATTTTAAAACTTCAGGAAAGACATGCTTTGACCACACTGGAATACACTGGAGGCTGCCTGTAAAAGATGATCATAACATTTGTGCTTTAAAGATCACAGGGAGCCTTGACGATGTAGCAGTTCCTTCGAGAGCATTGATGACAAAGTGAGGAAGCCGCAGCCTGGGAGTCGAACAGCAAAGGAGTGATCCCAACACACAGATAGACCCACATGCTGGACATGCACCCTCTGCATGTGAGGACATGGTTTTCCCTGACTTTCATGCTGGAGTTTAAGTTCTGGAGACAGGTATATCTGATTTGAATTGGGGTTCAGGGGCTATGACGTACCAAACACTCTGGACTGTCGGTGGTGTTTAGGTTTCTAATTTCTCAGTGTGCATGTTGGAGCTTTTCACCAACTACAGGATTGCTGGACCTGCAAACATTCCCACTGAGATTCAGGCAGCCAGAAGTTCAGGTGGCATTTCATTACCTGAAAGGAAAGACCCAGGTGAGCGAGCAATAGCCGGAGAGTTAGAAAAGCGCCACCCTCTTCTCTTATATACTCCTCTTAGGTGCTTCCTGGCCCCTGCTGGGTGTCCCCTGTCTTTTACCCACTGAGGTGACAGCAAGGAGGACCCGTTGTCTGCCTCCAAGGTGCTCATGGTTGAATGAGAGAGTCGTGTTAACAATAACGCATGCCGCACACGCTTCTCGGGTGAAGTGCACAGGGTTACGGAAGCATGGTGCGTGTGGCCTCCTGACCTTCTAGGGATTTGGGGGATGCTCCCTAAAAACAGGTTGCCGTGGACTGGATGTTTGCATCCCCCCAAATTCATATGTTGAAGCCCTGACCCCCAGTGTCATAGTCTTTGGGGTTAGATCTTTGAGGAGGTCATTAGGTTTCCATGCAGTCACGACACTGGGGGCCTCGTGGTGGAATTACTGTCCTTAGAAGGAGAGACAGCAGAGGTGCCGCTCTCTGGCACAGCAGGGCCTGTGACCCCCTTCCCGTCAGCAGAATGTGGCAAAGCTGGCAGTACGTCACTTCCCAGATCAGGCTGTAAAGGACTGTGCTTTCTGTCTCGCCTGCCCTCTTTCTCTCACCTGACTTCTTCTCCGGTGACGCAGGCTGCCATGGTGTGAGTTGCCCTGATGGTGAGGCCACAGGACAAGGTACTGAGGATGACCTTGCACCACCAGCCAGATGGGAATGAAGGCCACCAATCTGGCAATCTTCCAAAAGTAAATTCTGCCAACTACCACGTGGGCTGGGAAGCCGGTCCTTCTTCAGCAGAATGAGATGCCTGGCTGGCACCTTGACCCCTTGACTGCAGCCTGTGAGAGCCACTGAAGCCGAGGGCCTGGCTGAGCGGTGTCTGGCCTCCTAGATGGGAGGGACTGTGAGACACTAAGGGTGTGTTATTTTAAATCACCGAGTCTGTGGATTCGTCACAGAGCAATAGACAGCTCGTACAGTGGTGTTCCAAGGCATGCTGAGACAGAAACGAGTGTGTGGAAATGAAGAGGGGCCCCAGTGTGGCCTTGCCATTGGCCACCTGCTTCCTGGAGCCTGGGAAGCCAGAGACCTGCCCGGCCTGTTGCGATGTTAGCCCAGACCCACGGCAGACAACTCTGGCTTTGCGGAACTTGGGAAAGAAGCTTCTCCTAGAATAAGCCAACTGGCCTGAGTATTTGCTCCAACCCTCACCATCCCTAACAGCAGCATCCCGTGGAACCGTCTGGGATCCCACTGAAATGGGAGTGCCTACTTATGTTTTAGTCCATAGCAGGAAGAACGGGGGCTCTCAGGGGGCTGCAGCGAGGGCCTGGCCGGCCAGATGCAAGCAGGAGTTTAAGAAAAATACAGTATCATTGAGCTCATTCAGAAAATCTGTTTTTCATTCCATGCTTCCTTGGGTCTGAAAGAATGTGAAAGAGAAATGCTGCAAATAGCACTTGTCTCTTTCTCTTCTGTTTGGTGTCTGAAGGTCAGTGGAAGGACTCACTCACTTGCTTATATCACATGCAGCAAGCGTTAAAGAAATCCTAAAACCTAGTGAATGCCAGGCATTTCTTCTTGATTCTCCCTTAATGCACTTCTTTTTTGTTTTATAAGGATTTTATTTATTTATTTTTAGAGAGAGGGGAAGGGAGGGAGAAAGAGAGGGAACCATCAATGAGTGGTTGCTTCTCACACGCCCCCTACTGGGGGGCACGTGCCCTGATTGGGCACAGAATCAGTGCAGTGACCCTTTGGTTTGCAGGCCGGTGCTCAACCCACTGAGCCACACCAGCCAAGGCCCTTAATGCACTTCTGAACTTACCTAAAACACTGGGATTGTTTCTCCAGTCATGTCTAGTTGATATTTTAATGTCTTATTTAGAATTCTGGTGTCTGAGTTTTGCTCCAAGGGAAGTATTTGCATCTGAAGCTGTGCTTTAGGGCACTGCAAATGCTGAGGAACTTCCCTCCAAACTGCATGCACTCCATTGCTTTTATCTCCTTAACATACAGGGTTCTAGGTAAGGTTACAGTTTCAAAGCACAAAAAAGAGGTTCAGTGAGAAAAATAATAAAAAAGATTTTAAAGTGTTCCCCTAAACATTGACTTTCAATGTCTGCAAAACGTACTGGCCATCTCCACCATGGCAGTTTATATTCATGTAATTTATTGAGTAATTGCCTTACACCAGGTGTCTGGGTGAATGTATTTCACACTGCAACACGCCATCCCATCAACGCAAACGTGTCCTTCGCCCCCGGCGGAGAGTGAAACGGGCCCTCAAGGAAGACAACTGAGACCTCCCGGTCCCTGCTCTTCAGCCGGAGTGGGCAGGCGACGATGTCATGGGCAGTGCGACGGGCCACAAGGCTCACAGCCATCTCCAGGGACTGCTCCTCCCGACTGGGGTAATTACAAGTCCCCCTTTCATTCTCGAGAAGATCCGAGCTTAGAAGATAAATTATATAGGTCACCCTCCTTAAGGCTAATTTGGAAATGGTCGTACATGTGTGAAAAGAAATGCCTTTTGGTAAAAATCAAGCACATTTCCCACTTTCACTTAAACATAAACTAAAGCTGATTATCGACATTGATACGTCCAATTTATATATTCTTAGTCAGTCACATTCTAGGGCCTCACTGTGCCATAGATTGTTGGCAGTTTTCTAATTGTCTTGACCAGCATGTGGGGTTAGTCTCCCCAGGTCGGGGGAAAATGATCTTTGGTGACTCATTCCCCAGCCCTGGCTGACTCCCGGTTGCCATGCAAACTTGCATCCACTGGAAAGTATAAGTATCTGCTTTCCTATACGGAGACGATGGCTGCTGTGAACTTCTGGGGAGGGAACCTACCACCCACACTGTACTTTCTTTTACTTTTCTCTCCTCTGAGGAATAACTGTGAATCAAAGAATAGCTCTGTGGAAATCAGAGTTGAACTAGCCTATAAATCACACTTGTCATCGTTTCCCCAAACTCTGGTTGATTTATGGCACACCCTGATGCCTCACTGCTATGGCCACACCATTCTCGTGATGGGAAATCACATACACACACCATCAGGGACTACTTACAGGCTATAAAAAGGGAGAAACATAAACAAAACTGAATCAAAGTTGGAGAGCACTGAGTCATGTATGGGGTGCAAACACATCAGTGGAAAATCTGGGGGTTGCTGGAGATAAATGTTCACACTATGGAGAGCAAGGGGGAACTATCGTTTGGTAAACACTGGATTATCTTGGCTAATGGAGAATGGGGAGGCATGCAGATGCTGAAATAATTGAATGCTTTTCTCTAGGTACAAGGATGCTCCCATGACCTCATCCTTGGACACCGAACTGGTTATTTCTTAGCAGAGTGGTGAAGATTAGCTCCCTGTCAGAGCTGAGTGAAGGTTTCCCCATTATGTCAGCAGCAAGATGTGTTGGGGAAAAGCTAAGAGTGTGGCCAGGGAAAGGAAGAAAGCTAGAGGAAGTGGGGCTGACTGTGGTCCTCTCTCATTCTTGTCTAAGCTGGGCATTGACGATCTGGGGAAAATCTTGGGGAACTGCCCCGTGTCCACGTCCACAAGGTTAAAACTGCACATCTAGGATTCAACTTCCAGCACTACTCCCCGAACATAGTTCCTCCAATGAGTGGAATGTCCTTCTTAAAAATAAAAAGTCTTCAGGTCCCATGTATTCCAGAAATCTGTCTGGGACAATTTTCTAAAGTATTTCCACAAAGAGAAACAGTTGATGATGAAGTCATGGGGGAAGCTAATGTAAAACCTAATTGCCCTCCTTTTGGGCTGCCATGAATTCCTCACCCTCCAGAGCGCATGCAGAATCAGCTAAAACCCATCAAAGCAGCGTGGGGAATGGGCAGAGACAGCACGAGAGGGAGCCGGGTCGTGCCTGCCCTTGCCAGGGCTCTGTGTCTTCCAGCAGCCTGTCTTTTCCCATTGTCGATGACTTCACTGGTGCTATTTATTGGGAGATGATTTCGCACTCGTGGGTCTTCTCCCTTCACATGTTCTGCCACTTAAATCATCTCATTTTGCCTAGTTACTTGTCATCACTTTGGGAATTGAGCACAATCTCTTGGGCAGATTGACTTGAGTTCAAATCCTACTTCTCTCTGTCTCTTGTAAACTCTGAGACCTTGATCGAGTTGTCTAATCTTTCAGTTTGCTCACTCTCAAAATGGAGAAAATGATATCAATAGCTAGCTGGTTAAGTGTTTATGAGGTAAATGAATATAAATAACCTGGCATATTGCCTGACATAGAGTAAGCACTTAGTATGACTATGTATGTGTGTGTGTTAGTCAGGGTTCTCCAGGAAAGGGGAACCAAAAGGGCACGTGTATCTTTCTTCTTTTTTCCTCCCCTCCCCTCCCCTCTCCTTCCCTTCCCTTCCCTTCCTATTCATCTATCTTATCTGCCAAATTGAAGATTTATTTATTTTTTTTTATTTATTTTATTTTTTTATTTATTTCTTGTTCAAGTACAGTTTTCTGTATCATATTCCAAAATGAAGATTTATTGTAAGGAATTGGCCCATGCAATTGTAGAAACTTGGTAAATCCAAAGTATCCAGAGTACAGACTGCTGGGAGACAGGAGACCCTGAGGACTCGCCCTCGCAGGCCAAAGGCAGCCTGCTGGCAGAATTCCTTTTTACTTCAGCCTTCAGCTGATTGGATGAGGCCCACCCACACCATGAAAAGTAAACTGCTTTCCTCAAAGTCCACCAACTTAAATTGTTCATCTCATCCAATAAATGCCTTCACCAAAACATCCAGAATAATGTTTGACCAAATATTTGGGCACCATGGCCTGGCCAAGACGCCACATAAATTTAACCACCACGGTGTGTATGTATTTAAAATTGGGAGCTGAGTAGCTCTTTATATCATCAAATAATTATATGTATTAAATGATTATAGGCAGTATAGATGCCCTAATACCTTTAGAGTAGTCACTGAACTTTATGGAAAAAATGTTCAGTGACTTTGGCTGCTCACGCCAGACCCTGCATTCTGGACCTTTTGAAACTTGCTCCACTCTGGCTGTCTATGCCAAATCTTGAGTTAAGCAAAAACTCCTTTCTCTGGCTGACCTGGAGCAAGTCTTTTGGGGAAAAAAATGAAGCATATCTAGGCAAGATAAATGCTGAAGAGAAAGGAAATCCAGCCCCTCTCTCCTCAGAGAGACATGTGGCCTCTTCCAGAAGCATAGCCTCCTTGTTTTGGCTTCAGTGACATCAGGCCACAGCTTTGGTGGGGAGGCCAGTTAGCCTCGTCAGTCTGTTGAGGTCTCTGGGCCTTCTCAGTGTGGGCAGTGGGCTGCTCATTCTGGTCCCACCCAGCCACGTGCAGCACGGTTTGCATGCAGGGTAATCTTTGGGCACCCCTGCGATGAGCCTTTCACACTTACATGGATGGGCTCCATCCAGAGGGCCCCTGGGTGGAGTCGCTGACATTGCACATCGGTGGTGCAAGCCACTTCAGTTCACAAGGCTCGCTTTCCACAGCTGCCTCTTGGCTTTTGAGGCACCGGTCTTGGCTTCCTCACTGTGTCTCTCCAAGGACATGTCTCTCAAAGTCACTGCATTGTACGTGGCTTTGACCACCACATAAGCTGCCTCCATGGGAAAACATGTTTCAGAAAATGCTGTGCTTCCCTGGTCTTTGCCCTGCCTATGGCTTTTCACTTTCTTCCTGGTGCCAACAGCCATCTTAGAAGAAAAAGCTGATGTGGAATGAGATGGGACAAGTTAGATAGTTTGGTCCCTGTATATCTTAGGCTGACTGAAAGCAATGATTCCAGCCCAAGTGCATGTGCGTGGGTTGCCCCGTGGAGCTGGTTGCCCAAAGAGACCCATATCCCGATGCTTCTCTGAGGTGTTTCTACTCTTCAGCTTTCCCTCACCTGTTTGTGATGTATGTGTGAGGTGAAAGCTTTCGTTCCCATCTCCAGGGGCCACTCGAGTGCCCGTGCCAACCTCCTAAGTTGCCTCCTCTCTCTCCTGCTGTGCCACCTAACAGATGCTTCCTCACTGCACAACGTTTCACTCAACTGTAGCTCCTTCCAGGTGCCTTCCCAGGAAATGTAACCTCTTTTCTCCTCCGTGCTTCCATAGAATCTGTATGTCACTATTACAGTTGCTAATCAATTCATGCAATGGTTAGATACATGTTTCTTTCCCTGCTCCACTGTCTGCTCCCAAAACAGGGAATGACAAGTCTCCAATCTGTAAACTTCTACCTTCTATCCCAGACAACAGCAAAGAAGACCCTTCACAGAAGTTTGTCAGATGGTGGGATGGATGGATGCAAGGAGACTTCAGGAAGATCTCAGGCATCCCAAAGTGTCAGTGTCAGCTTTACTGCCAACTGGCTGCAGGCATGCAGCCATGTACGAGCTCTCTCTGGTTTTCTCATAGGTCAAAAGGAAGGTGCCATTTAGTAGATAACCAAACAGTTTCCTGCTTAAATTCCTGGCACCTTCTGCATACTGCCAGGTCTCCGGGCGGCGGCAGCTTCCGAGCACAGACTCGTCGCTGCTGCACCATCTTAGCATCCTGCAGCGAGCCCAGATCCTGTTGTCCTGCCGGCTGTGACTCCAACAAAATGCTTGCCCTTCAGATGCTGTTGTTGACTGATTGATTCTCTGGAATGAGAAAAAGAAACGTTAAACTCTGAGAAACTCTTCATTTCAGAACTCACGTAGCCTGCGAGGGTGGCCTGGCAATGTGGCCAGGACTGTGTATACCTGGGCGATATTGTTGGTCAGAGAGATACAAGCGAAAAAGCCAAAAGCAGCAGATCGAGAGCCAAGAGGCAAGGCAGGGAAAGCTAGTCATGAGAATAGTAGATGTGCGGTACTGGAAAAGTCCCAAGGTCCACCAGTGGCCTCACCTGGATTTGAGGCATCTGTTCTCAGGGGACATTCTGCACCAGCTCGATTCTCATCTCTGATGTTGCGCCCCCTGCAGGCTGAGGCTGTCCACACTGTTGTCAGAACATGGCAGGAAGAGTGGACCAGTGCCACTCACACTTCTCCGAAGCTGGGGCCTGCATCGTGTGACAACAAAACGGCTGCGATCCTAGATATCCATATGTCCCAGCAACTGGGAGTATACGTGTGCGTCCAGCCATGCACTTGCTCTGGGAGTGTATGTGGGTCCTGCATTCAGACATCAAAAGTCAACCATGTGCTAACTGTGTGGCTTTGGGCAAAATACTGAACCTCTTCAACCTGTTTTCTCATCTTCAAAATGGGGGTAATAGTGGTGCCCAAACTGTAGTATAGTTATGAGGCTTAACAAGTATGTATGTATTTATTTATTTATTCATTCATTCATTCATCATTCATTCATTCATTCACCACACATTTCAGAGAGAGACAAGGGTGGGGGGAGAGAGAGGGAAAGAGAGAGAGAGAGAAAGATTGAGATTAGTTGTTCCACTTATTCATGCAGTCATTGGTTGATTTGGTTGATTTGGTTGATTCTTGCCTGTGCCCTGACCAGGAATCCAAACCACAGCCCTGACAATTGGGACGATGCTCTGGCCAGCTGGGCTGCCTGGGTAGGCTAGGTAGGAGGCTTAAATGAGATGATGCCTATAAAATGCTCAGCACAATGATTGGCATAAACTAACAGCACTTACTGAACACTTGCCACGTGTGGTGGCACCTCCACTGCCACTCATAGGACCCTCTCTGTAGTGGAGAGATGATTGGGACAGACATGAAAACATGTCCCCATCCCCAAATAGAGGAATGCCCACCACAAAAAAGGGGTGGAGTGTGGCATCAGAGAATTTGGTTTCAAATCTTGGTCTGCCTCCCCCACCAGTGGTGTGTTCAGTTAGTGGCACTGGGCATCAGCGCACCTGTCATCCCTGGGGCAACATTACTCTTTATAATAAGTATGAACAGCTCAATCCTTGGAAACTTCCAAATAGATTAAACTGTTTGAACACCGTTGAATCTAAGCAGTGCAATAGAATTGAAATCTTTTTAAGTGTATGTGTGTGTTTTCCTCGGGGGAAATCTGATATGTGCCTTCTCATTTTCCACCCGCCCCCAAAAAAAATGTGTGCACACCAAGTGAAACCCCTGTGCCTCAGGTTTCTGAGTGTTCCCATCCAGCCTGGAAATGTTTGCCCACTCTGTGCATGAAAACCAACCCATGGAAGTTATTCCTCAAAAATTACCAGAGACACTTATTCATCTGTCAAAAAATAATGATAAAAGTGCATGAGGGCAATAGTGGTACAGCATTTCATACTGTCTTTCAGCAGCGCATTTGAAAATAAGTGAAAGATCACACGCAGCGGCACAAAAGTGCGGTGGATCAGGATTGATTTTCATTCTCTTGAAATACTTGTGCCCACATGAGACTATCGTGTATTCATGTTATCCACCCCACCAAGAATTGAAACATCGTTAACCCCGCAACAGTTCCTTTTGTCCGTGGTGTCTGCACTTGTTTTTCTTCTGCACTCATTCATTGGTGGTTCCCTCTCTTCTTATCAGGCCCTATTTCACACCACTGCCTATCTCAGACAGGATGAAAAAGGAGGCATGCAAATACCTGAACAATAGGTTTCATGGTGTGGATGACTTCTTACCTCCATCCCCTGAAGGCAACATCTTTGCCCCACACTTCCTTGGCTCCCACTCCCAAAGGCAGCAAAAGGAAACAATAGCTATCAGCCTGCGCCAAGCTGTGTCTTTCTGCACTGAGCTGAATAATCAATTATGGGATGAGTGTATCCGAATTTCCCTGGCTGCCTTTACATGCCTTCAGAACATCAAAGTCTGTAGGAATCCGGACACTCTCACCATCCTGCCACTCACCCCGAGCCTCTGAGGCAGCTCCTGCCCTCACCAGCCTCTCTTGCTTCATCCATCCTTTCCCCCAAGGCATCTGGAAAGAAAGACCATTGTTTCCTTCAAAAGGAGACCAGTTGGGAAGCAGAGAGTGCCGACAGCAACATTTGGCAACTTTGTGGCTCAGGGCAAGGACCAGGAGCAATGAAATGGATACTTTAAACAAGTTTTATTTTCATTTTGGTACATTAAGTGGCTATATTAAAATAAAGCGAATGGATCCAAACTGTGAGGACCTTCTAAGAGAAACCAGAGCCCTGAATGGCCTCGTGTTTCCATGTACCCATAACCCATGCAGTCAGAGGGCATCGTGGCTTCTGGTTGTCTGTGAAGTGTACTGTAAGAAAAGTCAGAATATCAAGTGATTTGACAGAGGCATCTTGCCAGCTGTGAGAGCAAGCTGGGAAACAGTTTAAGGAACAGAAAAATTCTTGTCTGTGAAGATGTCCAGTTTTTGTGAGTGTTGGTGTGGATATTTATGTCATTTGGGGAAAATGATGGCACAGGCAGAATGCCCGATTAGGAGGGTGGTTGGCAGGCAGATCAGGCAGCAGATTGTAATGGTTGGGTTTAAAAACAAATATGGTTTATGTAACAAGTTGCAAATCTGGGCCAGAATCAGCCCTATTAGATAACATTTTCTAAGAGGTACAATGTATGGGTTTTGCATTTTTTACTTGACTAAAGCTGAAGACTCAGATCTGTGTTGAGCAAATGGGTTAATAATTCTCAGAATCAGCCAGCTGGTGAGGGAGAGCTGGACTCAAGTGTTCTCATCTGTAAAATGGGAGCCACAGTGATTCCCTTACAGATGTCGGTGGTAGGGATAAAATAAGATCATTACCAGTTGCCAGAGAGTGAAATTTTATTTTATTTTTTTCTAAGCACCAAGAAAAAGTGATAAAGTGCACCAAGTAACAATATGTGTTTTGAAACTCCCTGGGGGGAATCTTTAACTGAAGAACGTGTGACGATAGTAAAAAGATTTAACCAACTCCAGGAGGTATTTATTGTATGCCTGGGGATTCAGGTTTGTTGCTTCTTCATTCATGCATTTGAAACACAGAAAGTAGATTACTTATTGCTTCAGGTTGAAGCTGTGGAGGGGCACATGGGAAGTGACTGCTAATGGATAGGAGATCTTTTTTGAGTTGGCAAAGTTCTAAAATTAGATAGTGGTCACGGTTGCAGAATTTTGCGAATATATTTCATTGTATGGTGCACAAATTCTATCTCAATAAGGTTGTTAAAAGAAAAACAATGTATAGAGACAATATGAAACAAAAGAAAAAAGAAAAGAAAAGAAGAACAAAACAAAACAGAAACAAGGCTTGGGCAGGAATATACCATATTGACTTGGTTCCTGTCTTCCTGGCACTTAAAGTCTTACAGGGTAACACACATTTGCTAACGGGTCGAATAGAGCGAGGGTTGGATAGAGAACCAGGTGGGAATAGAGCCATGTGGCAGATACTGGTAATCGCCCCGCAGTATACCATACATGCTCTTTTTTCCATTAAGCAATAAACCTGCCTGAGGTTGCAGACTGTGCTTAGAGGCATCCTCGCAGCCAGGTTTGGTTCTGGGACTCAGTTCCGGCCAATGGGTGTGAAGATGGGCACTTTTCAAGTCATGTCTCTTAGAGGAAGCTGTTTGCTTTCTATTCTCCCTAAGAACTGGGAAGCCAGATTCAGTCTTCCAACCAGGTAGGCGTGCTGGACAGCAGAGCATCAGCACCGAAACCATGGCCTGTTCACTGCTTTGAACTGCCTAACTGCCTTCTTTCTGGCCTCGTTTCCGGGGAGAAGTCTGCTTTCATTCCCACTGCAGTTTTGCTGTGTGGAACATGTCCCCTTTCTCCCAGCTGCTTTTGAGATCTTGTGTTCATGACTGCTTTAGCGCAGATTTTAATTATGATTTTGATTATTGTGAGCAGGTTTTGATTGTGATGTACCTTTGTATACTTCTGTTCATGTCTCGTGTGCTCAGGGAGACACTGAGTGCTTTGTATCTGTAGGTACATAGTTTTCATTAAATTTGGGGGGAAAAAGAACAATTGGCCACCATTGCTTCAAATATTCTTTCGGCCCCACCTGTCTTCCTCTTCATAGAAGACAATTACATGTATACTAGGCAGTCTGAAATTGTCTTTAAGCTCACTGATACTGTTTTTAATTTTTTTTTAGTTTGCTTCAGGTACACAACATAATATGTCAATATTTGTATATATTGCATAGTGATCAACACAAGTCTGGCTAATAATCATCACCATACATAATTATACTTTTTGTGTGTGATGAGGACTTGGAAGTTCTTTCTTGGAAACTTTCGAATATACATCCCAGTATTATTTTCATTTTTTTCTCTCTGAATTTTATTTTGAATAATTTTTATTGCTGTAACTCTGAGTTCACGAGTCTTTTCGTCTGTAACATCTAATCTGGAATCAATCTCACCCAGTGTATATTCCATCTTACACAGTGGATTTCATCTCTAGAGGTTCAGTGTGGGTCTTTTAAAAAAAAAAAAACTTTTTTCAAGTCTTTTAAGTGTTTTTAAGTCAAAGTCATCATCAGTTAAAACGTAACTTTTGAACATCTGGAATACAGTTATAATGATTGTATTGTCCTTGTCTGCTAATTTTAACATCTGTGTCAGTTCTGGGTCAGTTTCAATTTATTGATGATTCTCAGTTTGGCTCATCATTTCTGGCTTTATTGCATACCTGGTTATGTTTGGGTGTTAGCCATTATGAACTTCACCTTGTTGGTTGATAGATATTTTTATATTCCTAACCCGTAGGAATATATGCCTACATTGTGCAAATACCTGACTATGCTTCCTTTCATCCTTTTAGGTAGTTCTTTCACTTATTTAGAGTAGTTTTCTCACATGCATTTGCTGAGCGGTACTCTGCTGAATGTTCAAGGAAAACCACCTGATGATCTTTGGGGTGATGGGTGCAGCTCTTTCCAAAATCCTGCCCTGCATAAGTGGCCTGCAGACTTGAGCTGCCTGGCTCTCCCTGGATGCTCAGCTCAATTCCCTAGCTCAGTGTCTTCCACGTTTCACATGGGCTCCTCTCGTCACCCAGACTGCAGACCTGGCCAGAGAAGCAAGCCGGGGCAATCATAGTCCTCACTTTGGTCCTCTTCCATCCCTCAGGGGTCCTTGTCTTTACTGCTTGATGTGCTATGTCTTGAAAAATATTTTTCATATATTCCATCTCTTTTTATTTGTTGGTTTATTTCAGGTGGGAAGGTAAAGCCTGTTAATCTGTGTTGTCTGGATGTAGAAGATAGGCTTCTCAATATCTTATTTCATTGTATCAAGGAGCCTTTGAAATAGTTAACCCTCCCCCCACTTACAGGGGAGGAAGATGGGGTTCAAATAAGTCACATAACTTGTCTAAGCTCACACAGCTCGTAAAAGGTACAGCCCAGATTCTGTCCTAAGTTTGTTTCTTGGAAATACTTGTTTATACTCTTTCTTGTGTTCTGCATTCCGTTCACTCGAAATGCTCTGGGGTGGGAAGGGAGGGACTGGTCCTGAAGTAAGACCACAGAATACTCTTTGGAACTCTGGAGGTCGGTTCCCTGCTCCTGTGGGGAGTGAACATTAAGTCAGGGTGGAAAGTTGAACATGTGGTCCAGAGCCAGGGACCACACCAGTAGCACTCATTTTTTTTCTTTCTCATAGCAAAGGAGCTTCTAGCTCAGTGGGTCTTAAAGTTGGAAAACAAACAAATGAACTCGACTAGGGAGTTTTGGAGAACAATACAATTCAGAAAATAAAGCAAAGAGTGAAAATTAATATACTAAAAATTTCCCTGTGATTTTGGCATGTAGCCCTGATGAGAATGATTAATATCTAGGTATAAATTCTTCAACATAAAGGATTTCATACTCTGAGTGAATGTGTACAATTGTTTGTTTTTCTTCCGATACTTCTCTTTCTCCTGGGATATGCCCTGCTCCATTCAGTGCGGGCCCCCCCCCCCGCCCCCCGGGACTCGGCCAGGGTCTGAATGCAGACCCGGTCAATCATCAGAACCACATTTTCCTCACCATGGCCACTGCCCTGGCTTTCAGAGTCCTGACCCAAGCCGGGTTGTTCCAAGTTCTTCCCTAGGACGTTGTTCATCTGGGGCTGAAAGAAAAGGGGTTTTGTCTTTCGGGACATAGAACTGGAAGGCACAAATCAGAGTGGTTGTGGGAGCCATCTACCAAAACGCACAAGGAGGGGTTGTGTGCAGTAGGAGGAGGTACGTTAAGACACAAGAGACGCACAGCTAAGAATCTGACAGCAGTGGGGATGAGGGCAACGCCTCAGCAAAAAGGAGATGGTGAGTTTGGTCATTCATAGTTCTCAGACCCCACAGTGCAAGAGTCAGTACTTGGGCTTCCCAACTGTGTGATCCCATAAATCAAATCCAATTTTATGTTTGAACTGTTTGAGTTGGGTTTGTTACTTACAACCAAAAACCATCCTGGTAAACAGAGAGAGGAAATCATTTGTCCCACAGAAGACCCTGCATCAGTAGTGGGTCAGGGCTGATAATTCTCCTCATTCTATTTCACATCCTGAATGTAGTTGCCCAGGTAAGCGAAGGCCGCCCCTTGCACAAAGACTACCAAACACTTTTATTGTCATTGACACGTGCAAGTCCATCAAAGCTGAGGGCCAGGAGCATTCTAAGGGCATTACATGACCTTCCACACCCTGTGAGGAAGAGCTTGTGACAGTCCCCCTTTCAAGGCGAGGGAATGGAGGCTTGGAGAGTTAAGCACCTCAAGTCCCAAACTAGTTAGTATTGGCTCCAGGACTTGCAAACAAAGGCGGCCTGGCTTCCCAGCCCTGTTCTTGGCCTCCATCCTGTCTTGCCCCTGTGCTTGCCCCCAGGAAATGACCTTTGACCGGTCAGTGACAGCACAGTGTGAATTTTCATTCTGTATCAGGCACTGTGACCCAGATTTCTCCCTGAAGGATGAAGAAGCAGGCGGCAGAGGAAGGGCGGGGTGTCTCCTCCTGTAAAGCTGTCTCCTCGGCTCTGTGTCCCAGTGGCTCCTTGTTTGAGGTTTGCTGCAGTGAAGAGAGTGCCACGGAGATGGCTGAGAGTGAATCCTGGTGCACGAGGGACTGTCATTTCCATCAGTTCCCAGAAAGGATTCGCCGTTGCATCCCAGGTGCCATTCTGGCAGCACGTAGGTGCCATTCCTGCAGAACCGGTGAGTCTGAAGCAAGCCAACACACTTTTCCTTCAGCGACACCCAAGTGCTCGATAGTGCAGAATTCTCAGTTGCTCCGATTACAGAACAAGAAAAGGAAATCCCAAAGGGAGCAAAAAGTGGGGCCAGTGCCATCTTTGCCAGTTCAGGTGTCCGAATGTATACACCTTTCGCGTTTCAATGCCATGCTTGTCGCTCTAAGGGGACAGAGGCCTGTTTGGGAGAGTGAGACCAGGAAGCAATTTTTCTTGCAGTGATTGTTTTGCTGTTAAAAAGTGGGCCTTCAACTATCAGTGGGACCAGGTCTAATAAACTAAACAAAACAGACACCTCTGGCGTTTGCTATGATGGCTTTTGGCTTTTATCAGCAATAGACTGCTGGGGTTTTGCTGGGCCGACTGGAGGAAACTCAGTGGGAGCTGCATATTCAGACAGGGAGGGGCTGGGAAGCATTCGGAGGAGAAGGCCCACCCTGGGTCGGGCTGTGGGAACCGTAAACACAGGGGAGACTCCCATGTCCTAGGGAGGAAGAGACCACCAGTGGTCCCTCCTCAGAAGGATGGAACTACCTGGCCTCCAGTGGCTTTGGGGCTGGTGTCATCTCATCCCCAAGGTCACTGTCGCACGTGTCTCTCTCACACCCATATGGCCTCTGTCTTGGAGTTGGCAAGCTGAGGCTCCTCCGGTCCCAGCTGGCCAATACCCATAGGCCAGAGTGCACAGGAAGAAAGACATTGGGCCCCAGGAAGGGAGGAGTACTGCCCCAGACCTTCTAGGGCAGCTTCATGCAGCAGATAGAGCCGGCAGCCCTGTACTGCCTCTGCCCCTTGCCAGCCCTGTCAGTACGGACGAACTCCATCACCTCTGTGAGCCCCAGTGGTCTCTTCTGAAAAGTGAGCCACTGCAGCCTGAAGAAGCCTCACAGAGTATCTAATTAAAACAAGCTATGATTCTCAAAACGAAGAGAATAGCCAAGAGACCATTGTCTAGTGTACATAGAACTCTCAGGAGATTCAAGATTCCTTATGCTGTCTAGCCTGAGGTGGGAAGTAAAGGGGCAAAAAGTAGGTTAGAGAGAAACATCAGAATCCCTTAGGACACGTTTAGTGGGCCCAGTGTACCAATATTTCTTTAATATTTGTCTTTAAGCCAGCTCACTTTTTCTCCATATAGAAATACTTAAAAAGGACTCCTTCTACCCTTTGCCACAGTAAGAATTTCTAAACATTGTATTATTTTCACTGTATTTTTAAAATTACCTTTTAATTAGGTACTTTTGCCTGCCAAAGGTTCTAGCCCCAGGGTTGTTCTCTCCTTAACGTTTGTTAATCCCTCTTCTTAATGTGGCATTGAAGACCTACTCATTCTGAGATCAAACACCTCCCCTGATGGAACCAGCGAGTGAGAAAGTGAGTCCCTTTCAACTAGGTTCCGTCAGCGAGAGTTCATTGTCATTTTGTTTGTGCACCCCGGCATCCATCTCCAGGACCAGCAGTGGGCCGGTTGGCACGCTTATGCTGCCAAATGAGGGTACAGACTCCCCATGCAGGACCGGAAGTAGGGTGGACCGGAAGTGGGGTGGACTAAGATCAGCCCTGGCCATGAGGGAGAGATGTCCATGCACAGGGCAGGATCCACGCTTTTCATCACTGTTTGCTTTGGTGCAAGCTTTGTACTGGCCTTCCATAAAAATAAATTATTCTTCAGCAGCGCCGGTCATGTCCAATGCTTCCTGGACAGCGACAAACAGAAGCCGAGGGTAGTCGCATCCAGCATTGTACAAGCCACCCCTCTAACAGCTCCGGGAAGTCAAGCTTCTCGAGAACAGGCAGGGTGAATATTCTCACGCAGCTGCTGAAGTGTGGGTCTTCCTGCCCCCACCCACAGAACCTCTGAGAGCAAGTCCACAGAGGGCAGGAACTAGGCCTGCAGTATAATTTAAAGATGGATATTTGGTAGAAAGTTCCTGTTTTTCTTTTTAAATAGCAAGTTTTTGTAGTGTGATCGTGGGCACTTGAGGAGGAGGATACTGTTTAACTGCCTGGATGGGACAGGAAATGCTGCTGACAGTTAAGGAACTTTGGATAAACAGCGGCTCAAGGGCCAGGGCCACGAATCTGGCTGCTACCCCAGCCCAGCTGCTGCCCAGCTGATCAAAGATCTTAGGGCCTATGACGTGGGTGAGGGTCCTGTGATGGGGTCTGTGGTCCTCGGTGTGTCACGGAGGTGTTTCATGTATTTTATCAGGGGAAACGGTGGTGATGGCGGCAGCAGTAAGAATAGCTTCGTTAACCACCTGAATTCCGGAGCAATTTAACTCACCACCTGATGTAACTCTTGCCATGACCAATCATGTAGGTCTAACAATTCCGCTTTTGCAAAAAAGACTCTGAAGCTCACAGAGGTTAAGATGCCAACACTTGCAGACTCAGAGCTCCTTGGAATCTTACTGAGAAGGGAGCTGCATCTTCAGAGTCAGACTTGCTTCCTCGTGTTTCCTGAAACCTTCACCTCCTGTCATCCCTCAGGACAATGCTGCCATCCCTGTCCCTTTGAACACCCTTCTTTCTCGGTCATATATGCTTTGGTTCTGTGGAAACTTTAAACAGCATTTTCAACACAGACACATTTTATCTGGAAGATGTTTATGTCCTCTTTAAATGAATGTGTGCGTTCACACAAACACACACACACACAATTCTGAGACTGTGTATATTCAGAGAAAAAGGGTTTTACAGGGGCTCCTTAATGGAAATGGGAATAAATTCGATGGGGCATTTTTCCGCCTATAATAATCCAAAGAAATACATGCTGTTTTAAAGAAGATTTGGAGCTTTAAAAACCCATAGCTTTGCTGGAGAATGCCTACTGAGGATAGAAAAAGAAAGTTCACCCTAATTTGGTGATTTAATGAGGGAGTTTGGTGCTACATATGAAGTTGAATTGCTGTGATTTGTCATGATTCCCTGGAAGAGTTAGGATGCTCTGGCTACACTTCCTACTTCCACCCTTGGACAAATTTTATTAAGCACCTACTATTGCCACTTGCAGGGCTAGAGAAATGCCAGTGGGAAGGAACATTAGGCAAAAGTCCAGGCTTTTCACGGGGAGCTCACCCTAGTCTGTGACTGAGGCAACAGCTACCCAAAACATGTGCTTTGTAAGCTTGCTTCCAAGGAAGAATAATATATGCAGGCTTAGAAGTTCCCAATGCACAAAAATTTTATTAATATAGCTCCAAACTCATATAGAAAATAAAATCCATGTAGGAAAAAAACAAGCTTCGTAAATACGTTATAACCACTGATAACAGTCTGATCTGGGAGAAGATGAAGAATGGTATTATAAATCATATATTCACTTAGTGTTTTCCCTTTCTGGGGTAATGTGTTATAACAAAATTTGCCATTTTACCTATTTTCAAGTGTGCTATTCAGGGGCATTAGTTGTACCCCCAGGGTTGTGCAACCACGACCACAATTTCTAAAATTTTTTTCATCACTCCAAAAGAAACTCTGTAACTGTTAAGCAATAACTCACTGCTCTCTCTTTTCCTGTTGCCCGGTCACCTCTAAGCTATTTTCTGTCTCTGTAGATCTGCCTATTATTGATATTTCACCCAACTGGAATCACATAACATCTGGCCTTTTCACATGGCACAGTGTTCTCAAGCCTTGTTTATACTGTAGCATGTATCAGTCAGATGGCTGCTCCTTTTTATAGCTGCATAGCACTCCATCATGTGGACTTAACACTTTTGTTTGTCTATTAATCTGTGATGGACAGTTGGGTTCTCTTCACATGTTGGCTGTTGTGAATAATGCCACAATGAACATTGGTGAACAAGCAGTTTCTGTTTGAGTCTGTTTTCAATTCTTTTGAGTGTGTGACTAGTGAAATTACTGGAACTGAATCCTCTGTCTAGCTTTCTGAGGAACCACCACACTGTTCTCTGCGGTAGCTTCAGAGTTTTGTAGCCGTAGCAATGTCTGCAGGTTCCAGTTTCTCCGAACCCGCGCAGCCCTTGCCGTCGCTTCCGTCTTTTATCACAGTCATCCTTGCAGACAGGATGCAGTATCCCCTTGTTGCTGATCTGCGTTCCCTGAATGGTCATGCTGAGCATCTCTCCATCTGCCCATCTGTATATCATCTTTTGAGAAACATTTAGTCAAGTATTTTTGCCCATTTTTCAATGGGATTATTGGATGTCTTTGATGTTCGGTTTTAGAAGTCCTTCTTATATTCTGGATAGCAAACCTTTATTAGATTCCTAGTTTGCAGATTTCCCCCATTTTAGAGATTATCTTCCCACTTTCTTAATAATGTTCTTTGGTATACAAAAGTTTTAATTTTGAGGAAGCCCAGTTCACCTTTTTGTTGTTGGCTGGCACGTGCTTCTGGAGTCTGTCTGTATCAGTTTGCTGGGGCCGCTGCGACCAATACCTCTGGCTTCCTCTGAGGCCGCTCATTTGTGCTCACAGATGGCTCACCTCCTGCTGCCTCTTCTCCTGCCCTTTTCTCTGCTCATGCCCATCTCTGGTGCTTCTTTGTGTGTCCAAATTTTCTCTTCTTATAAGGATGCCGGTCATACGGAGTTCAGGCCCACCTCGGGCAATCCTCTGTAGCCTTAAAGACCCCTTTTAAGCCCCTGTCTCAAAATAGAGTCACACTGGGAGTGGTGGTGAGGGGGGCACAGCTCATCCCATAGCAGCATCCTATGTAAGAGTTCCTTGCCAAATCCCATGTGTTTCATTTTGCTTTTAACAAATAGTTATTGACTTCTTATCCTAAGGCAGCCAATGTGCCAAGCACTACATGGCCTAAGACAGAAAAGGCTCCTGCCTACATGAAGCTTACTCTCTTGTTAAAAGAGACAGAAAATAAATGAATTAGATAATATTTGATAGTGACAAGTTCTGTGATAAAAGAATAAAATGAATGTAAAATTTTAAAAATTAAATTCCAGAGCAGAGTAGAGCAGAGAGTGACTGGGGAAGAGAGAGGCGACTTAAATCGAATAACCAGGGAAGCTGTCTCTGAGCAGTTGATATTTCAGCCGACGCCTGAGTAGTTAGAGAGGACCAGCTATTTAAAGCTCTAGGAGAAATTTCAATCTTATTGCATAGGAAACACTCACTGGAATCCAACCCACCTGCTCATCGTGGCAGAGTCAAGATTTGCACCCAGGTCTTCCTACTTCGTTTTGAAACAAAGCATATTATGCATTTTAAGATTAATCAGTCAAGTCGGACTGCTGAATAGTTTATTACTAGTGGGGAAAAAGGTAAAGGGTAAAAAAAGGGGGGGAGATGTGACTTATATTTGTTTATGTATCAAATGGATGGAATCTCTGGAAGCCATAGGGGGCGATCACATGACACATCAGTTTGACCAGTGTTTGACAAGCTGCCCTGAGATGTAGGTGCCCGGAATCACTTAAGATCAATAAACAACATTCCTTGCTGGGCAAGGTGGCAGGCTCCCTGAGCAGCGATCCTGGAAAGGAAAGCAACGCACACATTCCGTCCTCCAGCCCTGGGGCTGGCCCCAGTGGGGCTTCTGGCTGGCCGAGGAGAAGAAAGACAATGCCAATGCTTGGTCTGTAGTGGGCACGCCCGATGAGCATCGAAATGACAAATGGATGTCCATAGTCCCTAGAGGTGGACGGCATGACCCAGTGGTGGCTCAGTGCACACGGCACGTTCCACTCTTGTAGGACTGCGAGGAGCCCACCCAGTTCTCAGAGCCCTTCTGGACCCCAGACCAAACCCGCCTTCTGGGGAAAGCACCACCCAAAAGGCCCACACACCCCAAACACACTGCATGCTCCCACACACCACACCCAGAGTGTCGCCTGTCTCAGCACAGTCTCAGCCTGCACAAAACAAAAGCAGGAGACCCTTCTTCGGGGCGAGGCTTTATTTCCCATTCCCTAGAAACCAGCCTCCTTGGGCAGTCTCCTCTAACTTGAGCTGCAGAGGAGGTGTCTCTCTGGGGCTTCGATGGGTCTTAATCATCGTGACTCCACCACCCGGGCAGGCCCCGAGGAGGGAGTTCCGAATTCCAAACCCATTTCTCCAACTTTTTCCCATCACATTTTCTGCACTCAGGGCGTTGTCCACAGTCTGCCTCCTGCTGCTGGGTTTTCTCTTTCTTCTTTCTCCCCTCATCGCACCTCGTTGATTACATGTTCCTGAAACAGAAATGTCATGCTCACTAATCATTGCTTGCACCACGGCACCTCCCATGCTGGGCACCAATGTGTCCTCTATGGTTCGGGTGACAGGTAAATGCAGTGACTTTTGAGAGCTATTTGAGTTTACTACAAGGGAAATGGATATAACAAATGTCACAATTTGTGTACTGTCTAAATATCTACAAGCCACAAGTATAAGGCTTGAGATAAATGCAAATGCAAAGGTTCTCTACTAGAATGGAATACCTGAAAGTTAACAGTGCACATAACACAAGTGTAGTTTTAAAGAACACATTGTAGCCCTGTACATTATTTTAAACAGAAATGGTAATGTACGGTGGCAGGAATGAAAGTGCCCGTTCACTGTGACTTAGTTCTCCGTCTCAGGGGAATTAACCAAGGAGAGGACTCAAAGAGATAAACAGCAATACATTACTACTATATACAAGATTCTCTTTACATTTATACAAAAATTAAATTGAAAAATTATATACTTATTAGACTTTCAGTGCTTTAAGCTCTACATTGTAGTCCAGGAAGTTGACATATTAACTTTGCTTGAATGTTACCACTACAACATGTAACAACATAAGCAAGAATATATTTTGGTACTAGTTTTAAAATGCAAATGTAAAAGTGTATCAGTGGTAGTGCATAGGTCAAACATGAAATATGCATGCATATATACAAAACTGATTTTTTAAAATTATTGGACTGCAGTAGCTCTATTCCAGAAAGGTAAAGTTTTTTTTAAAGCTTTGTAAACTAATTTTCTCAATTCGGAAGATGGACGGAGGAGAAACAACGTGGGAGGAAGACAGAAGCATGAGGTGCTGTTCACAGGACGCCTGTCTGCCCCCTGTGCTGGCCTGAAATGGAGCCGCGTGGCTTGTCTTCTAAGAGCAAAGAGGAGATCAAATAAATGTTTGAAAAGCGGAAACTTTCTCAGATAGAAAAGAAGATAGCTATCACACACATAAAAGCAGATAGCTTCCTTCAGGGCTTGTGAAAACAATTCTAGGATCTGAAGACTCATTAGCATAATTTGCTGTAATGTCTGACTTTTATTTAGAGAATAGCAAAGATGCCATTAGGTTAGAAATACCCAAATGTGCTAAATTGAGGGCCATCTATTTAAGTCACTGCCATAAGCCAAAGAAGTGATGTCATCTTTTTAAAGAAAAATAATCTTCTCTTAAAGAGCCTAATCAATGACAATGATTAAATTGATGAGCATTTACTGCTGTATGTGGATACTAGTGTGGTTTGTGTTTTTGTGCAAAAATAACTCCACATACTATATTGATGGTTTCACTACAAGGCTGATGGATCTGGGACAAATGCATCCTGGTTACAGGGAAACATTGGACCAGGTTTCCCTAGTGGTTGCATATGCAGGATTATGACATGGGAACTGGATGGGAGAGCTGCTGAACACGATCACAGATGACTGCAGTGGCTGATTAATGACTTCGTGTCAGCTTGGTGGGAGGTCTGCTGCCGAGTGACATGGGGATCACTCCCTGGCCCTGTCTTCTTTGTCATTTTTTATCAGCTACTTGGGTTGAAAGTATGCTTATCACATTTTCAGGGGCCAAAAAGTGGGGAGGGATGGCTAATAGCACAGACGACAGAACCAAGAGACACAGTGAAATCAACAAGCAGGCACAGTGGACTTGAACATTAGAAAATGGAGTGTAATCAGGAGAAAAGGAAGTCAGACTTTGGGGGTGAACTGTAAAATCAGTAAGTTTATCATGGGAGACATGAGACTTGATGAGAAAGCAGGAAGCAGAGGCCTGGTCCTTTCCATCCATTTCCAGAGTGAATATGGACCTTTGGAATGATGAAGACATTTAAGTTGAAAGATCAGAGCGTTTATGTCATGGGACCTGACAGTTGCCCCCTCCTGTTCATCAGAGTACTTCTGGGGTATTGTGTCTGCCATGGGAGCCTGGGTTCATCAAAAAGCTCGACAGAAACCAGGCAGAAGCCAACCCCACAGTGAGAGGGGCAAGACAACCAGAGGGCACGGGATTTTTACTCTGTGCCTCGTGCTGTGGGTGTGAGATCTCCGTCCCTCTGTCCCTCTCTGTCTCTGTCTCTCTCTCTATATATATACACACACACACACATGTGTATATATACACAAATATATATATGGGGGAAATTATATATATATATTTATATTTATTATATATATAATTTCCCCTAAAAGCCCTATGACATGGATATTGTGTTCACCAGTTTGTAATTGAGCTTGAGGCTCAAAATGTAAGGAAGTTGCTTAAAGATTAATGATGAGCAAAAGGCCAGACTGAGCTCTGAGTTCAGGACCCAGTGGTCTAGTCCTAAACTACCTTGTCCTCCAGAGACACCGTCCGTAAGTATTGAGGACACAGGCATCTTTATACATTTCAGGCACTGGCATATGGAAGCGGGCACAGATTTAATCATGTGGGTTTCCAGAGATAAGAATGAAGGCATTTGCTGCCATTGCATAAAGCAACCGATTTCTGCTTCAATTAGGAAAGAAGTTGTAGTTAGCATTATTCAACAGTACAGAGATCTCTCCATGTAAATCCCAGATTTCCTTTTGCTGAAGCTCTCTAAGTAGAGAATAGGTCAGAGATGTGTGGGAAGGGTTCCTTGCTCAGTGTGTGAGGAAAAGACTGAGCTCTGAGACCTGCACCATTCTTCCAACACTGAACATTCTGAATCTAAGAGCCAAGCCCACAAGAAGTTCAAGTCTTCTCAGAAGGGGCCCATTTGCCAACTTCTCTGATTCAGTACTTTGGGGTTCCTGCTGTCTAATCCCATGCACATTCCAGATTTTCAGAGTCTAGTTTTCAGGTCCACAACTTGTGAGCCCTGGTACCATGGAGCAGTTAGGATCATTTTCCCCGTGTGCAAAACAGGGGCGACCATAATGCCTTCTTCAAACAGTTGTGCAAACGTCCAATGAGGCATGTGCTTAAAAAAATACCAGGCACCATGCCCAGATCATAGCAAAATATCAATAAATGCTCATGATTGATAGCAGTAACATTGTGACCATAGTTATGATAAAGAGAATGACTTACTTTATTTGTTTGTAATGCTTCAAGCTCACCATGGCACTTATTATAAGGAGCCTTTTCTGTGACTCTACTGTGAAGCTTCCCTTAGAATCAAGTCAGCCCCAGCCTCATGCCCGCCATTCTGAGCAAGGCTCAGAATGCAGGTCAAGAACTGAGAACCCCTTCCACGGGCACCTTGTGTCCGTTGCTAGTTTTATTCTTAAGTGTCTTTTTAATTGCTAACATGTATAAGTGAGGCATGCTCATTTTAACACATTCAACTGGTTGGAGAGTGGGTAAAATAGAACATGGAATTTCACAATCACGCCATATATAAACCCCCACCCCTAACACACACCTTCGCACTTTTCCAGAGGGAGGGCTTGGTTGAGATGTGTATCCTTCCAGATTTTTCTTTCCTGTCCGATGTCCAACCACAAAGAGTTCTCACTGCACTGTTTCTTTTACATCCTCACCGATCACGTGAAGTGTTACCCCTTTACAGATGGTGGCGTACAGATTGGAGCATCCTTCTGGTGCAGGGAGGAAGGAGCTGTGAGGGTCGGAACTCTGCCCCAAATCTGCTGATCCTTATCCTGGCCCCAGCTGCCTTGAAGTTGTTGAAACCAGCCTTCTGGCTGATGGCACAAAGAACCATGAGAACGATTGTGAAATCAAAATTGAATTCATGAGTATTTGCTTTGAAGCTTTTGCACTGAAGAGAGAACTAATTTATAAAACTTGGTAATGAAACAGATAACCAAAACTTTTACCATCCAAGAATGTGTCATAATTATTTGCTTTAACATATAAGACAAAGCAATAATACTTACATTTTTAAGGGGCAATTTAGACACTTGGATACTGTATGTTTGGAATGAAACATGATTTGATATAGCCTCGACTTCTAGCTAGTTTAGTCTTTTCCTACCACGAGCTTCTGAGAGGGGCTCAAACTGCTGCGATTCAGGGGAAGAAAACGTTTGTCTCTCTCCACAACGCTTCCCATTTTTTAGGAGCTGTTTACTTAATAATCAGAATCAGACATTTTTTTGCAGGCTTGGCAAGTGACGACCAGTTCTGAACTCATTCTGGTTTGATTAATTGGACCACAGAGGAGACATCGAAGCAGAACTGCCTAGATGTTTCCTTTTTTCGAAGCTAAACATTTTGGCTTTGCTGCATTTTTCTGCCTGTGTACATGAGACCAAGATGTTCTATGTCCTGAAATCCATGGTTGAATTTAGAATATTGCACATTTTGTTTTGTGATACCTGCTCTTCCTGGTGGATAACTTTTTGAATTTTAAATTCAGAGCTCATTGTTGATAAATGTTCCAGTGTTGGGTGACATGTCTATGAAGGGTCCTGGGTGTGACTAAGGAGCCCTTCCATATGTCACAGGGTGACATGTGGTCAGGTTACAGAGACCAGAGTTTCCCCGGCAACCGAGTCTTGCCCTATGGGGGTTCCTCAGGAGGTTGAAAAAAGATGTTGGGGACGAGAGGTCTGGAGCCACCATGTCTCCGAGCCATTGTTTGCTTTCTTTTGTCTTCTTCCCTGCATTCTCCATCACTCTAACCGGAGTCTCCACCACGGGGCGCATTCCACTGCTGGCATACCAGAAGGTTCTCGGGGGCACAGAGAATCAAAAAACATTAGAGCTTAGTGTTCGAAACTATTACTATATTCACTGTAGGTAAAATCATGTTACAGTTTGTAAACTGAATCACGTTACATAAAAATAAGTAAATAGTTCAGGGGGTACACAGACTTAACAAATGGAAGGAAGGAAGGAGAGGGAGATTATGAGGATGGCACAGAAACAATTGGACTTGGTTTCCAAAGTTTCTACCATTTGAGGTTTTCTATTTATGGCATTTTTAAATTTCTTTAACAATTATGATGATATCTAACACCGTATTTTCCTTCAAATTCACAAAATTTTTGTATATATCTATGTAACTGTATAATCTGTCTTGGTGATTTTTTTCCAACAAGGGGGCAGAATTCTTTTATGGGCTATAGAGAGAGAAAGACCTATGAAACTGCTTCCTGGTTCAGGGTGAGAGAGCTCAGACGAGTCAGATGAGCCTCGACTACGTAGTAGAAGTTCAATAAATATTTGATCAAATACACAGTGGTAAGGCACGATAAGATTGTTACATAGTTAAACGGATGTGTGTTCTAGTTGTTGGGGGAAAACAGTACCCGCAGAGCCAGGGTGCTCAAACCTGAGTGATGATCACAATTGCCTGGAAAGCTTGTTAAAGCCGAGTGCGGGGTCCCCACCTGCAGAGTTCCTGATTCAGTGGGTGTGGGTGTGTCAAAACTGCATTTTCAGTGACTTTCCTGGTGATACTGATGCTGCCGGGGGCCAGGCCTTGAGAACCCCGGTGCCAGCCCCTACGTACTTTTAAAGACGGTTCTTGCGTCAGTGTGTTCCACACGTTTTTGAGAAATTACCCCTTCTCCACTTACCGCACTAGGCACGGCCTTGGATGCTGTAGAAGACAGACAAGTTTGCTCCTTTGTAGACCCTAAAGAAGCTTCCAGATTTTAACAGCTGTGCCTGGCAATGCTAAGGGATTCGATTTCCAGCAGGGGTTTGCTTACTAGCGGGTCTCTCCTGATCCTCAACAGGAACAAGTGCCTGCAACTGGAAGTAAAATGGGGAGGGAGGATGGGGCGGCTTAGGTTTCAAACGTCTTTCACTGAGGAATTAGTTTTAAAGAGACACACAGCAATAAAGCAGGAACCGAGTCCAGACACCGTCATTCACAGCGAGCTTACCCTCTGGAGCCGGCCCCATGCCAGCCTGGAGCCAGGTGCCTCTCTTGGACGTGAGTCAAGTGTCCTGCGGCCACCTACAGAGCACTCAGGTAGGATCCTGAATGCCTCTCAGCCCACTCTGTCCTGCTTGATGACTATTTCAGGTCCCGCCAAAGGTTCAGCAGCACACGCTCACCCCTCACCACATACAGCGCCCTGGGGAGGTCGGGCAGGATCCTTAGGAGAAGAATGATTATGGAGCTGCCTTCTTGGCTTAGAGCTCACTTCAGACAGGTATTGTTTACACATGATTGCAGTGTGCATAGCTCATTATTCAAGGCCTAGTGGGTATAGAAAGAGACAGGAGGGCCAGGCAATCAAAGCTGAGATATAGGTTTTAATATGAAACAAAACAGAATAATAGGACTTTGGAGGGGAGGTAACGGTGAATTGGGAGCAGGTCAACTGTACACAGAGAGGGGCAGGTCCAACATGTCCTGCAAGCAGGTGAGCTCACCTACAAACTGATGCTCAAGTGCAGCTCAGAGGCAGGCAGAAGACAGCTGTTTGTCCAAGGAGTGTGCGTTCGAGTACGAGCAGGTCTAGCTGAGTTGAAGGCAGAGGATCTGTACATGTTTTGTTAAACATTGAAAAGTCCCTAGTGTGGTGGTCATGAGGAAGTGCCTCGCAAACTTTCATCTGTGGGGAGGGTCACGGACCAGGGGCCCAGCTGCCCTGCGCTGAACCTTAGGGCTGCTTTTCCGAGCCTGCACTTCTGATGGGTTGCTTGCTCCTAGCCAGTGAGTGAGCACAACAGTGATACCAAGGCAGGCCCAATCCTAGGAGACATGGGACTCCTCTGAGGGCTGTCATTTAGGCCTCTTCACTGGCCTTCTGGAACATTCCTTACACTACATGGAAGTCTGAGATGCTTGCACCCAACCCTCCTCCCTTGTCTCCTTCGCTTGGGTCAGAGGCCACTTCATCAGAGGCCACATCATGGTCTGATGGGTTTCCTAGCCTCCTTGGCTCCTCCCTACTTCTCACAGATAAACCCCTAAGGCCTTTGCACATTTACTCCTCAGAGGATCCTGGTAACAAAGGAGAGCACAGAGAAGGGTCATTGACCCATTTTGGAAGGGTTGGGATAGTTTGAAAGGCTTCCATGGAGAAATCAGATTACAGCCAGTTGGATTGACCTTTACAAATAGACCCATTAGGTCCATCTGAACTGGTGATGAGAAGATACACTTTTATACAGATAGAAATTGGCAAAAACAACAATGATTTTTGCTTAAGTCTAAACCGATTAAATGTATCTGCCATCTGAGGGAAATGGCACTCTTTCCAGCCAAGAGAATATCAGTCTCTCCCCAGATTCTTTCCACTTGCGGAGCCTGAGTAAGCAGAAAGGGGATCTGACACATCAGTGCTTCTGTTAGTCATTCGCTTGCTGCAGAGTGAAGGGGGGGAAGCACATTAATGAGTTATTTGATATGCTAAGATGGGCAGGGGGTGGAGGCTAACTTGTCCTGCACAAAGGCAGGAGAAAAGCAGAGTCTTTGGGTGTGTGGAGGCCTCAAGCCAGGTGCTGGGTGGCCAGCAGCTTGTAAAAGCAGTCTGATAACTTTCCATCGGTTTAGACCTTCGTGGTGTCAACCCATCTGATGGTGGTTACAGTCGCCCAGCCTTGTGAATGCATGGAAGACCATTGCATTGTTGACTTTCACATGGTTCCAAAGGTAGATTTTATGTGTACTCATCATGGTTAACTTTAGGTGTCAACTCGACTGAGCAGAGGGATGCCCAGAGAGCCGGTAAAGCCTCATTTCTGGGTGTGTCTGTGAGGGCCTTTGTGAAAGCAGTTAGCATTTGAATGGGTAGGCAGAGCAAAGAAGGTCACCCTCACCACTGCCTGTGGCCATCCTCCAAGCCACTGAGGGCCTGAAGGCAACAGTGCCTTGGAGGAAGCGGAAATTCCTTCTTTCTGCTGAGCTTCGTCCCCATCTTCTCCTGCACTTGGACACTGGAGCCTCTGGTTCTTGGACCTTCAGGCTCAGACCAGGACTTGTACCCTTGGCTCTGCTGGTTCTCAGGCCTTTGGGTTCAGACTAACTACACCACTGCCTTTCCTGGGCCTCCCGCTGCCGCAGGACAGATGTGGGGCTCTTCAGCAACCCTTATAGGTGTATTCTCCTGACTAATACAGTCTTTTACTGATATCTATATAAAAAAGCACTTGAATCCATGAACTTTAGGAACAACCTGCTGTATATACAAATGCATTTCTTGAATGGTCTGGGGAAAACAAAAGAGGTTGTTTTCTATGTCTAGGGCAGGGGTGTCAAGTTCATTTTCACCAGGGGCCACATCAGCCTCACGGTTGCCTTCAAAGGGTCAAATGTAGTTTTAGGACTGTATAAATGTAACTACTCCTTAGCAGTTAAGGGAGAGCTCAGCACTGTTGCCAGGTAGAAGCAAGGTGGAGGGCCAGATTTGGTCTGTGGACCTTGTGTGTGCCACCTGTGGCCTAGGCTGATGGACAACAGAGGAGAGAATAGGAGAGGAGGTGGGAGTCGTCGGAACCAGAAGGTGGGTGAGAAAGCAGGTGTCTAGGAAGTCACTCAGATTGCAGCCAGGCCACTAGACTTCCAATAGTGTAAGGGATCACCCTGATGGTGTCTGCCGCATTTAGGGGACAGAGTGAACTGAGCTTACATAAAGATGGAGCAGAAAAGGCTCAAAAGGACTGTGATCTGTGCTCTGGTTTAGGGTTTATCAACTGCTGTTTGCACTACCTACCTCATAGGACTGTTTTAAGTGTCAAAGCAGTTCAATGGCTATACAAATTGAGTACGTACCGACTTGACTGTCTGATGCTTCCTTTCCATATGCTCTCTTTGCTTGCCTTAAATGTTCACTTGTCCTTCTGTGATGTTCCATTCATGTGATAATTATCACCTTTAGCCTTTTTCTCTAAGTTTTTGGCCTTCTAAATTTCCTCCTCTCTCCAGTGCATGCCCTGGTATTTGCTTCTCTGATTTCCCCCTATAATTTAAACATATAAATGCCATCTCGGGCCATGCTTATGACCTGCCCAGATGAGTATTCTGACTCCCAGGGAGAATCCATGTGAATGGTGGAGGCCTTTTTTTGGTAAACTTGAATATTTGGATGAATTCCAAACAATGCCCATTCCCAGCTGCAGTCTTATCCATTCTAGCCTTCGGGGACGGACACAGAGACAGACATCTGCTGGCGACTCCAGGAGTGCAAGGGTTGTTTCTTCCCAAATTCAGGCTCCCTGGAAACCGGAAACTACCGTGGCATGATTGGTGGTCGGTTGTAGCTACTGGACTGGTACACCCTGCCCTCCAAGAAAGGGTGGGGGATGGGCCCTATATGAGTTTCTGGAAAACAGCAGACACCCTGTCCCCCAGCCCCCGCTACTCATCCCAATTATGTCAGCTGGTAATGACTTAAAATTTCTTTATGCATTAGACATCGTTCATTTTCCAGATTAGGAAGCTATTTTGCAGAGAATTTTGATGCTTCTTTTCTTTGACTGTGCTTGGCTGAGTACCAAGTCAGCAATTATTTAGTGGGAGTGACTTCCGTCATTGTTTGTGTTGTTACTGTCCCTGTCTCAACCCAGCTAGAGTCCCTCTCTCTCCTGCAACTTTCTGAGACACATGCCTTGTGCTTCTGTTTTCTTAGCCCCACATTGCTAACTAAACCTGTGACATTCTTGATATGTACAATTGAATTCAAAGCGGTAGGTCTTGGGAAGAGGTACAGCCTTGCCAATCTCATGGTTTGTGGGTGTAGACGGCAGGTCTATGAGTGATGTCAGCCATGAGGTTGGAGGAAGGAGAAATGGTGTTTATGCTGCCGTGTCCATTGGGTGCTTGGGGTCTGCACAATGCAAGACAAACACTTGGACTCCAAACTCAGGCTTTTCCGACTGTACTTCTGCATGTCTGCAGATGGATCAGTAAGAGCGGAAATCTGGACCTTTGTTCTGGCCCAGCCTCTTTCACCCTGCAACCTCGGCCAGTGACCTCACTGACTTCGCCTGTCAATGAACCCCAGTTTCCATATCTGTTAAAGAGGGTTAGTAATAACTCCCTCGCAGAGTTGGGGGTTGAATGAGGTGCTTGCCAGCTGTTCCCTAGCACAGAGTTTGGCCCTGAGTAACAGAGAGAGCATTAGTCCTCACCTCCCTTCCCCATTCCTGGGATGATGGTGCACTTGTCCTTGCTGCTTCTATTACATTATAGCTTAACTGACTCACCCCAGGGAGCTACCTACAAATTGTTGTAGGTATGTTACATTATAATCCTTTGGTGGACCGCGTCCTGGCCGTTAACAGTGAAGGTGCCAGACCTTGTAATACCTGCAACACACTTCATATCATAACACTAAGGGGAGCGGCACACGGAGGCACATGCAATGCAGTCTCAGCTGCATCAGGTAGTGCTTACAGCTGTGAGGTACCATATGATCAGTGCTCATCTCTGACGGGTGGATGAGGAGTCCTTCCTATTGTCTCATCACATTTTATTCTGCAGTGTTTTCAAAAGAGTCTTATTGGTTTTTGTCATCATAAATATTTGGCACCATTTTTAATTTACATAATATCTGCAGCCCATCCATATTAAACCTGTCGCACCTGTCAGCTCTTTATATGTGGCGATTTCTCTGCTTTTTGGTGGGGAGTGGGTTGCTTTTGTTTTGATTTTGACTGCATTCTCTTTACACGCTGTTAAACCAAATACATGTTTCATAACCAAATCATGGTGTTCAAAGCTGTGTGTTTGTGAGAGGTATTTCATTTGCTGTACAGTACATTCATTGGACAAAGCAATATTTAGGTGATTCTGAAGGAGTGGGCCTTTTTCAGGCACAGGGGAGGTTGGGGTGGGGGGTGCAGTTTGTTTCAATTGTAATGGCTTTCCTCTGTGTCACTTAGCAGTTTTCCCGGGCTTTTTCATTATGGCAGCGCTGGGGCATTTGAGGTACCTGCTTTCTAATCAGCCTGGCTGCCGTCCAGTCAGCCTCAGCGGAAACTCACCAGGCTCGGGGTTTAATTGGGGCCACCCACCATGGGAGCGCTTCCCCCCTTTGTCCGGATAGATGGAAGCTCTTACTGTAATGCACATAAAAATGTCCAGTCCTGCAGGGCAGGCACCAGCGGCTCTGATGTCCTCAGGCTGTTATTTTGTCCCAATTCAATGTTAGCTTTTCAGAGAGACTCCATCCAATCACGCGGGAGCTACAACTCTACCGAAAGAGAGTAATATAAAGTATTAGGTTGCAGTCTGGACACAACCCCTGATGTTTGGAACGTCTCTAAATAGATCCCAGACTGCTTTAAAAATAAGGAATGCCCCTCCCATCCCTCTTACTATTATCCCTCTGGCACCTTGAATTCCTTAAATTAATTCCTTGCAAAAAGCCAGTTGAGTTCCAATAATTTTTTTAAATGATCTGCCTCTTGAAATCGTGCCTTGCAGCCTCGTGGAAACGCCAACCTGCATCGCAGGGCGGCCAAATCTCTATGCAGCTTCTGGAAACAAACTGCCTGCATAATGGGGTGTGGGCTGCGTGCAGCACTCTGGGAAGAGTGGTGGCTGTGTCACTGGGCAGATGGGGCATGAGGAAGGCCAGGCGTGGCGGCGCTCTGGGTGGTGCGGGTAAATCCAGGGAACTGCAGCCTCTTAGCATGCTTAAACCTGGAAACGTTGAACTTGGATGTGAATGGGGCATCCTCCAGCTTCCTATTGTCTATGCCACCCAGGGTAAAACGGTCAGCATCCCGGGAACAAAGAGTATTCTTGCCCTGCTGGCCCTGACCATAGTGTCAGAGGGATGGGGTGGGGGTGGGGGGCAATTAATGATAATGAGTCCACCAATTATCAAGTGCTTAGTCTAGCACTTAACCTGATGATCTCTTTTACTCCTCTCTACACCCCTGTGAGACTGTGCTACTATTAGCACCATCTGGTACCTGGGTAAACTGAGGGCAGGAGACAAGCCAGATCTGCCCAGTTTGTGTCAAAGTGCTGTCTGTTTGATCGATTGCAGCACTTCAGAAAATTAACATGCAGACAGTCACCTGGGGATCTCGATCTGACTTGGGAACTCCCGGGGGATGTGAATGCCGCCTGTCTGGGGGTCTGAGTAGGAGACTCCAGACAATGAATGGTCCCACTGGCTGCACATTGGAGTCACCTGGGGCCAGGGGGCTTGAAAAATGTTCCTTATATGTGCTCAGACTCATCAGCTCAGAATCCCTGGGGGTAGAACTTGGCCATTGTGCACACAGGTTGAGAACATCTGCTGAGGGGGGAGTCGCATGGCTGGACCGGTTGGGGCAAGCCTTGAGGCACTGAGACTTATTTTAACAATGAACATGTATGGTTTAGTTAGGAAGAGAAGGAGAAAAAGACCACTGTGTATGGGAGGGAGTGGGAGGGAATGGAAATGAGGTCAAGCTGGGGAATTCGGGGAAAGAGCAAAAACAAACAAAAGCAGCTGGAGCTAGTTCACAGGCAGGTGTGGAACCTGTTTGGTTGTGGGATTTGTCCCCCACAGGAGGCGGTAGTAATAAGGTTCCGTGGTCGGACTGGCTGGGGGCTGATGCAAAGCGCCTGCCTCAGCAGTCTGGATAGGCCTCCTTCCGGGCCATGAGGTTTCCATTCCACGCATTTCCAAACATGTGTGTGCTAGCCCAGGATGTGCTAGCCCTGTTCATGGTCCTGGAAACAAAGCCAACAGTGGTCACGGTGGTCGGGTGGGGCCATGACCTCTATTGTACTTGCCTCACTTCTCTAAAAGAGGCCGGAGGGAATGGCAGGTGGTTTTGGGAAGCAGAAAGGTTGGTCCTGGATGAGATGTTCCCTTCTCTAGTCTTAAAGGCTGACCAATGCCAAGAGCTTGAATCAGTGCATGGATTAAGGCAGCGAGGTGAGGATGAGGGGGACTGATCCTGAGGCATTTTAAAAGTAAATTTGGTGACCAGATGGCCCCTCTCTGCTCCCCTTCACCTCCCACCCACATGTAGGGGTGGCTCCCAAACTTCTCAGCTTTGGATTCTGGGCAGATGGTGGCAGCTGGAGAGACGCAGATGGTTTATGGTGGGCTTATGCCTTCCTGGGTTCAAAGTGCCTGTGGCACATGCAGTTAAAAATGCCCTGTGAATGTTTGTAGATATGTGTCTAGGGCCTGAAACAGATAGATAGATGCAGGCATAGGAGATCCAGGAGTCGCCGACGAGTCAGTTGGGATCTAGGTGTGCAGGACAGAAGATTATGTCACGAGAAAACAGAACAGACAGGATGGGAGTCTGGGAAGCACCAGTGTTCAAGGGACATAAAAAGGGACAGGGAAGTGATTGATAAGTAGAAATTAAACATGAAAGGACAAAAGGAACAGGACGCAGTCATGACCTGGAAGCTGAGGCAGTGGGTGGGTTTGGAGAAGCGGGCAGTGGAGGTTTGCTTTGAATGCTGCAACTAGTTAAAGATAAACACTGCTCAGAGCACTGCCCCTCTCTCTGAAACACCGTGAATGGTTTTCTCTGAGTGAAAGGATCCCTGTCCACATCTTTACATGTCTCTGTATTTATTTTTAAATAGCTTTATTGTCCTTAGAGGATCACAGAGTTATCCTTTGGAGTCTGGCCTTGGTGGGGACAGTTTCAGGGACTCGGGGGTGGAAGGAAAGGGACAGTGACTAAGGATGCAATGCATTTACCTTCAACTGCTTAGCCCCCCCTCCCCCTCTTTGGAAAGAGCATCCTGAGAAAGTATGAACACAGGAGGAAGATGCCAAGTAAAAACGGGGAGAGGATGAACTGGTAATTAGAAATCAGTAACTCCGTGTGTGGCAGTAGATGAGACCAACTCTGCTCCTTGTCAGATGCCCAGTCCAATCAGAAGAAGCCCAAGAGGAAGTTACAGCCCCAAATGGACACAGTGAACGGCTGTGCCCTCTTGGTGAGTGAGTTCTAAATCTCGACCCCAAAACGTGTCATCTGCCCAAAGCAGGCCCTCTTGTCCTAATTTGCATACCTCTGGCTTTCGGCTACGTCCAGGTCCCTGTACAGAGGGCATACTGTTTTCTAATGCCCACACAGGCGCTGTGTCCGGGACTTGCAGCCCTGGGTCGTGTTGGAAATAGCAGGGTCCAGCCTGGAATCTGGGGGAAAGAACGCACAGCTGGCGTGCACCTCGAAGCAGGAGCTCACAGCCTTGAGAGGTGGCGTGGCATCAGGAATAAGGGTCAACGAAGGTTCATAAAAGGGGAGAGCTGCATTTTTTGACCGCCAGTGGTTCTGGGCTGTGCATCAGACGTTTTATATGCGGCTTCATTCAACCTTCAGGCAAATAAAAACGTGTGAAGTCGAGCTTTTTCTCCCTGTGTGAGAGATGAGTGCCTTGAGACTGTGTGTGTCTTAAGTGGTAGTGAATTCAAGGATTATAGAAGAAGGTACAAGAATCATGGCTCAGATGGGAACCTGTGAATTTTCCTCTTTCATACTTTTCTTTTTCTTTCTTTTTTAATCCATTGATTCCAGATACAAGAAGGGAAATAGAGAAACACCCGTCGGTTGCCTCCTGAATGCACCCCGAGTGGGGACCAGACCCTCAGCCTAGGTCTGTGCCCTGACCGGGAATCGCACTGTGGCCTTCTGGTTTGTAGGATGCTGGTCCAACCACCTGAGCCGCATGGGTCAGGGCTCTTTCATACATTCCCATGTATTTCTTTTTGCAGCTCAGAAGGGTGGCTGCTGACAACTCTAGGCTGTAAGCACAGATTGTGGCCCCGAAGCTAAAATATGGATTCATGCTTCCATATTTTGCTGATCAACACCAGTGACTGATCCTAATAGGCTGCCCATATTCAGGTCCCACCTCTTGGCCAATAAGCTTCGCCAAAAAGTGTTATGATGTGTTTGGGCAGGTCTATATCATGGATTAAAACAGAAAAAGTGACAGAGAAGGATGGAAGAAACATTAAGAACAGAAATTACCCTCTGCTACCCCCAAATCTAAGCAACAAATACTCACAGCTCATCACTGTAGCAAGGATTCAATCTCAGGTCTATCCTTCATTCTTTCTATTGTACCTTGCTTTCTCCATGAATAAGAAATGAGTCAAAGGCATCCTAGAAGTTTTAAACCCTATTGAGTAGGCAGTAATTTTGGCATTCAAGTGCAGGCCTAAGTACCACGGGCCACAATCACTGGGTTGTAATATGTTTAGTGACATCAGAATCACCCAGGTGTTAGTTAAAAGACAGATGTCTGGGCCTCATCCCAGACCCACTTCATGGAATATTCACATGGATGCCCAGGACTGTAGTTCTAACAGTCCCCCAGGTGGTTCTGATTAGTAGTAGCCGTTCCCAATGCTGGCCGTCCCAGGTGTGGGGCGGACAGGCCGGTGTTAGAGATGTGAGTTGGAGATGCACTGGAGCAGGTGTCCACACCTGTGTGTGATGAGGCCACAATGGGGATGAGAATGAGGGGAGAAGACTTCACGTGAACGAAGGTCAGGTCCCTTTCGCAGGCAGCCTGACATTTTCCAGAGCTTTTGCAAGCTCTCTCTCCCACTCTTCCCACTGTGCAGAGAGCTCAGAACTAGGCTCGGGTTCCTTTGTGGAAGTAAGTAGTCTAGTTCCAATACTGCCTTTGACCTCGGGCATATGAACTACTTTCAATAGTAGGACTTGGGAAAGGACTAAAACTGGAACAGGGAAGCAGCCTGCAGCCAGAGCATGACCGGAGGGATGCTGAGATGAGCGGAGGAAAGGTCGTCCTACAGAGAAGTCAGACAAGCCCAGGTCACACAAGGAAGAAATCCGTGCCAGTGTCCTAAGCAAGTGCGATGAGTGGCTGAGTAAAAAGCGAGGCCGGAGAACAGTCGACAATTCCCAAGTTGTGTTTGGTGACAGTATTTCCAAAGCTAGTTGTTAAGAGGTTCTGCTTCCCCTGTTGTCATGGACAAATAGACAACACAAGTTGCTGCCTGTTGCTGGGGGCGGGGGCTTGGCCTATTTTGTGTGGTAAAGCAAACAGCTTATCTTTCTGAATTGTTGTCTCTAAAGAAGAGAGAAAACATTGGGGGCTGCTGCTCTGTCATCCCCCCACCCCCCGCCCCCGCACCGATTTTGAGCACTGTGCTGCACCTGCTCCTGAGACAGTGGCCAGAAGGCAGCCTTTCCTTCTCAGGGCTTCAAGGACATCGGTACCTTTCCTTCTCTGTATCATTCTCTTTTGGCTCCTGTGAAATAAGCTAAGCCTTGTTTCCTGTTTCTGTTTTCCCTGTGCTAGGTTTGGGCGCGTGGCTCTGGCTATCTTTCTCTGTGGACACGAGACTGGTTTCCAGGGGACACTGTCAGGAGTCGGCTCAGTAAGATCTGACACGCCGTTCAATGCAGCATTGGTGGGCCAGCGCAAAGGCAGCGTCCCTCTGCTCCCTGCATGGGAAGGAGCGGAGAGCACACAGGCTGCTGGGTGTTACAGCGCAGACTCTCACCGCGGTGCGGCAGGGGCTGAATGCCTCTTACTCTGGGTGGAGGAGATGCCTGGCATCTTCCCCGAGCAGAGACCAAGGGAGAAGGGAATGAAGAACAGGGGAACTGCCATTTATTTCCTGCTGCGGCCAGGAGGACATATGCAACTTAAGGCATATTATTTTGAAAAAAAATAAGGTTAAACTTATGTCAGTATAAAAAGAAGAAAAACCAATATACCATTGATTTTAGAGGGGAAAAGGGAAATTTCTTTTTATGCAGTTAAGAGTGAATCATGTGATCTCTCTCAATTTCCTGTATCCTTCCTTCCATTGCTTCCTCCCTTCTCCCTCCCTTCCTTCTTTTCAATAAATATTTACCCAATGCCTGCTGTGTGCCAGGCTCTGGGCCGTGTTTGACAGAATGGAGTACAACAGAATTTTTTTTCCTCATTGGTTTTTGCAGTGGATTGAATATTTGTGCTCCCCCCTGCACCGCATTGGTATGTTGAGACATACTCCAAAGTGTGATGATATTCGGGGCTGAGCCCTCGTGAATGGGACCTTACAGAAGAGACTCAGAGAGTGGGCATCCTGGCACCTTCCACCACGTGAGACACAGTGAGAAGGAGGCCGCCTGTGGGCCGGGAAGCAGGCTCTCACCTCACAGCTACCTGCAGGAACCTTGCTGTTGGAATCCCCAGCCTGCTGAACTGTGAAGAAAACCTTTCTGTTATTGATATGGCCGCCGGTCTATGGTATTTGTTATAGCAGCCTGCATGGACTAAGACAGATTACTGTGAAGTTTAGCTATTCTTTTTAGTATCCTAGAGTTACAGTTTTAAAATCAGCTAAGATTTATATTTCCAAGTAACTTAGAATTTGTAATCCGCAACTGAAAGACTGGGCCATTTGCTCATGACTCTCTGTCACCATCTAGAGGCAATTTATACATATTGCAGGGCCAGTTCCTGAAACACTGAAGGTTTGAAATCGTTCCAGAAGCGATAGCTTTGCCGGGCTTGTGTATGGGTCCTCCAGAAGAAATTAGACCTGGCCATCTGCAGATGAACGGAATAAGAAGTTTTGGTCTATAGATCAAAACTAGTCTGTGAGAAATGGGTCTTGGTTCCTATACCAAACCGTGGAGGGCTGGGGGCTACCGAGTGTAGAGGTTTGCTGATGGGTTGCAGAAGAGGTGGGGGCTCTTATAGCATTAGGTTCAGAGGAGGGCGCCTGTCCCTCAAAGTGCTAGCACTTGACAAGTATTTCTTCAGTTGAATGAGAGGCTGTGAGGCTCCAGGCTGCTGGAGAGAAAGACCACACAATGGGACTGGAATCCACACTGTGTGTCCAGGTTCTCACCAGGGGTGATTTTGCTCTCTGGGCATCGGGCCGTGTCACATTTTGTCACAATTGTGGGTTGCTACTGGCATCTGGAAGGGAGAGGCAAGAGATGCTGCTAAACACCCTACAAGGCATAGCTCAGGCCCAGCACAAAGGAACGATCCAGCCCCAAATGTCGTTGGTGCTTGAGGCTGAAAATCACCACAGTCTGGCACAGAGGGTGAAGCGTGGGTCTCTGAGACTCTGGACATCACCATGGTGAGTGACCTCTATTACTGGCTACAAGACATGGAGACCCAAGGGGTATGGATGACTTCATACAAACGTATCTCAGTGGAGAGATGCAAATGAGGGACATGGCTACTCTCAGTGGCCCGTGAACAGACCATTCACCCCTCCCATCTCCTTCAGTGTTTATCCAGCAGTATCATTCAGTGCTCACCACCCAGGTGTCCTTTTTAAAAATCTCGTCTGTTGTTTGGTGACATGGCTTTTAAGCACTGTCTTTGCTGTCTGTCCTTAATGTCCAGTTCCCCTTAGTGTCCAGTTATTTATTGAAATCACATAAAGCACTGTTGTTGCCTATGTCAGAATCCCCCACAGGTATTGCTACAAATGCACATGTGGGGCCTGCACCAAATCTATTGCATCAGAATTTCCATGGCTCAAGGTTCAAGGACCTGCATGTGCAGCCAGCGGCACAGGTGATTTCCGTGCACATTGAAGTTTGACAGAAGATCTGTAAAGTAACAGAATTGCAGGTGTCCTCTCTTCTCACTCTGCAACCCTACTTATAAAGCTCAGAACAGTATAATGCACTCATTTAATCCCTGGGATAGTCTTTTGATGTATTACTTTTATTCCTATTTTACAGATTATAAAATAGAGGTCACTGAGCTTGAACAGATTACATAGGCAAAGCTAAGGGTTTTGTTTAACCTGGACGTCCTCCCCTGGGGTCATTCTAAAAAGCTTTGCCCTGGGCAGAGGTTGTGGCTGCCTCCACAGTCCAGGTGTACCTGTTTACGGCTATAGCCAAGGAACCAGGCCCTACACAGGGGGCTGTTACTTGTTCTAAGCTGTGACACAGACCTCATCTTAACCACCTCTGTATCCTTAAACCTGGAGCAGGGTATATGCCCACTCCCCTGCCACCACCCTGGTCCAGGGTGCTCACCAAGATTCTAGTAACAGCTTCCTTAGTGGCCCCCTCTGCTCAGCACCTGCAATCTGTATCCCCACACTCAATCCACACCGTTTTCATTGCAGACAGGTGGCCTGCCTCTCTCTCTCTCTCTCTCTCCCTCACAGATGCCCACATGTACCTTAAATCCAGCTAACTCCCACCTGCTTCTCCTCAGCCTACAAGGTCCTGTTTACCAGAACCTGTTCCTGACTTTCGCTCCTGCCTGTAACCTTTCTGTTATGGCAAAGCCCTTTTCCTGTTTCAACACCTTCACCTATCCTGTGCCTCTTCTCCTGACACTAGAGATCTTTCTCCTTTTTCCCTTATAAAGCTGACCCACTCTGTTTGGTCTCCTTTGAAAAGCCATCTCTTAGGAGGCATCTTACACTCACACACACTCCTATCCTCCACTCCCCTGCCCGCCTCCCAACTATATTTGATTCCACTGCTCCTCCTTCTGATTTAGTAGCCTATGCTTTTCCTGTGGAGTATTTGTGATCGTTTAAGTTTTAGTATTGTTGAGTTATCTGAAGCGAGTCTTTCCCACTAGCCTGTGAGAATATATTCTATTTATCACTGCAGACAGTAGGGATCAAATAAAGGTACTGAGTAAATGAACAGGGGCACAGCAAACGGGATGTGCATCCGTGGTGATGGCCACCCTGTTTATTACGGCTGATTTCTGCAGAATGGGGGGTCTGGGGACAGGGCTCAATCTTTGGGACTTGGAAGCACGGTCACTTGCAGAAGAGAGAAAGAAAGATCCAGGAGAAGAGGCGAGGCCATGACGCCCACTGGCTGTGTATTTTATTCTTTCAAACGTATTGGGATAACACTGGTTAATGACACACAAAGTTCGGGTGTATAACTTTACAAGAAGACATCCGTTGTGTGCTCATTGTAGTCTCCCTCAGCCTCGCTGCAGATGGTGAGGAAGCTTGCAGTTTCAGCCCTCTGGGTCGCTGTGGACTTGGGGGTTTCAGAATTATTTATGGTAGGCTAAGTTGAGCCCACCTGAGTCCACTTTCTTCATCTTCATCCAGGGGTTAATGATTCCCACCTTTTCAAGGATAGGGCCCAAGGTAAATGAGATAAAGCAGGGGATGGCGCCTGGCACTCCGGAGGTGTCGAGAATGCTCACTACCTTGTCTGTCTCGCCACCCAGAAGACTTAAAAGAGAAGTCTGCACAGGCAGTAAAGAAGTCGGGCCACTTACCTGCGCCTCCCCCCTTTTCTCGGCTCATCTTTTCCTGCGCTTAAATTACGTTTTCCAAGCCTGACCCAGGGCGCTCCGCTCCCTCTCTCCGCGGTGGGTCCCTCCCTCCCCCTCAAGCTTACCCAGCCTCCCCTCCCTCCTCGTCCCCTCCCTCGGAGTGGGAGCCGGGAATCCCACGCCCTTGCACCAGCCCGGGGGCTCGGACGGGCCCAGGAGCCGCTGGTCGCCAATCACCGTGCGGTGGAGAGGCGGGCGCTCGGCTCCGGCGCGCTCGGGGAGCCAGCTGGCGCTGCTTTCCCCGGGAGCCTCAGACGCTCGCACAGACCCAGACAGACACACAGACTGGCGGGCAAGCGCGCGGGCAGGCACGGACAAAGTCCCCCGGCCGTTTGCGCTCGGAGGCGCGCGCCAGCCCCAGCCCGGGGAGCCCCCTGTGCCCCGCGGGGAGCCGCAGGCGGCAGCTCCGCAGCAGGCGCCGGCAGAAGGAGGGCGCGCAGGCGGTCGGAGGCGGGGAGGCCTCGGCGCGCCGGGCCCGCGATGTGAGCGGCGGCGACTCCCACCTGGCGCCGCACCTGGAGCGCCGCGCTCCGGGGCGGCGGGGAGAATGTGCGCCTTCCGAAGCCGCCGCACCCGCACCTGATCATGGAGTGCGCCCTCCTGCTCGCCTGCGCCCTCCCCGCCGCCGGCTCGGGCCCGCCGTGGGCTTCGGCGGGACTGGGGCGCGTGGCCAAGGCAGGTGCCCGCCAAGGGGCGCGCCGAGAGTGGGTGGCAGGGGCGCCCTCAAGCTCCGCCGCGCCCCTCACGCACAATGTCACCTTTTCTCTTGCAGGCGCTCCAGCTGTGCTGCCTCTGCTGTGCGTCGGTCGCCTCGGTTTTAGCCAGTGACAGCAGCGGCGGCGGCAGCGGATTAAATGACGGTTCGTATTTGACCCTTCCATCCTCCGAAGGGTCTGTCTGGGCACTTTGTCCCTTCCTCCCCCCGTCCCCCCAAAGAGGGAAAAGGTACAAAAGCTCGTCCCCCACACCCCACCCCCGGCCCCAAAGTTGCAGGTGTGTGTGTGTGTGTCTTGGAAATGGTTCCTGTTGGGAGAGGGGGTATATGGCAAGGGCTCTGAACTTACCAAAAGAATCAATGCCTCGAGCTTCGAGTCACATAAATGAGAAAACAATACTTTCCCTTGTTCACAGATGGCTTGTTTAAAAATTAAATCGTACTGCGGTGAGAAATTAGGAAGTGGAGGTGGACAAGGCGGTTGATATCAAAAGGCACCTTCCTCCTTCCCTTCCTCTTCTAAGAAAGCGGGCAGGGACTAATTCTTGGTGAGGGATGAAAGAATATGAACGCTTTTCACTCTCTCATCTTTCCTCCTCCCTCTCCGCTCCACTTCTGTTCCCTGTCCCCCTTTCCTCCCTCCTCCCTGATTCTTTGCCCTTGTGTCTCAGCTTCCCAGAGCTTGTTTGGAGAGAGGAAAGCACAGATAGCTTGAGGTCTCTGGGGTCTTTATCTCTTTGGAGGTTCCCCAGCAGAAAACCTCCCAAGCACCCTTCACTTCTGTCATTTATTAGCTTCTTGATGGCCCCCAGAAGGAAAATTCTAGTTTCCTGGTTCCCACCAGCTACAGAAACAGCTGGCGCTTGATCCAAGGTGTCCAGCAGGAACTTGGTGTGGATTCTCTCATAGCCTTGCAGGGTTTTTCCTCCTTTCAGGGGACAAGGGAACAGACTGGGGGTGAGGCAATGGCAGAAGCATGGAGAGGGGCTGTGCCAGGAAGTGGGTGAGTGAGGGAACAGGAAAGAGTCAGAAATGAGCTCTTGAGGAATTCACCTTTTGTCCAACCAGCAAGCCTGGCTGTAGTTTCTGAAACAATTTCCCACTGTCCCATCTGGGTCAAATGGCTGTGGGCCCGCTCTGTTCCAGCCACCACCTGTAAGAACCTCATCTTCAATCAGCCCCTGAGCTGATTGATCAGATCATTCTCTACATTGACCCTCTACCCATTGAGGACTGAAGATTACCATCAGCCTGTTCTTTCTTCCCTCCAAAACAAGCTAGTAGCAGGTGTCTTGGTGGATGGGGTCGGGGCAGGTTAAGCTGCTGGTTAAGACTCCCGAGTGGCCTCCCACCTAGGAACATAGTTTCAGATGGTTCTGGACAAGGAGGTAAGAAACAACTTATTGAGAGGCTGTGTTGCCTGTGTCAGGGATGGTTTTCACTCCCTTTTTTTAATAAGGGAGAAAGTGGTTTTTCGCTAAGGAAAAGCTGCATTTCATCAAAAGCCGCATACCTGCAAAGCATCACACTAAAGGTTTTTAGGAGAAGATAGCGTACACCTGCTGTTTCTGAAGGTTGAGAGAGGAGAAACACTTTTTGTTGCCCAACTTTTTCATATGTATTTTATTCAATGGTATTTCCAGTTGGAGGGGTCAGAGAGAGAATGAAAGCGGCAGGACACACACATACTGTAAGAACGAGAGTTGCTCAGGCAGCAAGAGTCACAGGTGGTCACACAGAGAAAAACATCTCAAAATTGTCATACTGGGATTTTTTAAAATAAAGGTAATAATACTTATTGATCCCCTGTTAGTTACAGGGCTTCCACATCTTTGTTTTATTTATTTATTTTTTTGCATTTGACTATTTGGGGAAAAGAGAAATTCCTCTTTCTTTTTCTTCTCCTGTAACCAAGGGCCCAAGCGACTCGAACACACCTCTTGGTTGTTCAGAATCTTTCTAAACACTTTCCAAATTAGCTCCCCATCCTGTGCCTCGAAAGTGGAAATGCAGAGCAGTTTTTCATGCACCGAGGGCGTATTCCAGATCATTGTGGGGGATGATACTTTTCAGTTTCAATGTTCTCTGATAGAAAGCAGTGTGCTGGCTTCAGGTTTTCAGGCCGCAGATTGTTCTGTAGCTCCTCCTCTCTACAACAAGCAGCAATTAGTGCTGCTCTGGGGAGCCGTGGCGAAGGTATTTCTAAACATGCCTCTCCAGGTGTCCCTGATCTGGCAACATGTCTGAGCAATTTTAAACATCAGCCCGTGTCGGGGAAGTTCTGACAATGTCGAGGCATTTTATGCATCCACCACATCTCGTGCTTACAATTGGATGGGACTGTCCCTGTGAAAGCACGTGGTAAAAGGTTAAAGGTGCTCCGAGTTCTGGAGTTTTATTGTTGTGCATCATGAATATTGGAAATAGGAACCTGCAGTCACTTGTTAATCTGAGGTACCCTCTCCATGCGTTCAGCACTGAGAGTTACCTTTGAGATTTAAATTCTGCCCCCCACCCAAAATGTTCCCAATTTAGGTTAAACCCAAAGAAAGTAATCTTATTTTCCTTAAAAATTTTTCATTTCTTTTTTTTATAAAGATTTGATTTATTTTTAGAGTGGAAGGGAAGGAGAGAAGGACAGAAATATCAATGTATGTTTGCCTCTCATGAGTCCCCTGCTGGGAACTGGCCTGCAACCCAAGCACGTGCCCTGGCTGGGAATCGAACCATAATCGTGTGGTTCGAATACCCGCGCTCAATCCACTGAGCTACGCCAGCCAGGGCAAAAATTTCATTTCTTTACTTTGGTAATTTTATATTTATTAATTTTGTCTCCAAAAAATTAATTTTTATGGACGAGTGGCTCAATGGCTAATGTATAAAAAGTCCATCTATCTCTCCCCAGACCGGGAGAGTCTGTGGCCTTTTCCATAAATATTCTCGACATCCGTCAAGACCGTGCTTGACTTTCAGCTTTTGTAGGAATTCCTGAGGCAGAGCTTGTGGGAAAGGCCACGGGCTTCTCCTCATCGTGGGCTGCTCAGAACTACTTTCGCCTTGCCTGGTAGCCATGGGAACAAAGATGTCCTTGAGCAAAGATGGCAAAGATGTCCTTGCCAGCCCCTTGGGAGCAACTGGCTGGCACTGGGGGCCCAGGGTGCTGACAGCTCCACCTTCCCCTTACAGATTACGTCTTTGTCACGCCGGTAGAAGTGGACGCGGGCGGGTCATACGTTTCACACGACATTTTGCGCAGCAGCAGGAGAAAGCGATCTGCGCTGGGCGCCAGCAGCTCCCTGCATTACCGGTTTTCAGCGTTTGGACGGGAACTCCACTTAGAACTTAAGCCCTCGGCGATGTTGAGCAGTCACTTTATTGTCCAGGTACTTGGAAAAGATGGTGCTTCAGAGACTCGGGGACCCAGGGTGCAGCAATGTTTCTATCAGGGATTTATCCGAAACGACAGCTCCTCCTCCGTCGCTGTGTCGACTTGTGCTGGCTTGGTAAGTACCCCGCTCTCCGAGGCAACGCCCCCTGGGCGTGCACTTGGTGTGACTCTGATGAACAGATGTCTGCAACATTGAATGCGCTTCTAGCCAACTCGACCCATTCACACTGTCAGCTTTGATACTTATAATATTCTCAATTGAATTAATCTAATCTCCCAGAAAAAGAAAATATAATAGAACTCTAACTACCATTTAGAACATTCTTTTGATGTTTAATGGTCTGGGCCTCTTCATTCCCCGTGTTTGAGACGATTCCCAAGGAAATTAATTTGATGGATGTCATTCGCATTGTAAAGTCCTGAGAGACCAGGCATTATATAAATCTCACAAGCTGCATGCCTCTACATTGCTTTGAAACGGGAAAACTGTATTTCATGGCAAAATTGCGTTCAGCAGTCCTGTGAAGCCCAGCCTTCACTGGAGAAGGCTGGCTTTTTGTTTTCTTTGAACTGGTCTGTTTGTGTTGTCCTGTTCATGTGTGACATCCTTTTGGAGTGTGATGTGTTTGTGGGCTGGCAGCGTGCAGGGTGCCATCCGGGGAAGCGGAACACTTAGAGGAACTGGAGACAAGTGTTCTTCCCCCTCCGTGTGTTCCTCATCCATTGAGCTCCGGGCCAAGAACGCTGCTGTAATTGATACTTGTCTCGGAATTCAATCAAATACACAGGCAGTCGGTGGCCTTTGGGGCTGATCTTGTTCTGTGCAGCAATTGAGAAGTGCCTGGCACTGACAGGGGCGTGCGTGTGGCTGTGTATTGAGACACATGGGGGTCACACTCTGGGATGACTAGGAGGAGGCCGTGAGAAAGCTCAGGTGAGCAGGTGGTTAGCGATGCCCATGGTATTTGATACATCACAACATGAAGCCAGGGTGGCTTGGGTGCTGGCAAATGAGGACTCCCATGTTCCTTTCTAATTAAAGCTTTACTATTTAACCCCCCCCATACTGTGGCTTGAAATTTAGCAAAAATCTTTCACAATTATGATGTTCTTTGGTGTAGTCTTGAAAGTATAGAGTGAAACAAAGATTGGACCATTCCCAACTAAGCCTGGTCCACTGGAAGGATCAGTGTGGCTGTCTGACAACCTATGTACTATAATGTACATAGTACATGTTATAGTACACGGGTTGTGCTGTGTACTATAACGTGGCCACACACACGTGAGTGCCTGCACAGACATGAGTCTCTCTTGGTTTTCCTTCTGTTGTCGTGAGTCTCCTGCTATTCTGGGGACACTGTTCCTATCTCCCTCTCCTCTGTTTACCCCAGTGACCTAATGTCTTCATAAGGACCATGAGCACCCTACCTGGGTGGCTCAAACATAGTGCAGTGGGTAGGTGCAGCCTGTCCAGGGTCATTGTCATGCCAGGACTTACTAGTAGGGCCTCGGGCAAGTGACTGACCTCTGCATCTCAGTTTCCTCATCTCTAAAAGGGGGATGATGAGAGTTTAGACAATGCAGTGGGGAGTAAGTACTTCTTTTGGGGAAGTGCTACAGCTGTTCTCGAAGGGCGTGGTTGCTGTGTATGTGTTCTAGTTCCTCCAAAACTTGGCCTTCTCCTGGTCGGCTCTCTCAGCATCCCACTCTCTACAGAGACAGGAAATTCGATCAGTTGTCTCCTATTAACAGATGTTGCGTTATTTCTCCTGAGGAGGAGATTTTCTTTTGAACAGAGAGCAATTGATCACTTAACACATACGAATGAGGCAAGTAAATTTCCATCTTTGAGGTGGATGTAAAAGAGGTAATCGGCAATGATTTCTGCCTAAGTATAAGGCCGATATAAATTGGAATCATGAAACTGTGATTCTGTCTCACTGTTCCACATATTCTTTGTTAGCTTTATTTCTGTAGGCCTCAGTTTCCTCTCCTGGAACATGTAAAATGACTTCTAAGACCACTGCCTTCTCTAGGCATCTGCCTCTGATTGTTCCTTTGCTGGTCCTGGCAGGACCCATGTGGCATGGGGCAAGCTTATCTCATTACCTCCCCATGGCTCTACAAAACACATACACCCAGACCATACTCAACAAGCAAATGAAACAGAGAGGGCAGAACCACAACCAAGAAATGGTTGTGGCTCAGGAAGCTTAGAAACCATTCTGTATGGACTTTTGTGACCTTGTATTGAAATATAATGTATACAGAAAAAGACAAAAGTCACACAGCTCAGTGCATTTGCAGAAAGCTCACAGTGGTGTAGCCACCAACCAGCTCAAAGAAGACATTCCCAGGGCCCCAGGACATTCCAGTGTACCCTTCCCAGTCACTACCCACCCTGGGTCACCACTGTTCTAACTTATGACATTGCTTAATTTTGCCTGTTTTAATATTTTGCATAGGTAGAATCATAGTATTTCTCTGTATAATATTTCACAATGTTCCCATTTAATTATTGGTAGACATTCAAATTGTTTCCAGTTTGGGGCAGTTACGAAGAGTGGGGCTCATACCAAGAGTGATGTTTTGAAGTTGAGTGTTATTTCTTATGCCTTTTGGCCATTTGTATATTCTCTTTGATGATCTATCTGTACCATACATGGACAAGAAATAGTATAAATATTTTCAGCCTCAACTGTGTTGGTTTTTCCTCTCTCAGTGCAGGAATTCTGAGCAAAAACACCTTTGTCAACTTAACATAATTGTTATTATGGCTTTGAATCTCTAACAGGGCATTGATCTGCTTATGAAACTCCATCAAACAGCAACAGTGAGTGCTGGGAGATCATGTGAGGCCCCACATTGAGGGGACTTTTCACTGGGGACACTGAGAAATGGGGATGGAGGGAAATAATTATGTTGGGAGGAAGAAATTCTTCATCTTACCTGGAACACACAGACATTGTCTGGCTTCTTTGGCTAAACCAGAGGTTAGTACCTTCTCTAAAGTTAATTAGTAACTACTGAAATGGATTAAGTAACTACTGAATGATTCAAGAGTTTGGGAGAAAGTTGGAGAGACTCATCAAAGTCCACACACCAGAAGAGCCAAGCAACTCTTCCTAATACAAAACTGACATGAGATGAGAGTAGGACAAGAAGCTTCTTCCACTCAAAGTCTCGACACCAGTGTTTCTGGTGACTGCGTCTGAATGTCTCTAGGGTCAGAGCAATCTCCTGGTGTGCGTGCAGTGTGCAGCAGGCAAGTAATAGGTCACCTTTGGATGAGAAAGTACCAATAGGAAAGCAATTTTGAAAGCAACCTAGGAAAGCTGCTAGGGAAACCCCAAGAGAGGGCAAGAATGGCTGGGTGGGTTATAATAATGAAAAATAAGTACTTATGTGCATACATGCACGCTCTAGCCAGGGTTTCTCTGGCAAGGGATTGATTTCCTTCAACCATTCAGAATTAAACTACTTAATATTTTCTGAAAATGCACTTCCCCCAACTGACAGGTCACACCTTATTCAGGAGTTAAGTAGGCAGTTATTAACTTTAAATAGCTCATAAAATATGAGTTGTGAACTTCTCTGAGTGAATCCTGCTGACTTTTACATCTGGGGTGATTCTTTTTAAATTTTGAAGGCCTTTCTTGAGGTGCAAGCTCTCTGCAGCTCACCACTGCCCCCTATGCCTGCTGCCTTGCACTCTAGGAAGGTGTTTGGGTTTTCAGCCCTTGTCCCAGAATCCGGGGCTGCAGGTGAACCTAATACACAGCACCATCGGCTGTGCGTGCATTTGCCACCATATCCAGCCTCTTCTTGACCATCACAGTGGTGAGAAGGTCATTACATCCAGGAAGTCTGTGCCATCGTTGAGAGAGCCTTCATCCTGCTATTGAACAGCAAACCTACCTTCTTGTTACTTTCACCAATATTTTTTTTTTTCCAGGATGATAGCAGGAAATAAAAACACCAAACCTGTATCCTGTCTTCTTACATACTGGGAAATCTAAAAGACCATTCTCCCCAGAAATGTTTCACCTCAGTGATCCCCCCAACCTTTTTTTTTTTTTTTTTTAGGATAGTGATTTTCAGAGTATAGTCAATTTCATTAGCTTCCTTTGAGGTGTTAAACATTTGAATTTCTTTACCTACAACAGAAAATCGGGGAAGCTGGGCCCAGGAATGTACACCCTTAATTCTCCAAATGATTTGAATGCACACTAACAGTAGAGAACCGTTGGATTAAGACCTTGGATCTACAGGAAAATTGTTTTAATTTGATTCATGGTTGGTTTGATCGATGGATCCCATTTTTGAAACTTAGTGGGAGTGTATTTTGAGAGGTGACAGGGAAGACACATTGAATGATTATCTTTCATTCAACAACTACTGATGAGCTTCTGTCATGTCGGGCACTGTTCAGAGCACAGTGAGTAAAACTGGAAGCAGAATGGATGCTGTGCTATAGTTCATACAGTTTCTAAGAGTGAATTTGGAACAGTATTCTTAGACCTAGAAATTGGTATTTCACTTTGAACCAAGCTGTGATTCACCATAACCCTGGAACAAGGAGCTTACGAGGCACAGTTTTAAAGGGGAACGTGGTCACTCAGTGTGCATGTCAGCTCTTGGAGCTTTACCGTACCCATCACCACAATAGGAATCCAGGAAGGCCCTACATTAAAGACATTTCTTGGATTCTGTTTAAACCTAGAATTTTCCTAATTTATTTGATCATGAAAACTTTTTTTCAAGGAGCAGTCCTTCAGTCTTGTAGTAACAAGAAAATCATGCAAGAAATACTGTATTATGTATTGATTTCTAACTGTTAAATGATGCTTCGGGAAATAAAAAGGGGGTTTTCATGACCATGTAAGTGGTTTCTTGGCTGTAGGTTGCCATTTGGTTAGGGAAATGTTAAATTTAAATTCAATCAGGCAAATGTGTTTTTCTGTAATATATTTCACTTCTTCTGATATGCCCATGTGCTTTGTGAAGCTCCAACACATGGAATTATGATACTAATTTAAATACTCCCTCCCTTTTTAAGCCCTAACTTCCATCAACAGCTTGTCTTGGGTTCTGTGGTTTACCATAGAGGCGCAATACCTGGGTCTAAGATTACTGCACTTCGCTGGTAACCTGGTAAGTCTAATGCCCATGTCTTCCAGTAGGGTAGATGCGCCCCTTGTTCTAGGAACTCTTAACACCAAGCACCCTCCACAACAGAAAATCAAGTGAAAAGACCTATAAGTACTGTCGCTCTGTTGCATTTCCGCCCAGGTCTGTAATATGACTGTACCTTTGATCCGGGAGCCCAGCGAGGGCCTGGCTGGCAGAGTGGCCGGCTGCTGTGCTGGGCCTCTCAGTGCCTTCTGTCTGGTCTCTGATGAGGATGGTCCAGCTTCAGCAAGGAGCCAAGGACTCAGCGAGGCGTGTGTGCCGTGACCAAGACTGCCACGGGGTCCTTCCAGCCTTGACTCCGACACACTGGCTAACTTTGTGACTTGGTTTTCCTTCCTTTCTCTTTTCTTTGTCCCCACCAATTAAACCGTAAGTGGCATTTCTCCTCCATGGCTGGCTGCTCTAATGTCCTCATTGTATCCTTCTTAGTGGTGGCCTTTGTAGACTGTGACCAATCCTCCAGAGCCTGGGTCCCTGCGAGGAACTTTGGAAGCAGTTAGGTTTCAATAGGTGGTAGGGGCACTTTGATCTCCCCTTTTCAGAAGGATTTTATGACTCAGGAGACTCAGCCATTGAGTTGTCTGTTGCTGGTCACTGCCTGCCCACTAGACTTTAGAAAGCCGATTTCCATTCAGAAAAGGGCTGAAGTTAAATGACCTTAGTCTGGACAGGCAGAAAGAAACCAAGCTCTTACTGCTTTGTGGGGCTTTGTTAGCTAGCAGGGGTTTGCAGAATTATATATACCTCTTTGGAACTTTTCAGGCACTTGAGGGGATCATGTGAAATTAAGGATTAGACTGGGTTGTATTTACAACTTTTTGGATACAAGCTGACCCCAATCAGAGATGTTTTTCTAGGTTCTTACTTGGTCCATCAAGGATAAAACATATGTTTTTTTGGTGTTTTGTTTTGTTTTGTTTTTGCCTCTCTCTGGTATGCCTTATTTTGACATGGTTTGTGACAATAATTATTTGCCCATAGCAACATTTCTAATAAAATTCTACTCAATCTCTTTTTTTAAAAAAATAGCTAGAGTTTTAGCCTGAGAGCTGGCCCCCCAGGGGGAGCTGAGGGGTGCTCACACGAGGGAGAAAGACCACCCCTTCCCGCCATGCTCTCTGCCTGCTTGCAATGCCACTGAAGCGTCAGACCCCCTGCAGTCCCTCCCCACCTCTGTACCTCAGTATTCTCATCTGTCAAGTGGTGGAGGTAGTGCTGTCTCTTACTATCGTGACACTTCACAATGGGCACTTAGCCTGGCATGCACTTGGTTGTTCCCGACTTTGAATGAGGCGAGGGTCTGGGAAGGAAACGGCGATGGAGGCTCCCATCCTGGATTCTCCTCCACGCTGTCCAGACAGGAGGTGAGCACTTGGGTGTTGGCCATAATTCCACTGAGAATGGGGATTTTGGGTGGTGGGGGGGAACACCACTTTTTATCAACTCTAAAGAAATACAATCGGAGAAAGATAAAGCATCAGAGAGGAGGATGAACAAGCAGATGAAGACTCGGATGGAGGCAGGTGTGCCCAAACGGCACAGAGCGATGGCTCTGAGGGTGGGCCCTGGGGCCCCAGCTCTGGCCTTTCCGCACTGTGTGTCCCAGGCCCAATTAGGTGCCCTCTCTCAGCTTAATTTCCTCATTGGTAAGGTGAGGATAACAGCAGTGCCTCCCCCGTGGGGTTTATGGATGCTTAATTGAAGGAAAGCACTCCGTGTACAATGCTTAAATTAGTACCTGGCGCCTAGTGATAGTATTGGTTGGCAGTGAGAGAGTAGTGTGGCAGAGCTTCCATAAAGGAGTTTTCAGACTCAGCTGATGCCAGTCATCCTTGCCACCCACGGGCCAAGAAGTGTTAGCCTAGACTGTAAGAATAGTTTGCATTTACGAGCACTTACTGAGCTGTCAAAACTGGAGCCGTAGAGCGAAGAGTCGGCTGAGACTCAGACCTTGGCTTTAATGCTGTTTTCTTGTGAGTTGGTATATGGGTGTTCACAGTCTTAAGTGGCAGTTGTTCTTTTTTCTCCATACACGTCAAAAAGAGCCGGGCTGGGGACTTTGGAAAAAAACAAAAACAACAGATATTCGGGCCCCATCCCTGCAAATTCAGAAGGTCCTGTTTAGAACCTGATTGTCCACTTGGATAAAGGAGAGCAAAGCTCCACACACAGTGCCCAGGGCCCCTGGGGACCATGAAGCAGCGCCCTAAAGCTGTCTGCACCTGGCCAGCTTGGGGCACGTGGAGGATGGGTGGGACCTCTTCCAGAAGATTGCTTTTGCTCTGCGGACCGCATCACATGGTGTAGGTGTGGCTGTTGAGGCTCTGATTAGTTCTAGCAGTATGCATGCTAAGGCCAGTGTGTAGGCAGGGGTGGCGAGTGTAGATTGGAATGTAGAGATTACTCTTATTTATATATGATAGGACTTTCATTCACAAGGAGAACAGTTCCATCTACAACTACTCTAGGCATTAAGAAGTATTTTTTTTGCTCTGGAGTGGTCTAACTCATCCCTCCCTGTGCTAGGATGTCCAGCTAGCTCTCAGCAGGGTTGGATCCAAGGTACCCAATGATGTCATCATTGTTTTTTTTTCTTCTCAGTCGCTCAGCAGTTTGCCAGCTGCTAGTCTTCCTTGTGCATACAGGATATTCTGAGCTCCAGACATAATTCAAACGTTTCCTTGAGCTCCTGGTAGCTCAAGTGAGACTTACTCAGCAATAACACCAGTTGTCACGTATATCGTACATGACAACAAGTATGTGGGACTCAGGGCTTCCTTTGCCCTCACCTGTCTGTAAGCCTCAGAGGACCACACTCAATTGGTCGGTGTATCCAAACATGGCTCCATTATATTTTAATTTATGTGTTGACCTGTGAATTAATACATAGGAGGAGGTCTGGAGTATGGCAGAGCAAGCCAAGGGCGCCACAGCCAGCCATCAGTGGGGCTCTTTTGGAGACCAGAGTTCATGGTTTCTGTTGTGGCTGTGTGTGTGCACATGCATTGAAAATACCCATAAATTGTATTTGTCAACACTTTCCCTGAAGCGTTGTGGGGAAGGAGGAGTGTTTTAAAATAATGTGCATCTTTGAGTTCCTTCCTTATTACCGTGTATACATCTATCTTATTCTCTTGAGTTCTGCACTTTTCATCATTACCTTCTGATTATTTTTAGACTTTTTGCTGTTGCTGAAAAGAACATCCATATATATGGGTCTTCTTAGTGGTTTGTGCAATTGTGTATCTTATAGGTAGAGGGTGGAGAGAGAGGAGACCTACTTAGTGAAAGGCCAAGGTGCCAACGCATGAGGGACATTAACTTTGGCCAGAAATGTGCTTGCTGGTAATGACATTAGTCCCCAGCATCACTGCTGCTGCCATCTCGGCCATATTAGCACACAAAGTTACTGAGAGCCCCCTTCCAAAGTTACTGAGAGTCAGTCAGAAGAAGTCTGTCCTGCGGAGTGTGTGTGTGTTGGTGAAATTGCATGGCGTTCCACCCAGGAAATAAACAATTTAGGAGGAAATCAAACTGAAGTCCGGCTACCTGCAGGCCCACTGACAGCCCTGCACATTAAGGCTTTCGTAACCAAAATACATGTGCTTGGGCTTCCTACCTATCTCAGCCCACGAACCCAGGAGTTCCTGCTCAGTCATATCAAGTCGTTCCCATGAAAGTCTGTTCCCATAGTGTTTCCATCCAATTACAGGGCAGCGTACGCTCGAACACCACAGTATGCGCCTGGCGAGAGTGGCTGTCTGGACCAGCACACTCATCTCTCCTGAAGGGACGCCTTTGATGGCTCTGAGGATTTCATTTTCAGCTGAATTCTTTTGATTGCTTATTCATGCTTCTGAGCTTGGGAATATTTTATCTGCCCTTATTCCCACTATAAGTCAAGGGAGCATGCTTTCTAGTATAAGTTATATAGTGCACATCACTAATTTACTAGACATCGGCTGTGTGCACAACCCTTCTTGGGGAGAGGGCACTTGAAAGGGACTGAGATAAGCCAGTAAAAGGAGATTATCTCTCTGGTGATTTGCTGAGCTCTCCTCCAGCAGCACACCGGTTAGTGTCTGGGTTCATTCTGGGATTTTACAGTTCCTCCTCTCTTCTGTATTGTACTCCGCTGTTTCCAGGAGGCAAAGGAAGAGTTACTCAATGTTCATTTCTCCATGAATAAATAACCAACGCAATTTTTCACTCCACCTTAATTGTTGAGTTTAGGTTTGTTTTATGCAGCGCAGAGATGTGGCAGAAAGAAAACATTAGTTAAATGCATTCTCACTCTTCAAATCTGTGAGTGTATTTTCCTGCTCCTTAGTTTTATCTCAGGCTTTTGTGGTCCTTGCTTTCCAATAAGAAATGAATCGAAGGAAGGTGAATTTCATTCTTTCAAAAGGATTCCTTCTGTGTGTGAAGTAAATAACATACGTGTTTAATATGTTTCTGTTTAATATACAAATCCAAAACTGTCATTTATGATTAACTGATGTCTAGATCAGGGATTCTTACCACACAGAGCTTTAAACAGTACAGATGCTGGGACGCTGCTTCGGACCATGGCAGCACCACGTCTGAGAGGGGCCCAGGCACCCGAGTTCTTCCAAGGGCCCCCAGTTGGTTCTAACGCACAGTCAGGATCGAAAGCCCTGCTGTAGAAAAGTGTCAGGGGCTGTAGAGGCGCCATCACGTCAGAAATGCAATAGTTTCAGAAGGCAGGATGCTGAAGGGCATGGGCTTTTAGAAGCCTCCCTTTTCCACTTGCTACTTGTATGATCTTGGTGAAGTGATTCTTTCTAAAGGCACTTTATTTTGAAATAATCTTAGACTCACAAGAAGTTGCAGAGGGTTCCTATGTACCCTTCCTCCACCTCTTGGGGCCTCATCGGGTGATCTGAGAATCTGGTTTCCTCACCTGCCCAGTGCAGATGAAAAGCGAACTTCAGAGGGCTGCTGTGAGAAGTCGGCAAGAGGGTGGTACCATGCGCGCAGCTTGGGGGCAGAGCCTGAAGCTGGCCCCTGAGCTCCCGGCCCTTGGTGTGCACAAACCCTCTCGAGGGTTCAGGTGATCACTAATTGAGGTCCTGCTGGGAAGGGATTTTAAAAGTAGAACCAACCAAGACTTCAAATCAGTTGACCTTAAGAAAGGGAGATTTCCCAGGTAGGTTTGACCTAATCATTTAGAGTAAGGAAAAGTCAGAGAGGTTTGTACTTAGAAATTTGCTGTCTGAGGAAGTCTCCTTCTGGGAGCTTGAGGGGGCCACGTGGCAAGGCATGCAGGTGGCCTCTGGGAGCTGAGTGGCCTCTAGCTGACAGCCAGCAAGGAAATGGGGCCTCAGCCTGGCAACTGAAAGGGACTGAATTCTGCCAACAATCTGAATGAACTTGACAGTGGATTCTTTCCCAGAACTTCCAGAAAGAATGCAGCCTGGCTGACATCCTGATTTTAGCCTTAGGAAGCCCTGAGCAGAGAACCCAGTCACACTGCACGCAAACTTCTGACTTGCAGGACTTCAAGGCAATAAGTGAGTGTGGTTTTTAAGCTGGTGTGTGTGTGTGTGTGTATGTTATATATGTGTGTGTACACACACACACGGTAATTTGTTACACAGCAATAAAAAACTAATACAGGAAATTTCTATGGTGCTGACTCTGTAGCAGGTGTGAACACCTAGTGAGTCTTCTTCCCTTCCTGGAATCATCTTAAATCACCAGCTGCCCATGCTCCCATGTGGGGCAGGTGGGACGTGGACCCAAGGAAGAGAAAAGTGTCCTGAGATATTCACTCTGTAAAACTGCTTAGGAATTGTTCTGTTTAGCCCAGGGTTTCTCCCCAGGGCCCTGTGGACATGGTAGATGGAGACTCGTGGGGCACTCTCCCGTGTGCATCGCAGGATTCTCAGCATCCCAGTCACTGCCCACTAGAGGCCAGTGTCAACCAAAAGTGTTTCCAGACATGGCCAAGTGTGCCCTGGGGGCATCCTTGTCCCTAGCTGAGAACCCCCGGTGTGGCACCATCACAGGCTGGCCTCTTTAATAGGATGTATTCATGTAAGTTTGTAAGTGTAGTTGCTGTTTGTTAGTGTTATTAAGAATAATGATTCCAGGTACTTCGCCTGCTTCTGAGGATCTTAGCTGGGACGCTGAGTATTCAGGTGCCTGGGGGATGAAGGTGGATCGGGCGGCAGCAGGAAAACCATCTTCAAATATACTAAAAGATGTGTATTTGCTTTGAATTTGACAGCATGCTAACCCAGACTGCTGAGAATAACAGGATCTCTGGAGACACAAAGATATATTTATAATAAAATTTACTCTTGCATTCTTATGAAGGAGGGAGCCCGACCATGTGGATTCTATTTCTGGCTTTGCAGCTGTGCAGAGATAAAAGTTCAATGTTCTTTGTGTTCTCTTGACCTGTAGGAATGGGGGCAGGGGCCAGTTCTGGGGGTTAGTGTTCTGTGACTGAGTGCCTGAGCCTGAGAGCCTTGTACAGCGATATTAGATTTCTCTTTGCACCGCATGTAGTCGGCAGTTTACACATTTAGGACATACACAACTTCTTCACTGTACTTGAAGGGACAAGGAGCTCTGCTTTAACTGGAATGCAAGATAAGGAACCCCCTCCTCTCAGGTGCTTAGACTCCGGGCTGACCTGACCATTTATACCCTTTGTCTGTTCCCCCTTCCTCAAATACAGCTGTCAGGGAGGAGGGAGCGTCCCCTGCTATCTGCATAATTTGCAACATTCTTGGAATTGCTCAACTTCTTTATAAATATACCGGGTTCACAAAATCAAGGTCACTTTGGAGCTTGTATTCCTACCTCTCAGCAACTGATTGCTTGACATTGTTTCCTCCTTTTCCCTTTATCCCTTCCTTTTTCCTACCCACCCACTCACACACCCACACACCTTCTAATCTAAAACATTTCTTTCCAGCTTACTATGGAAGTTCAAAAGTGATGATATGGTTCCTAAATTCCAGGATATTCCAATGGATGGTGGGAAGTAGCAGTGATAGGAGTGTAAGCACATAAGGACAGTGCAACAGAATCAATATGGTAGTTGAGGTGTGTTTACGGCACCATGGGGCATGACTAAGGGAGTGATGGGACTGATTTTTAAGACGATGGGCAAGCAATTTAAATGAGTGCATCAGCCTTTGGAGACAGAAGTACCTGGTGATCTTATATACATGTCCATGTAAGTTTCGTTGCTTGTACGTCAATTAAAATGTCCTAGGTTGGACCTTGCTCCTTGCCTCCAGTGTGGCCACTGATATCTAAGCCAGTGCCGACCCTCTCCCCTGGATTCCCGCAGCCTCTTCCTGTCTGATGATTCTCTTTCCTCTCCTGTGTCCCCGTAATCTGTTCTTCTCCCTGTAAGTTTCACCTTCTTCACCACCACCTAATGTTTTTTCTGTTACCCACAGCATGTGATCCAAATTCATGACCATGGACCACAGGGCCCCATGTGATCCGGCCCCTCTGGCCCAATTGCCCATCTCTCCTGCCATCACATATTCCACCTCAGCCCTTCTGGCCTCCACTGCCTTCTGCTGTCCTCAGGACCTCTCATTCCGGGACTTTGCACTTTGTAGCATCTTCCCCCGGATACTCACCTAGTTCCAATCGTCACTTCTGATGCTCTACAGTTCTCCGTGCAAACACCATCCTTGCCAAGTTCTTCCTGACACCTGCCAATCCGTTTCCCCTTACTCTGCTCTGTTTTTCTTCATACTACTTATCACTCAGGTGATAAATAGGACCCAACTTACTAGTTATTTATCCTGGACAAACACTTTCCACTCTAGACCATCTGCCCTCATGGGTGAGGGCCAGGCAGGGCCTCCTCTCTGCTGCCCCCCAGTGGCTTACAAGGCAGTCCCAGTGGATAGTAGGTATTCAATGAACACGTATTCTGTGAATGTATGCAATTAACATCCTGGTAATTTAGGTCAGATAAATCATTTCTGTGTTTAGAATACCTCATGATTTGGATATTTCGTATGCATGCATTTATTTATTTATTGGAAAAATGTATTAATTGAGTATCTTTTATGTGCATATTAGAGGTAGTGATTCATAGATGGCAGAGGCCACCTATAATTTTTGTCTGGCCAGTCACTGTTTCTCTAGTCCTTTGGTAAAAACACTGCAGTCTTCCTTGGGGACCTACCTTCCCCACCTCTGCCCTTGGACTGTTTTCCATAGTGAGCAGTCAGAATGTCAGATACCCTTGAGTACAGTGATTGGTTCAGGGATAAAAGTGTAACAGGATCAGAGCCAATCAAATCAAATTTGGTAGAACCCTGGTGGGGGGTAGTGTAAGTGAAGAGGAGGGAACGTAAGTCCAGAGTTGCTCCAGTGTTGCTCACAACTATCTTGTCACCTGAGAATAGGGTCACCCCAGCCCTGAGGTCCAGCTGTGCCTGAAATTAAAGTACTTTGGGCTTTTCATGCATATGAACCCTAACCTCTACCCTGTTGTTTTGGTTAATCTAGTTGGACTTTAGTTTCTGTCATTTTCAAGTGCAAGTCCTCACTGTGAGAGGGATGGGCAGTTATGGACTCTTTCTGCAAAGCACTCACAGCCTCACAGAGGACCCAGGCAAGCCTCATGTGATAAGGGCACTTGGCACAAGCAGCCAACTGGCAAATGCAGCAGCGATTGGCTTGCACACATCGTGAATGGACATCTACTGGGTGCAGTGCCCCACTGCACAGTCTTGCTGCAGCCAGCACTGTCAGTATGTGCTCCTTCCTGCTCATCTTGGATGCATCATCTGTCTTGTTGATTCACTGCTCTGTCTGTCAATTGTCTTGTTATTACACACCTCACTGTGTCTGCCAACAATAACTGCGGACGGCTTTACGGCAGCAAGTACAAGTAAGCACATTGTATGCCTGTCAGTGCGCAGTTGGAGGGAGAAGGGGACCCGTGGTTGACTCAGAGGATGATTTCACATGCGTAACCACTTCGAATTGGCTTCTTTGATTTGTTTGGACGAGGACATGTGGGGCAATGTTGTAAACCAAGACTGCTTATTGATTGATTACATCACGTGACATTCATATGCAGTTCATTTGTGTCTTTGAGGACATTTATTTTAATGAACCTAATTTTAGTGTGCAGTGGATTTTTTATGTTTAAGTAATAACAACATAAATGGAGTCCTCCCCAACGAATCCCCTATTTTCTTTTTATGATGCGTAGAATTCCATCTCCTCTTTGCTTTGCCACAGTGTTGTCTGGTAGAATGTAACACAAGCTAGCATATGTGGTTTTAAATTTGGCTGGTAGTCATTTTAAAAAGAAAGTGAAAAAGGTGAAATTTACGTTGGTATTACATAATTACCCCAGAGTTTTCAACTCAATGGTGGATTGGTGCCCCTAACCCCTGCCTTGTTCAAGAGTCAGCTCTATATTTTATTTAACCCAGTATGTATTGTCAATAATATTTGGAAATATAACTCACTCGAATTATTACTGAGGTACTTTTGCCTTACACAATCCAGTGTGAATTTCACGATCACTGCCGTTTCAGCTCAGACCAGCCACATGTCAAGTGCTCAGTGACAGTGATGGTATTGGGCAATGTGGGCACATCCTCTCCGGTCCCTCGAGGCTCCCTAACAGAGAGGACCACAGTGAGCCAGCAGAGGAGATCCGCTCTTTATTGACTAGTTCGCTAGAACTACTGGTCTTCTAAACAGCACCTTCACGGCACCTTCAGTTTTTTTTTCAATACGCTGCTGTGGTCTATTTGATATTTTTTGTATTGAGGCTTCACATTTATACAGTTATGTAGAAAGTTGCACAATTCTGACAGCAAACTCAGATTTAAAATGAGAATGCTAAATTGAATATTTCTCTTGATGATCAATGGAAGAAATTATGTCTTGAAAAATTTCAGAATTTACACATGGATTTTCCTTTAATTATATTTGGTCTGATCCTACTAGTTTGACTTTTACTTTTCTAAAAAAATGGAGACTTTATTAAGTCTCATCTTTCTGGTTTGTTTTCATAATAAGTTACCTAGTTATGCTAATTAAAATATTGAAAAAACAAAGCAAAATATAGTTTTTAAAGTATCCATGGTCAGGACATTAAAAGGTCAGATTACACTATTGTAAAATCCTGTAACATAGGAGTTCAGTGGCAAAAATGATCTAAATCAGTGAACACTCAGAAAGCCAGTGTCCGGCAGAAGTAAGGCTTGCTTGAGTGTGGTTGGTAGGGTATGTGAACGTCTCACACAAACTGGACAGCAATTTGAATGTTTCATCTATAAATATCATATGTGTGCTTGAGTGTGATATTGTTACATTACAGAATTACATGCTTGTGATACTGTAATAAAAAAGGGGTGTTACTTGTGCCGGACCCAATGAATACCTGTGCAGCTTTTCCCGGCTGTGGCATTGCTGACTGAGGCTGGCTGCAGAGTCAGCCAGTGGGAGGGTGTCTCCGGGCCTCCCCTGCAGGGGCTAGGGTCCCCGCCTGAGGGTGAGAGCTGCCTGGCTTTGATTCTAATGTTCTAATCCTTTGCTGAGTCTGGCTCTCCTAGGCCAGAAAAGAAGAGGGTTTCTCCAGAAAGGTTTGAAGTGCGGAGCAGGTGGCCTTCGCTCTACAGAAAGAAAGGGACATGCTCAGTCCAGGGAAATGGCAGTGGCTGCATTTCATGAGCACCCCTTTCTCCTGTTCTTGGTGGTGGGCCCAGCGTGAGTGGGGTCATATTAGGGTTCTGCATAGACACAGAACAATGCATGCCTGTCATATGTGTATAATATCAATGCATAATTATTAGAACACATTGTTAAAATACATCAATATGATATAGAACATTAAATATATATAAATAAATAGTTATGAGGAATTGACTTGTGCTTTATGGAGGCTGAGAAGTCCCAAGACCTGCAGTCAGCAAACCAGAGACCCAGGACAGCCCTTGTTTGGGGTCCCAGTCAGAGTCTGAAGGCAGGCGATGGCTGCGTTCCCCCTCAAAGTCAGGCAGAGCCGGTGAGTTCAGCCTTATTTGGCCTTTGTGCTCTGTTCAGGCCTTCAGCCACTGGGGGAGCCCACCCACATGTCTGGGGGGGCCATCTGTGTTCAAATGTTCGTTTCCTGCAGAAACACTCCCACAGGCTCTCCCAGAACACCAATTAACCAGCTCCCTGGTTGAACAAATGACAAGGTGGTTGATGTCATGACAGCAGTGCCTGTTCACTGTCCTTGGTGAAGCTGATTCTGCACCAGTAATGGGGTCGTTCTGGCAAGGTCTGTGTGCTGAGCCGGATGGCAAGTGTGTGAGGGCATGAACCCTGCCTTTAATTTTTTCTTGTCATTGTAGCTCTAGGGTCTGTCACCATGCCTGACACTCGTTTACTTACTTTCTTCAAATATAGGTACTCAAGTGCACATACTCCAGTGTACATTTTCAAACATAAAGGTATGGACATGTGTAACTCTACATTTAACACTCATGTCATCAAATAATGTTTTAAATATTGGAAACATGTCTAAATTAATTCGCTCAGTAATGCAATATGTATGGATTGCGACCCAGGAAGTGTCCAGGAAGCCGCCCAGCCTGGTGGCCCCGAAGAGGGGCATTCACATCAGGCTGACCCCAGGGTGGGCTACAGCCCTTCTGCCCGGGAGGTGAGAAACCGGGGCGGCCTCACACCTTCTGTGTGGCTCTGCTTCTCACCACCCCCTCGGTGACATGTAGATGAGATCACCTGTCCTGTGTGGTTGTGGTGAGTCTCACACTCTTCCAGCAAAACACATCACCATGCCTCGGAAAGGAGAGCGAGCATCTCTCTCTTAATCATTTAACATGTAATTTTTCAGTGCCTTCCGCCTGCTAGGGCGTGTTCTGTTGGTAGGTCTAGGAGCAACTAAAGGGAGTAAGTCCCTGCCCTCAGTCTGGGAGGAAAACAGACAGCAGTCACACAGACAAGCGAATGCATGTGCATCAGAAGGGCAGAGCCCGGGCAAGGGAGACAGGAAATGCTGGCAGGGGAGGGGGCGTTTGCTCTTCCCACAGTGTGGTCAGGAAAGGTCTCGCAGAGACCCAGGGACAGAAAGGAGCCAGTCCTGCGTCCAAGCTAGGGGCAAGCGTCAGGGCAGAGGCAGAGAGTGTGACCGAGCCGTGGTGGGTGGTGTGTTCCGGGAGCCCCGACTTCTCAGTGAGCATCTACCATCACCCCCCCCCCACCCCCCATGGCTCTTTGCTGCCATCCTCTCCAGCTCTCCATCTGGAACAGGTAGGCAGTGGCCCTTTGCACTTCATTGGCACTTTGTCGAAAAATAGGGGGTTCAGTTGTAATAAATGAGACATTTTCAAATGATGTGAGGTTCTTCCAAAATTGCCAGGCAAGCAGCGGGTAACTGGAAGGCCAGAACGTTTGTTACACTGCTGGCCACACTCTGAGGAAAGCACTGGGAGGATTCAAGGGGCTGAACATGTGGTGTCACCCCAGGCGTAGGAGGGAAAAGGTGTTCTCAGCTCCTGGGACGCAGCGCGGGGTTGGGTGGCTCATTTCAAATGTTACCAGTTAGTCCTCCTTCTTGCTAGTGTTCAGCTTATTGTTCGCTTTCTGAGCAGACGTTAAAAGCTGGGGGAAGTGCACTGGGTACCTGCCGAGGCGGCCTGGGAGCCAAGAGACTGGTTCCAGTCCCCGCCCCTTACTAGCTGACCCTTCCCAGGGCCCTGATTTCACCCTCTGAAAATGAAGGGTGGGATGAGAGAAGCGTTTATCACACTGTCCTCTTCCATCCCCCTGCAACAAAAGGTCGGATCTGATAACTCATCATCTCTGGGACTAAGACCCTTGGAATCTGCTCTTTCAGTAACTGCCATGCTCATCAAATTTTGAGAATTGGTGCAATAAAAAAAGGTAGTTTGCCTCAGACATTTGAAAAAAAATCTGATACCTTACAGAGAATTTCTTTTTCAGAATTTGGGTTGCAAGCAATTAGTGCCTCGTGAATCAATTTAGTCAGTGATGATGACTGATAGGAAGAAGGGAAATGGTACAGGTAACCTTAACCACACTGGATCAGACAACGCCGGGTTATTATCTAGGAAGAGCACTGAATGACGTTTTTCAGTGTGGGCATTGCTCACTGAGCCATGTTATAAAATGTGTGGAGGTTTGTGTACTGAATTTTTAGACCTGGCTTGTAGCCAGAATACTTTCAGACACTGTGATGGGGCATCCATATGGAATGACTGTGCCATGGGGTTTGTGTAACTGGCCCTAAGGTAAGTGGTGTTGTGTGGGCCACCTAGAGGCAACCCAGAGGAACACTGAGGGTTGTGCTACGGTCACATTCACAGCAGCTGCGGAGTCACTGAATGAATGTCTTCCCCAGCCTGGTAGGTCTTAAAGATTGTGTATATCTCTCTCCATTTGTGCCGGTTTTTTCCCTGACCCTAAAAGCACAAGAAAGGTTTCCATTAAGCATTTGAACAGAAACAGAGCATTTTTCCTCCCATGTAAGCAAATGCTTGCCTTTGATAGCCCAGCTTTTAGCTGAGCTCAGATTCAAGACAAGGCTTGTTTGATGAAGCAGGCCTGTCAGAGTGCTTCACCGTAAATGGCATAAACCTGTTGATGTAAGGGTTTCAGTGTATACTGTAGGTCATCAAGCCCCCAAAAGAGCACATGGTTTTTGATCTGAGGATTCAGTTCTCCATTGTAAATCTGTCAGCCGTGGCTGTTGAGTCAGCTACTGAGAACAGAATGTCTGTGATACTATTTATCCTGTCGTATCAGCTGAGGTGAACAGTCTTTTGTTACTCTCCGCTGTTAAATGCTACTTTGGACTCTAATGCAATTTCTTATCTGTGCTTTCTGCAACCTCCTGTTTCAGTAGGACGAGGCTTCAGGCAATTGAGCTTTAGTCTAGTTTCTGACTGAAGTGTGTCCACTCGGTTTACAAGGTGCTTCTGAAATCCTGCATGCCGCTTGTCTCCTTTCAAGAATGTTTTGATTTCTGCTCTGGAAAGTTCATTGAAATTGCATAAATATAAAAGGATGCACAAATAGTGACTATAAAGCTCAGTTAATTTTTACAAAGTGGTCACACTCGGGTAACTGGCACCCAGATCAGAATGTGGACTGTCCCCAGCCTGCAGAAGCCTTTCTCTACCTTTTCTCCCTTCTGAAGCCCCCTCCCTTCCCCAAACGGAGCCGTCACAATGACTCCTACCACTGATGGGTGTGTCCAGGTGTGTTTGTTCTCATTTCCTTAAACTTCTTGGGGTTTCCCCTATTTCCTGGATATGTGCTTGAAGTCATTTTTAGTTTTTGGAAATCTCTTGGCCATTATACAGGTCCAGCAGAAGTAAGGCCTACTTGAGTGTGGTTGATTGGTAGGGTAATAATACGGGCGTAATAATTCATAGTTTTAGTTTGAACATTTCACCTAAAATGCCATATGCTGTGCTCGAGTGTGATATTGTTATGTTACAGAATTACATGCTTATGATATTGTAATAAAGGATTTTGTAATAAAAAGGGGGCATTTTTTTTTTGTGCTGGGCCCTTTAGTTTCAGGTATTGCATCTGCTTTATGCTGTTTCATCTCCTCACCTGAGACCGCGGCTGCACATGTGTTACACACATATTTTCGTATTAGCAATAGCGTGTATATTATACCTTGTCTACTGACCTGTTTTCCAAAATATTAATCCTCCTTTCAACAGAGTCTCAATTTTTGTGAAATCATCTGAGTCCTTATTTTCAATTATTATGGCTTCCATTCTAAAGTCTAAAATTTGATTTTTTTAAAGAAGTTTTGGTTTTCTAGTGAAATGTTCCTTGCCTGCTGTTTATTGTCCTGAGTGTATTAACCACATTTACTCTAACGGGGCCAGTAACATCAGTATTAGCTTCACCGGAGGATCTCTTCCTAGTTCCTGGGGTCCACTCCCCTTTGGTCGCGTATATTGTTATGCCTTGTGATTTTAATTATGCGGTTAACTTTGCGTATGAGGTATGACAGGTTCTAGATGAGTCTTTAGCTTCTGAGGCAGAATCTACCAGGTAGGTTGGTTTAGTCCAATCAGCTGTTTTGAGGATGGACTTCAGTTTTCGTAGAGTTTGGTCTACTTCCTGTTTCCCTTTGTCCCTAGGCCACCCTCCTTCCGATGGTCTCAGGAGACTGGAGGCATTCGCCAGTTTTCTTCTTCCTTGATGGTCACTGAACCCCATTTTCTTTTTATCTCCCCATGCAACGGCCGATGCCCTGGTTTAGCACCCTCAAACTTCGGGTTATCACTTTCTGCTTGGCTCCTCTGAATCAGCACCATTTATGAAGTAAAAAATTCCTCAAAGATGTAAGCCTTTTGGAGTATTGGGTTCGCTTCTCTGTGCTTTTCTTCCCTGTGGGATGTTGGCCCTTCAAGTGCTGGATATTTTGGAAGCTAGAAACACAAGTCTCTGTCTTCCTTGCTTCTTGACTCAGCAAAAGATGAGGCTGAGGTTTCTGTCTCTGCAATTGCTTTAAATCAGTCTTTCCGGCTGCCGCATCAAATGCCTCCAAATGAAAATACTGTAGAATGCCCAGATCACCTAATTGTGTTTCCCTCCCTCTGGGATCTTTAGCCTTAGGCTCCTGGATGTCTTTATAGTTATTTAATGCCTTCAAACAGATGTGTTTTGGGGAGTTGGTAATCTTATAAAACTTATCTGGTTGTTATCAAGAATGGTCTACTATGAGATAGTCTCAATTTATGTCATTTTGTTTTACTATTGAGTTATTAAGGACACTACAGAAAAGAAAGAAAAGTTAAATTTGAGAGTGATAGAAATGGCCAACATAAACTTCCACTGCACACCTGTTTCGTGGTTGCACTCTGAGGAGCTGAAAGACAAGCCACACGGGTATTGACAAAGAGGAGTCATCTGTCTACATGTAATGCCACTTTATTTTGTATGAAGAGTTGTACTTAAGAAGGCAATAGAATACTTCATTCAGTTATCAGAACTCCTTCTAAATATAGTAAGTTTGAAAAATGCCTTTCTTGATCCAGGGCCTGATATTGTGAGCACTATACTATATTACGTTGTAATTGATAATAAAAACATATTTAAAAATTTTTTATTTATTTTTTAGAGAGGGGAAGGTAGGGAGAAAGTGAGGGAGAGAAATATCAATGTGTGGTTTCCTCTCACACGGTCCCTCCTGGGGACCTGGCCTGCAACCCGGGCATGTGCTCTGACTGGGAATCAAACTAGCAATCCTTTGGTTTGCAGGCCGGCACTCAATCCACTGAGCCACAGCAGCAGGGGCCTATTTTTTAAAAAAAGGTTCTGAGTGCTTTATTTTGTTATTCAGCTGTGTCTTATAATAATCACATTATAGAGGTTCATTATTACCACCATTTTACAGAAGGACAGACTAAGTATTAGAGTGGTGTGATGGACTGAATGAATTGGACATTGCAAGATGTTCTCCCAAGTGAATTGGAGAGGTGCTCAAGATATTGAAAAGAACTGCATGGTTTCCATTTGATTTTCATTCAGGATTGAAAATTGAGGATGCATTTGACCAAGAGCTGCTTGGCTGGACCTGATTTTTGGGTCACTTAGCTATCAACACATCACTGAGGCATCCAGATTTCCTCTCCCTGGATAAGCTCAGGGATGGCCAAATGCAGCTTTAAGACAAGGTCCTAACTTGTCTCTCCTTTGCATTCCCCTCATCTGGGTATCAATGTCCCTTTTAGTTAGAGCCAATCTGCCCACAATCACTTGGAATGTTTTGCCTCACCAATGGCTAAGGTAATCGACAGCAGTGCTAAAAAACATCTTTTTCTGGAGGCTCTTGCCTTGCACTTAAGATTTTGTTCAAGTCTCCTTTTCACCAAAGAAGTCTTCTCTGATGCTCCCACAGAGTTGAGGAGCCATGCTTTGTGATCTCGGGGCTTACCTTTGTCATCATGCTGCATTGCAGTGACCTGTGTACTTGGCCATCGTTAAGGAGAGAGATGAGATGTTGGTCTTTACAGTCTCAGAGCCTGGCATAGAATCACACTAGTCACACTAGATGCAAAGGATCACAGGGTGGACTGTGTAAGAGACACATTAGGCAAGTACGTGGACCGAGTGACCTGGACTGGGCTTTGAGGATTCACAGCCTTTTACTGTACGAACAGAACAAGCGAACAAGAACTCTGGTATTACTAACTACCCCATCTACCATGCATTTGAGAGTCCAGTCATGCTTGCTATTATTTCCCATGATGATTTTTAAAAAACATCTAGCCATGGAGTTTACAGTCAATTTTCAATGATTTTATATCTTTATTATATTACTGTTCAGTTATTAATTCATAAAGAAGCCTTGGGTCCATCTGATAATATACTAAAATGGATTTGAAGTTCACACTGAAAATCCATTTTCTCTCAAATGAATATTTTGTAATCCTGAGAAGTTTTCCTCAAAGTCTATTTTCTTATCTCTGAGAAACACCCTCTTCTCTGGTTACAGGCATCTCTGGTCTCATGGGGTTTTATGAACTTACAACAGGAATGCAGAACTCAATTCATGCTCTTGATTCATTCATTCTTCTCTACTTCCTCCTCCTCCTTCTACAGGCAAACACAGGACTCTTAAAGACAAGTCTTTTGATTCTCGTGAAGCAGCATCTGAAGAATTTTCTGAGGTCCTACCCACGTAACTCCAGTCGTCCTCCTTGGGAAGGCTCTCTCTGAACTGGATCCATTCAAGTCCCTTTGCTTTACATGTTCACGGGGCCACGTCACTTCCTTTTAAAGGGGTCATCTCTATTTGCAATTGCACACTTAATCATGTGGTTCTTTGGGTATTGTTTCTCTCTCCCCCTAGAGTGTAGGAACTGGGAGGTAGGACTCTGTGCCCCAAGTCTTCCACATATAAATATTTTGGATGACATGAATGACTCTGTCTCCCCTAATAGCTGAGCCAGCTAAAACATGAAGATGATTTAGATGTTGTTCAGGGCACCTAACTCAGCAACAGGCTATATTCCAGGCTGAGGGATCTGGCTATTCAGAAGCAAGGAGACTCTATTTTTAACCTTATGGACCCCGAAGGCCTCTCACCTTCCTTCCCCAGCCTCATACATTGTGCTATAGTGGAATACTGTGGTGTGGAAGCACAGCCTCTAAACACAGACAGTCCTCGGTTCAAAGCCTGTTTCTGACACTTAGTAGCACATGTCACAGCTCAAATTTCTTCACCTTTCATTTCTTCACTCTCTCTTCTAAATATAGATAAAGTATTCCCTGCATTCAACTATCATTTTATGGATTACATGCAGTAACTCAAAGCACTCTCACTGTATGCTTGCGTTAATATTTCCAGTAATATCAGATGTTAGCCCAGAGGAAAAGTCTCTGTTGATGTCATTCAACAGAGATGTCATTCCACCTCNTTCAAAGCCTGTTTCTGACACTTAGTAGCACATGTCACAGCTCAAATTTCTTCACCTTTCATTTCTTCACTCTCTCTTCTAAATATAGATAAAGTATTCCCTGCATTCAACTATCATTTTATGGATTACATGCAGTAACTCAAAGCACTCTCACTGTATGCTTGCGTTAATATTTCCAGTAATATCAGATGTTAGCCCAGATCATTCCACCTCTTAAAGGTACCAACACCCTCTTATGGTAAGTTTCTGTATTTTCCTCTTATCTATGTGATGTTGGGCAAGTTACCTGACCTCTGTGCATCAGTTGTCTTAGCTATTAAGTTGGTATCATGTGCCTCATAGTGAACAATGAACATGGAATTGTCCTTTTCACCAAAGAAGTCTTCTCTGATGCTCCCACAGAGTTGAGGAGCCATGCTTTGTGATCTCGGGGCTTACCTTTGTCATCATGCTGCATTGCAGTGACCTGTGTACTTGGCCATCGTTAAGCAGAGAGATGAGATGTTGGTCTTTGCAGTCTCAGAGCCTGGCATAGAATCAGTCACACTAGATGCAAAGGATCACAGGGTGGACTGTGTAAGAGACACGTTAGGCAAGTGGGTTAATGCACAGAGAGAAGTTAAAACAGCCCTGGGCACATAGTGCGAAGTTAAACTATTAGCTTTATTTGTTATGATTTATAGTGATGATTATAAAAGGAATAATTATTAATGCTGTACCGCCATGTGATTGCCCAGTAATTGCTTCATGTGTATTTGAGAGAGCTTGTGTGTTTTTATGACATTGCGGGCATTTCCCATGAGGAAGCCAGAGGCAGAGGTAAGGAATTCAGGGCATTCAACCATGGCCAGAGTTCTTGGTCTAGAGCCAGGCATCTCTAACGTTGGGATACTTTTGTAAAAATAAGAACTGGAAAGTTAAAAGCTTTGTTTTGCGGGGAGAGGGGCAACAAATTCTCGTCCAGTCTTACTTTCTTTGTTTTGTAAGAACATATTTTCTACTGTTAGTCTTTAGATCAATTATCCATGTTGCTCAAATGCAAGTTCATATATCCAAAGGAAGAGAAGGCACATACACATTCTCTAACTTAAGGTTAATTCTTAAAATTGTTTATGTTCTATTTAAATCTGGGGCTTTAAAATGGACTCTCGGTGTTTAAAGTCTCATTAGTAATCCCAGTCAGCACTCAAAGTGGGCTTGTTCTCACTTTTCACGCTTGGGTCTCCCTCAAATCTTCCAGGCCACACATGGGGATTCGCAGGAGCCTGGAAGAGCCCCCTCAGTGTTAGAACCTCTGCTGAGAAAGACGTCCCCAAGATGTCAGAACAATGAACACTGCTGGCCTCTGGGGCTGCCTCCAGGACAGGACAGGCATGGTCAGAAGTGGGGGACCGGGCATGTCCCGTAAAGTGGCCCACTCTTTGAGTGGAAAGCCATGCTTTGTGCCAGAATGGGAAACCTAGGAAATTGACTGTATCATTATGTAACCGAAATTCTTCTGTGGCTGAGCTTTCCCACTGTTCTGGGAGGTGACGGACCCTGTGAATTCTGGAGTCTGACAAGAACAGTACAATTGTGATGAAGGCTCTGGAGCCAGACAAGGTTCAAATCCCGGTTTCACTTCTTGGTGGAAGGTTGCTTAAGTGCTCTGTGCCTCAGTTTCCATACATGTAAAGCAGGGTCAATAATATAACTTACTTTAAAGGGCTGAGGAATTCATTTAAATAAAGCTCTGGAAATGGCACCTGGTACACAATAAACATGTTTGGTGTGATCATCTTGCATTATTGCACCTTAACTCTGTCTTAGTCTGGTTTCTCCCAAGGTGAAACCTGAGACAATGATTTGGGTGCTTTTTATTTTGGGTAATTTGTTTGGGAGATGATCTTAGAAGTGAGAGAACAGAGAGAAAGTGATAAGGAAAGAACAACAAGAGTATTGGGGCACTTCCTAAAGGGTTTTTCTGGGGGCACAGTGAGCTCAGTGCTGCCAGGACCTCCTGGGAAGCACACAGATGCCCCCTAAAATCTCCCTGAGGATGACTGTTTTGGGGTCCCATCCTCCACTGCTGGGGAGTTGCCCTAGGTCTTCGCCCCCTCCATCCTCAGTGCTGGGCTGAAGGCTGAGCGGGCTCCAACATGGAAGAAGCCATGGGACACACACGCACACACACACACACACACATGTGCACGCGCCTGAGATGGGGTGTCCGCTGGGTGTCAGTCTGGGCTTGCCCTGCACTGGTCCACTGTGGTGGGGCTGAAGCCGGTGGGGGCGTGGGATGCAGGCAACACAGAGGGCTTCTCTGATGTCCCAAAACTGGGGCTTTTCCACTGTGCAGGGTCAGAGAGCCCATTTTAAACTTTGTTAGCTTTTGCGAGATCTGGCTGGGGACATTGATTCACTCTAACCAGTGCCATCATGTACTTCTTAGTACCACAAAGTTTTTGTACTTATTTTAAAGAAAGATATACCCAGCCAGGTATTCATATAAGCCACTAATTTCTTAAAGATAGACCTGTGTAGGATTCTAGATGATAGGTAGCCAAGTTATCTGCAATTAATTTGTGTAAGAGACAGAATTCGGGGGGTCTGTTATGGTTATAATTGTAATTATTATAATAACTAGTAGAGTCATAATAGTAGTGGTAATCAAGTCATGATTGCATACTGAACAGTAACTATGGATATGTATTATGTGTTGAGTGTTTGGCATAAGCCAGCCACTGTTCTCAGTGCCCGGCAGCATAATCTTACTTGCCGCCCAAGACAGCCCTGTTAAGTATATAGTAGTATCTTCTGTGACTGAAGCAACTGAAGGTCAGAGAAACCAAATGACATTTCAGAATCCTAACACCAGCAAGCAGTAGGGTCTCTGAGGAGCAGCAGCAGGCATCACTTAATTTTATCTCCTTTTAGGGAAAAAATGAATTAAAAAACTTCAAATTCCTCCAGGTTCCCTAAAGTTTTCATTTCAAAATGAAAAGCTTGACTCACCTGATGTGAGGGAAAATGCAGTATGTAGGCTGGACTCGGTGGGATTCAGGTTCTGACCTCGTTCAGCAGGACTCGGTCTCTGTCCTTTGCTCGGGCCTGACTTCCATGTCAGCTCCTTCCCTGGGCCTCCCCAAGTGCCGGCAAGGATGGCCACAGCAGTCCTGGGTTCCTTTCTTCCTGTTGCACAACCCCAGACCAGAGACAGCCTTTCCCCCACGAGATCCAGCTCCGTGCCCAGGGCTGTCCCTCATCGGTCAGGGTGGACATGGGCTCCTCTCCAAATCCAAGGCAATCGGCACAGCCTCCACAGACCCTGGTGGGTCCATCTCACATCTGAACCACACGAGATGACAGTGAGGTAAACGGCACATCCCCACCAGGAGGTGTGGCTTCCGACCCAAAAGAACAGCTGGCAGGAAGGCCAGCATGTTGATGCCCCCTGCACAGGTTCACGTCATCTCGGTTTTCACGTGCATGAGCGGACCAAGTCTCCTTTCCTGTGCCGTAGTCCCCCTTGGCTGTGGCTAGGTAACCTGCGGTGGAAAGTTGCAGTGGGTCACTCTCGGTAGCACGAGGGCTTTTCTCTGTCCCTCCCAGGAAGTGAATCCTCCCTTGTCCAATGTCTCCACCCCGTGGGGGCTGCCTTCCCTTAGTCTGTCAGTGGCCATCTCCGTTACCCAATCGGCTGCTGAGGTGTCACAGTGTGCGTGTTTGAGTAACTCTCATTTCTCTTACTGTGCCGGATTTAGAAAGTAAGCTTTATCACAGGAATGCGCGTATAGCAGAATCATAGTAGCTGTAGGGTTCGGCACGCTCTGCAGTTTCAGGCATCCCCTGGGGATCTCGAACCATCCGTGCTGCAGATGGGGGAGACGACTGTTCGAGCATCTCCTGGAACAGTCATTCTGTGACATTTTCCTCCTCAGATCGAAACTTCTAGATACTATTTACATATTTTAAATCCCTCCTCTATTCAGTTCTTGAATTTTCACTTCTTAATCCATCTCTATCTCTTTTCTACCTAGAATGGTATTCTCAACCACAGGCAATTTTGATGCCCAGGGGACATCTTGGCAATGGGATTAGAGACATTTTCGGTTGTCCCATGTGAGCGTGGCAGACCAGAGACTGGTAGCCAGTGGGTTGAGGCCAGGGATGCTACTAGATATCCTATCACGCACAAGAGACTTAACCGGCCCCAAATATCAGTAGTACGGATACTAAGAAACAGAGATCTGTGTCAATGCTTCCAAACTCTTGTGACCAGAGTCACATCCTCCGTTTTGCTGACGTTGGCCCATTGCCACCACCCTCAGGTTACCCTAGCCTGTTAAAGGTACTTGACAGTTTTGACCATGGTCTTCTGGAAACCCCGCATTTCCTTGGAATATGGGATTGGTACACCACCCCTGGCTTCCTGCTCTCCTTCCGACCGCTGCTTCCCGGTTTCTTACCCTTACCCTTACCCTTACCCTTACCCTTTTTTGTATCAGGCGCCCCAAGTTCGAATCCCAGGGCCAGGCAGATATCTGAGGAAGTAAAGCAATCTTACTTCGTGTGGGAGGGCACAGAGGGGTCAGGAGCATGGAGGGACAGGGTCCCTCCTCTAACAAGGGAAGCTGCTTGTCACCGCCCTTTCTCAGGCATGAGGCACTGTGTCACTAGCTTCTCCGAGTCTCAAGGACAAGCCCATACATCCGGATGGTGTGTGAAATCTTCCTGTGTTTAACATGGGTGCCTGGTCCAACACGTCTGTAAGAAGCTCCAGGTGGACCAAACAAAGTGTGTCTCTGTGCTGTTGGTGTGTGACCACCTCTGCCTGAGCCATCAGGGCTCCCCAGGGATCTGTTCCAGTGAACGCTGTTTTCTTCTCAGGCTCTGTTACTATGGCAGGTTTACCCAGTTCCTTGGAATAGATTAACATCCACAGGCTAATGACCGCAAGTCCTACAAGGTCCACTTATCTGGTCAAGATGGCTCTATTTAGCTTGTGAGCAGAAGGGCAGTCATTGGAATGGAGTTAATGAGGACTTTTAATGTAATATCTACCGGTAATGGTGATGATAAAGACTAATTACAGAGAAAAAAAGTTGATGTGATGTATTAACATAATAGCCACAGTGTAGGAGAAGTCTGATATCCTTTTATATTTGAACTTAGGAAAACTGAGAAAATGAGGATCCTGCCTCTTTTTTTTCTGTATATTTCACTTATACAGACATGCATAAATGCTAAGTTCTTCTTTTTTACATGATTGATTTTTCTTGTTTCCCATGTCTAAAATAGATTCTAAAACTATTTTTTATTCTTTACTTGGGGTAATAATAGTATTAGATTTGGAACAATAGAACTTTGGAAAGCTATGCAGATTGGCACATGTTTGGTGGACAGACTGGGATATCGTTTAGTGTGAGCTCTCAGAAAACAATAATGTTTTGGGAATTCACCTGGTCTGCACGTTAGGCTTACAAAATAAAGCTATCCCTGTTTCTCATAAGCTTTCTTGGAACCTAGATTTCCTCCGTGTGCCGGAATTTAGAACTTACTCTTTGCAGGTTTTCTCTTGACCAGTTGTCTTACCTTCAACATTTGATTTTCTGTTAAGATTTTTTACCTTTGAATATTTCCTGCGGTTTTGGTCTAAAATGATTTTTCAACCTTGTGGTTCTGATAACAACTTCCTTCAAAAATTATACTAATCATGTGAAACTGGTACATAACCCATATGGTGTCTGGAAATAGTTATTTTTAAATGACTTTACGCTGAAATGCAGTCATATTTTTGTAAAAAGGCTGTGATCTGTTTTTAATTTGCAGCAGTTTTGAAGCCATATTGATACATTTTTTTTCTGCTGATATTTCAAATTTCCCTTTATGGCAAACACAGTAAGTCGATTAACCTCTTGACTTCCCTTACAGTTGAGTGGCAATAACTTTATTTCCTCCCTTGGAATGTCTAGAGATCGCAGGCCCTTTGATTCGCTGTGAGACTTGGGCAGAGGGTGGTGGAGAGTTGTATAGGCCGCTGGGGTCTGGAGCTCGAGCCTGGTAGTCAAACAAATGGTGAGCGGACACCCGGGCCTCCCCGCTTTCCCGTACCAGCTGGGTGGCCCTGGGCAAGTGGCTTCACTTCTGCTGAGGCTCGGTTTCCTCACCTACAAAGTATTAATAGTATTGTCCCTACTCTAGAGGGACGTTATGAGAACCGAATGAGATTAAGCAGCTTGGCGCTCTGCCTGGCTCGTAGTGGGAAGTGCTTCATAAACTGGCCCTAACTCTGGTACTTGTAGGAGCTGTGGCCGTAATAGTAGTCGTCATCCATCACGTTTCTCTAGAGTGGATCCAAAATTGCCTGAAGGATTTTTCAACTCAGGCTTCTCCAGAGTCCTGTCTGATATTGTTCATTCCATCCTTGTACTAATTTTTTAAAAAACTCCTGCTTGATGTCAGGGCCTTTGGTAGGTGCTAGAGATGCAATGGTTGCATTTTTAAAAGGTATGCTCCTTCTCTTGTGGGCTTTATAGCTTAAAATCTTGTGGGAGCAGATATTTTATTAAAGAATCATAGAAACATGCAATTACAACTTTGGTAAGTGCTTCAGAAGAAAGGTGAATGGAGCAAGGAAAGCACGCTTGGTGGAAGGGGGTTGGGAGGAAGCAGCCCTACCCTGGTTGGGTGGCTCAGTTGGTTGGAGCATTGTCCTGACACCAAAAGGTTGCAAGTTCAATTCCCAGTCAGAGCACGTACATAGGTTGTGGATTCAAGCCCCAGTCGGGGTGTGGGTGGGAGGCAACCAATTGATGTTTCTCTTCCACATCGATGTTTCTCTCTCTCTCTCCCCCCTCCTTTCCTCTCTCTCTCAAACTCAATGAAAATTTAAAAAATATATCCTCAGGTGAGGATAAAAAGTGATAATAAAAAGAGGCACCCCTGGGGGAAAAAAAACAAAACGGTGCTTAAGCTAAGAATTGATGGGAAGACCCCTTAGCCAGGTGAAGAGGAGACCTCAGGAACTCACTAGGGGGAGGGCGTGGCTTGTCTCTGGAGGAGGAGGAAGCACAGCGTGCCTGGTTGCAGGAACCGAGGAGACCACCCTGGGGAGTCACACCGGGTGGGCAGCTGGAGGGGTAGGGTCCTTGGGGAGGCTGCAGAGGGGGGCTGGGGCCAGAGTGGGGACCTGGGTGGGCTTTCAGAGAACTTTGACCTCCTCAGTACCAAACACTCTCCTTACCCACCTTTTAACCCCCTCTGCAAGCACATTTACTGATGATCGAGTTGGAAAGAAGATGAGGGCATGGTTTCTAGTTTCTCTGAGGGAAAGTGGCACTAGTTGGCCTTAGGTCTCCTTGGGTTCTGTGGCTTACTCTGTTTCCTTAGACCTACCCAGACCAGTAGTAAGATTGTCATGAAGCTAGGCCAGTAAGGGCAGGTCGCCCATGTTCTTGTGGCCACGGGCAGACCAGGCTTCCTATGCCTATGAGTGTCGGCAGGTTGTGAGCCCAGACAGACACAGAGGAAGGGTTTGTAATCTGGGGGCAGACGGTCCTGTTACCCTACAGCTTTGCCGCATGCCCAAGTATGAGGAGGACCGAGGACCCGTGGGGCTTAGAAAAGCATGGCTGCTAAAGGACCACCCTGATCTGATGGACTGCAGTCTGTCAGGACGTGTGGCCTGTGCAGTGATTGTCATCTCGGGCTCTCCAGACGGTTCCAGAGCATGCTGCCCCAGACCATCGGCTCTCCTCAGGTGGCAATGGCACTTTCGTGTGTTTGGACCCATAGGCCAGAAATCTCTGTGGTATTGTTAAATCCCAAGAGACAAATGAGCTTTTTGTTTTGTTTTTGACATTGGTTTTCAATGCAAAGGGAAGGATAAAATATAAATTTGCGCGTACTTGTTAAATGTATGTGTGTGTATGTGTACATACACATATTTATATACTTGTATGTACCTTGGGTGTGTGTGCCTGTTCTTTGCCACCTATTGGTAACAAAATGCCCTATTTTTTAAAATTATTCTTCTTTGTCTCTTACCGTAGCCTTTTTTTTTTTTTTAGATTTTATTTATTTATCTTTAGAGGGGAAGGGAAGGAGAGAAGGAGAGAAGTATCAATGTATGGTTGCCTCTCGTGAGTCCCCTGCTGGGAACTGGCCTGCAACCCAGGCATGTGCCCTGACTGGGAATCGAACCGCAATTGTGTGGTTCGCAGGCCTGCGCTCAATCCACTGAGCTATGCCAGCCAGGGCCAAAATGCCCTATTTTTTATTGTATGAAATAATGTTGATGAAGAGGGCAGTTTGGGGAATAAAGATGGAAATACCAAATTAATATTAATCAGCTACAGTTTTATTTACAGGTCCAAGAATTTCAAAAGTCTTTACAACCCCCTTGTTTTTATGTTATGTATTTTCTTGACATTTTTCTTGTAAGTCACATTTAAGGTGGAAATGTTTTTTAGCAGAATTTTTTAAAATCTAAGTATCATTAACATATATTAGTTTCAGATATATAACATGATGATTGAATGATTGCAACATGATAACCAGAGTAAGCCTGGTTAACATCTGTCACAGTGCATAGTTAACACACTTTTTTCCTGTGATGAAGACTTTTAATTTTACTCTCTTGCCCTGCCTGGTGTGGCTCAGTGGAGTGAGTACCCACCTGGGAACCAAAGGGTCGCTGATTTGATTCCCAGTCAGGGCACATGCCTGGGTTGCAGGCCAGGTCCCCAGTTGGGGGCATGTGAGAGGCAGCTGATTGATCTCTCACATACTGATGTTTCTCTCCCTCTCTTTCTCCTTCCCTTCCCGGCTCTATCTCAAAAAAGTAAATAAAATCTTTAAAAAAATTAAAAAAATAAAACGTACTCTCTTAGCAACACTTAAATATGCAGTCTAGTATTATTAACTATAGTCACCATGCTGTCTATTCTACCCCCATGGATTATTTATTTTATAAGTGAAAGCTCATACCTTTTGACTGAATTTACCCTTTTGTTTACTTCATCATCTCTGATACCAATCTATTCTCTGTATCTTGGAGTTGGCTTTCTGTTTTTTGTTTTTATTCTTTTTAGATTCCATGTATGAGTGAGACTTCATGATATTTGTCTTTGTCTGACTTATGTCACTTAACCTACTGCCCTCAGGTTTTATCCATGTTGTTGCAACTGGCAAGATTTCCTTTTTTAGGGCTGAATAATATTCCACTGAGTGTCTATATTGGGTTGGCCAAAAAGTATAATACTTTTTTTCCATATGATGATTATAGTAGTGTTTAGTTGTCTTGAACTTCATGTGACACAATTTTATTAGATTGTATTGTGACAGCTGTCATACCAGCATGTTAAAAAAACTTATCAAAATTGGTGAATTTTTATAGTAATTTTAATACTGAAGATCGAAGAAAATATACAACATTGTCAGTGCATTTTGCTTTATTCAAGAAAGGTAAAAATGCAGCTGAAATCTTGTGTAGAAAAGATTTGTGCAGTGTATGGAGAAGGTGCTGTGACTGATCAAACATGTCAAAAGTGGTTTGTGAAGTTTCTTGGTACTATCGACATTTTGGCCAAGTCATTCTTTGCTGATCTGCATTGGAAGAGGTTTAGCAGCACCCCTGGCCTCTACCCACTAGAAGCCAATAGCAAGAGATAGCCAACGTGCTCAAAATATCCCAAAATAAAGTTACTGGTGAAAGTAGAAAATGTGTCTTTTATTTTAGAGAAAAAACTGAGTGGACTTCTTGGCCAACCCAATACCACACCTTCTTTATGCATTCATCCATCGGTGAACACAGGTTGTTTCCATGTCTTGGCTACTGTAAGTAATACTGCAGCGAATGTGGGAGTGCATGTACCTTTTCAAGTTAATTTTAATTTTCTTAGGATAAATACCCAGAAGTGAATATTTATGCTGGATCATATAGTTGTTTTACTTTTCATTTTGGGGGTGGGGAACTTCCCCACTGTCTTCCATAGCAGTTTATCAATTTACATTCCCACTCATAGTATATAAGTGTTTCCTTTTCTCCACATTCTCGCCAACATTTGTTATTCCTTATGTTTTTATAATAAAGTTATTTTATTTTTATTCATAATGTAAACTAAATGCATTTTATCTTAATCTTGGTAGATGTTTTTTTCTCCTTTCTGTTTATTAGGGTATTAAAAAATACTGGTCAATTCCTTTTGACATGGATTTCTAATGCCTAGGTTATATTTGCTATCTTTCAAAACTTTCTTCTCAAAATAACACTAATAATTAACATTTTTCTATGTACCAGGTACTAGATAAATATCTAATTCTCACATCAGTCCCTGAACGAAAGCTTTTGTTTTCTCACATTTTAAATGAGACTACTAAATTTCAGAGACATTAAACAACCTGCAAAACGTCACCTGTGACCTTGCCAATTCTGTGACTATGGGCTGTCTCCACATACAAAGCAATGACTCGTTTATAAACAGACACTTTAGTGCAGGAACCTAATTGTGAAGTGAAAAGTCTCTTGGAAGTGAGATCAGTATCCTCCCCACCCCCACTCCACCGAAATGGCTGTTAAGGTTGTATTTTAATGTACAGTGATCATCAAGTTTAATGGATTCCGGGGGACAGATCTTTATAACAAAGTTGATGGTCTTGGAAAAAACAAAATTTTCATTAATCACATGAAACTCTGGTAACATGAATTGAATATCTCAGCAGCAATTACCCCAATGGGCTGCACGCAGGGCTCATAGCCAGGACATTTGTCAGTGTCAGAGGAGACTGGAAGAAAGAATGGGCCTCCAGTCACAGAGTCACATTAGAGGCCACTGGACCATAACAGCCCTGGCCCATTGGAAGTGTTTTTTTAGGCTGGTTTTTATGGCATCTCAGGGTTTAGAAGGCTGTCCACTGGGCTATGCATGATCTCAGTGCAAACCGCTGAGCCCCTGCGGGCTCAGACCTGCCTCGCTCCCTGTTTTGAGTGCACTGCACATCCCCTGGCAACCTTTCATTTTGAGACCCCTGCATGCGGCCTGTGGTGCAACAGAGACTGTGCTGGACTGTGTGGCTGACTCAGGAGGGCCACAGGTTGGCTTCTAGGCAGAGCTGGGCCACTCTGTGACCTCATACAAGTCATGCCATCCTCTGGGCAATTATTTTCACCTCCATGGTGACCAGATTGTCACTGGGAGTCATTTCAGTTTTATTTTTTAATATATTTTTCAGTTACAATTGACATACAGTATTATATTCATCTCAGGTGTACAACAAAGTGATTGCACATTCATATACCTTACAAAGTGGTCGGCCCCATAAGTCTCATGTCCATCTGTCATCATACATAGTTCTTACAATATCGTTATCTTCTGTAGGCTATACTTCAAATCCTGAAACTATTTTTATAACTAGCAATTTATATTTCTTAACCCATTCACCTTTTTTCACCCATCCCTCAAATCCTCTTACATCCGGAAACCATCCATTTGTTCTCTATATCTATGAATTGTTTTTGTTTTGTATGTTTACGTATTTCAGTTTTCAGATTCCATATATAAGTGAAATCATATGGCATTTCTCTTTCTCTGACTTATTACACTTACTGTAATACCCTCTAGGTCTATCCATGTTGTTGCAAATGACAAGATTTCATTCTTTATAGCAGCTGAGTAATATTCCATTGTATATATGTATCATGTCCTCATTACCCAACTATCTGTGGATGGACACTTAGGTTGCTTCCATATCTTGGCTATTGTAAATAATGCTGCAGTGAATGTGGAATGCAAATATCTTTTCAAGTTAGTGGTTTGGATTTCATCAGGTAAATATCCTGAAGTGGAATTAATAAGTCATATGGTAATTCTATGGTTAATTTTTTGAGGACCCTCCAAACTATTTTCTATAATGACTGTACCATTTACAGCACCATCAACAGTACATGAAGTTTACTTTTTTCTCTAAATCCTCACCAACAGTCCTTGTTCACTGATTTATTGAAGATAGCCCTTCTGACAGGTATGAGGTGATATTTTAGTATAGTTTTAATTTGCATTTCACTAATGATTAGTGATGTTGAACATCTTATGTCATTTGGTCATCTCTGTGTCCTTTTTGGAGAAATGTCTGTTCAGGTCCTCTGCTTATTCTTTAATTGTTGTGTGTGTGTGTATTTATGTGTAATTGTATGAATTCCTTTTATTATGTGAATATTAAACCCGTATTTGCTGTATCACTGGTGAATAATGTCTCCTACTTAGTATGTTGTATTTTCATTTTACTGATGGTTTTCTTCAGTGTTGATACAGTCCTATTTTATTTACTTACTTATTTTTTTCTCTTGCCCAAGGAGACATATCCAAAAAATATTTCAATAAGCACTGTCAAATAGTTTACTGCCTATGTTTTCTTCTATGAGTTTTGTAGTTTGGGGCCTTACCATTTAAGTCTTTAATCCATTTTGAATTTACCCTTGTGTAAGAAAGTGATCCAGTATCATTTTTTGCATGTATCCATCCAGTTTTTCCATCACCATTTGTTGAAGAGACTGCCTTCACCCCATTGTATAGTCTTGCCTCCTTTATCATAGATCAATTGATGATTACATATGGTTTTATCTCTAGACTCTATTTTGTTACATTGATCTGTGCATCTGTGCTGGACATGCCAAAACCATGCTGTTTTGATTACATAGCCTTGTAGTATAGTTTTATATCAAGTAGTGTGATAACTCCAACTTTGTTCTTTCTCAGTATTGCTTTGGCTATTTGGCTATTTGGCTATTTTGTGGTTCTGTATAAACTTTAGAATTCCTTGTTCTATTTTCGTGAAAAATGCCATTGGTATTTTGATAGGGATTGCATTTAATCTGTATATTGCTTTGGGAAGTATGGACATTTTAAAGATCTTAATTTTTTTCTATCCATGAGTACAGTTTATTCTATTTATCTGTATCTTTTTCAATGATTTTCTTTAATCTTGTAGTTTTGAGTATAGGTCTTTTACCTCCTTGGTTAAATTTATTCCTAAGCATTTTATTCTTTCTGATGCAGTTATGAGTAGGATTGTTTTCTTAATTTCTCTCTCTGACTGTCATTAGTATATAAACTGCAACTGAATTCTGAATATTTTGTATTCTAAATATTTTGTATTCTACTTTGCTGAATTCATTTATTTCATTCTTATATTTTTTGTGAAAACTTGAGTTCTCTCTATATTGTGTCATGTCATCTGCAAATAATAGCAATTTTACTTCTTCCTTTTCAATTTGGATGACTTTTTTTTTTCTTGTCTTATTGCTGTGGATAGGATTTTCAATACTATGTTGAATAAAAGTTGTGAAAGTGGACATCCTTGTATTTTTCATGATCTTAAAAAGCTTTTAGCTTACACCACTGAACATGATGTCAGCTATGGATTTGTCATATATGGCCTTTATTGTGTTGAAGTATGTTTACTCTATCCCTTCTGTAATGAAAAATTTTATCATAAACAGATATTGGCTTTTGTCAAATGCTTTTTCTACATTTATTGGTATCATGTGATTTTTATCCTTTATTTTGTTATGTGGCATATTATGTTAGTTGATTTGTGAATGTTTAAAACAATCTTGCCTCCTAGGGATAATCCTGTTTAATGATGGGGTATGATATTTTTAGTGTACTGCTGAATTTTGTTTGCTAATGTTTTGTTGAGGATTTTTTCATCTATATTCATCAGGTATGTTGACCTATAGTTTTCTCTTGTTTTAATAGTGTCTTTGTCTGGTTTTGGTATCAAGTTAATTTTTCCCTCCTTCCTCCTCAGTTATTTGGAATAATTTCAGAAATATAGAAATTAATTTTATTAGAATATTTGTTAAAATTTACCTGTGAAGCCATCTGGCCCAGGACTTTTGTTTGTTGAGAGTTTTTTTTTATTACTGATATGATATAATTTGCAGTTATCAATCTGTTCAGACTTTCTTCTTTCTTCTTGGTTAGGTTTTAGCAACATGTATGTTTCCAGGAAGTTATCCCTTTCTTCCAGGTTGTCCAATTTGTTGGCATAAAATTTGTCATTGAATTTTCTTAAAATTCTTTGTATTTAGCTGTTACTACTTTCATTTCATTTCTGATGTTATTTATTTATATATATTTTTAAAATATTTATTTATTTATCTTTAGAGGGGAAGGGAAGGGGAGAGGAAGAGAAACATCAATGTATGGTTGCTTCTCGTGCATCCCTTTCTGGGAACTGGCCCGTGCCAGGAACTGGCCTGCAACCCAGGCATGTGCCCTGACTGGGAATCGAACTGCGATCGTCTGGTTCGCAGGCCTGCGCTCAATCCACTGAACTACACCAGCCAGGGCCTGATGTTATTTATTTGGGACTGCTCTTTTTTTTTTTAGCAGTCTTGATAAAGATTTATCTATTTGGTTTATCTTTTCAAAGAACCAGTTCTTCATGTCATTAATTTTTTCCTATTCTTTTAGAAGCTCTTTTGTTTATTTCCACTTTGATCTTTATTATTTCCTAACTTCTCACATTGTTCTTTTTTTTTCTATTTCTTTTTGGTGTAGTGTTAGATTGAGATTTTCCTTGTTTCTTGTAGTAGGCCTGTATTTGCTATGAAATTTCCTCCAAGAACAGCTTTGGCTGTGTTCCATATATTTGGGCTGTTATATTTTCATTTTCATTTGTCTCAAGGTATGATTTGATTTCTTCCTTGATTTAGTTGTTAACCCATTCATTATTTAGTAGCATGTTATTTACTTCTATGTGTTTGCATGTTTTTCAGTTTTCTGCTTGTAACTGATTTCTAGTTCATGCCATTGTTATCGGTGAAGATACTTGATATCAATCTTCTTACATTTATTGAGTCTTGTTTTGTGGCCTAACATGGTTTATCCTAGAAAAATATTCCATGTTCACTTGAAAAAAGATATTAGTTAAATGTCTTTAGTTATGGGAATTCTGTTCAGCTAGTCTTAAGGTGGTTCTCAATGATGGCATTGTATAATTTCATTGTAATTTTGATGTGTTTGTGAGACAAGGTGAACACAGTGTGTACCTATTCTGCCATCTTGACCAGAAAGGAACCCTTTAGGTTTTAAAGTGCTTTAAATACTGTCCTTAGAAATGTGGCTGACTTTTAGAGAAATCATGATCAGCACACTACCCCTTCTATAGTACCCACCGATTCCTGATTCGGGTCTTTATACTTCTTTAATGACACCTTTCTCTGTGCTGTTAGGTGCCATGAGCTCCCCAAGCTCTAAAAAGTTTCCTTGCCAGCCCACTGATCAAGTCAACATAAAAAAAGGATTTAATAGCTTACATTTATTCTTTGATCTAATGCCTGATTAAACTCAGTGGTAAATGAAATACATTGTTATTATATCAAAAGGTATGATTTTAGTACTTAATGCAGAGGGATCTGCCATCTAGGTGTGAAACAGTGTGCATTCGTTCAACAAGGATGGAGGTACTCATTGACTCAAGAAGTAGTTTTCAGGCCCAGTCTATGCCAGGAGCTGGCGAGGCACTGGGAATACAGCAGAACGAACTGAAGTGACTGCCCTCCTGGAGCCTACACTGTAGCAGGAGGAAGTGGACCATAAGCAAACACATTATAAATCCATCAGCAGGTAAAGTGTTATAAGGAATGTGAAGTAGGGGGATGGGCTGGGGAGTAGTGGAATGAGAATTTCATACAGGGGGTCAGTGACTGTTACTGAAAGTGACAGATGAGCATGAAGGAAATGAAGGTAGGTGTAAGGCAGATGGGGGTGAGTGTTCTAGGCAGAATAAACAGAACATACTTGTATGAAGGCCCTACATAGGAGCATTATAGTTGGCATATTTAAGGATAGCCATCAGGCCAGTGTAGTAGGTGCTCATTTAGTGAAAGATGAGCATTAGGAAGTGAAGTCAAAGACAAATGAGTGAGTTCAGATCATGCAAATCATGAAGTTAACATGACAACCCATGTAGACAGTGACAAATATTTTGACTTTTAATCTTGGCTGCACTGGAGCTGGCCAGGAATTTTGAGCAGAGCAGCAAGGTGTTATCACTTGACCTTGATGTGTTTTCTTTCCCATAATACTATCAGTTGTACCTGGTACACAGTATGTGGGCAAAAATTTGACTCAATCATTCTCATTGTTTTTGTTCAGTTTCCTGTATGATTACTGGATAGCCTGGAAGGGACTGTTTTTCTGGTACTGAAGTTTCTGTGAACATAAGTAGTCAATGAGACTATTTTTTTTTAGTTAATAGCAATCTACATTACATTTTGTCCAAATCACCAAGCCACCTTCTCCCATGATATAGATAGATCCCTTTGTGAGGCTGCTTGGAAACTCAGAAAGTGATGTATCAGCTGATCTGAAGTGAGCTCCTGGGTCCCCCTGCCTGCTACCTGCATGAAGAAAGTAATACCTCTTCTTTCAGTTCCACTTGAAACCAAATACAGCTGTTGTTGCTTTTTTATTGTTTTCAGATATTTAATTTTCATTATTTTTAACCCCAGCAGATTATAGAGATTACAGGTTGGTCACAAGGCTCTTTGCAGATATTAAAGGGAACATCCATAGAACCTTACTGTTGACTGCTCCCCTCACCCCGGCTGCTGCTGCCCTGTCAGGAACACCCACATAATTACTTGGTATTTGATGTTACTGGGTTCCAGCTTGTTTGCCGCAAGCCTCTTTTAATCTTATCTAAGACTGCGGAATCATGATGGGTTGGTTTCTAATCCTGCCTACCTTCTCTTCTAAATGCGTGCGTGCTGTGACATTTAATTTATGCCTGTAAGTAGATAGAAATTCCTGTCTTTCGAAGTAGCTTGACATCTTTTAGTTTAAAAAGGAAAACAAATTATAAATGTGTGGGATCGGGGCAATTTATGAAAGTTGATGGAAGGGTGGTAGCATGGTACAGGCAATGCAATTTCCTGCCCTGTCCACTATGGTGGCCATGTGACTAATGAGCATTTGGAAGGAATGCAATTTAAACATAAATAGTGACATGGGGCCAGTAGCTACCACACTGTACCATACAGTATAGATTTGGTGGGTTGAAGGGGTTGTCTATAGGAAGTCCGCAGGCTGGGTGACAAAAGTGAAGCCATGGGCCCTTTTCATTTTTGATCTATCCAGTTGCTTACAAAGAGGCCTGAGTACCTACCTTAACTTTCTATACCCAGTAATTAAACCCTTGTAAGTCTACCTTCTTTTTTTCTCTAATTTGCGTACTTAATTTCATCTTTGCCGTTACTGCTTAGTCTCTATTGCCATTTTCTCTGCGGGAACCCAGGCAGTAGCCTCTGATGATTTCTTAGTCTCCATTCTTGTTTTCCTTTCAATCAGTTCCTCCTCCCTGTTGCAGCCATGTGAACTCTGCTCGGGATTAAATCCCTGATGAGTCTCCACTTTTCTCAGGATGGAGCGCAGAGCCCATCACTTTAATGAACACAATGGCTTTTTTTGTTTTACGAGTTGTGAGACTCTGGCATGTTGGTGTCAAGGGAATGTAAGTCTTATGGTGTTTTTATTTGGAATTACGTGTGGCTGCACATTATCTTTTTAATATTTAGAGCTTTTAAAAATCTGCTACTTTCTACTCCTGAAAGCACTTGCATGCCAGTGCAAATAACCATTCCACGCTCGACAAATCAAATAGCTGCAGGCGGCCAGCCACTCTTTCTGTTTCACCTTTGCTCCCTCACCTGGATCCCCACCCACCCCCACCCCTTGTTCACCTGGCTGACACCAGCCTCTCATTAAAGACTGAGCTTAGACATTCCATTTTCTAAGAAGCCTTTCTAAGAATTTGTTAGGTGCCCCTTCCATGATCTCCCAAGCTCCTTGGGGGGAGGGGTGGGGGGGGGCAAAAGGAGGCTGCCTTGTGATGTCTGCTTAGCAGTTGGTCTCCCTGTACAGCCTGAGGCACAGGAGCCAAAGCTGTTTCATGCCTTACCCGCAGGGCCTAGGTCAGTGCCTAATCCATTATAAATACTCATATCTGTTGAATGAGTTAATGGGACAGTCATATGCTACCATGTGGGGGAGTTTTCCAGAACCAACCCCCGCCCCCACCACAAAAGTAACAAATGAAAACCAAACTCTCTATATAGGCTGTGATTTTATATACCTTTTATGGAGCGGGATAATACAAAGTTTGGAATGCTCTTGTTTTTATCTTTCTTGAATCACATCCCTGGTTCTCCACCTGATGACTTCTTAGTTGACTGCCGCCAGCTTTGTTAGTAGCTGCTATCTTGTCCCCAAAGCATCACACATGACTCAGGGATTAAAAAAACAGGACAAGAACATGCAAGGTTCCTCCTCTCTGCTACCCCACATGATCCTGGGGAAAAAATAAATAATCATTCACTCGAGAAACACAATACTTTCAGGTAAGGAAGCAGCAAATGCAATGGACTGGCCAGGCACTCACTGTATGTCAGACACTGTTCTAAGTGGATTACATGTATTAATGTCTTTAATGTTCGGCACAAGCCTGTCTTTCACTTATCCTCAGGAAACTGAGGCACAACAGGTCCAGTAACTTAACCAAATCACAAGTCTCCCAGGTAGTGGAGCCAGAACTCGAACCCAGACATTTGGTTCCCACTGGTGGCACGACCACACTGCTGCCCACAATCGCGATATGGGAGGGGGAGGGGGTGTTTTTAATTAAATAGTCAAGGAAAACCTTTTTGAGAAGGTGAATTCAGTCTCATTGAGAGCTTGAGGTTTACAGCATTCCTGCCAGAGAAAGCCCCAAACAGGTTTGGCAAGTTTAAAGAACAGCTGAAAGACCGCCCTCCTCAGACAGTATAAAGGGTAGGGGTTGGGGAGGGCATAGTGGTGAGAGATGGACTCGGAGAGGATATCAGAGAAGGCACTGGCTCTCCTACTGAGGCTGGGTCCACAGCAGCCAAGTGAGGGGCGGCAATCACTAGGTAAATGGACAGCCTATTGGGTAGCAAAGGTGCAACGTTACCCACAGTCTTCATTGTTGAGGGATCCATGTAAGATATTAGCTGTAACCTCAGTACCCATGTCATCTTAGCTATGGTTGTAGAAACAAACAAAACTTTTTGGCAGAAGCTAAAGAACTCAGCATCCTGCTGCTGATTTTTTTAATGTGATCATGGTAAACCACTGATATGCAGCCTGAAATCTCTGATTAAAGGAGACGTGACAGCGAAAGCAATTCACTCCCCATTGCTTTACACTCCACTAAAGCCCTGGCGGTGAGTAAACTGCAGGGGTTTAACTGCAGGCCGCCTACGAAGCGGGAGCAGCTGAGTTAGGACGGATTGGTCTTCCTGTGTGTGCACTTGACTGGAGCCCTTGGAGTTTGCCTGCAAGCACCTAGTCGGCTGTTTTTATCAGCACTCAGGAAGCCGGTGCAGACTTGAAGTTCAGCTTACCCCAGGACAAGTGTGGCCAGAGCCTTCTGACATTTTGAATAACTTTGTAAACTGATCCATGACCCATGACAGACTAACATGTAACTATTGACATCAGATGGAAGTGACCCAACGTTTGGCAAGAAAGCCACTTCTTGTCTTCCTGCCACACTGTGCTTGTAAAGGGGAGAGAGTTTGCATGACGGTTGGATAAGCCAAGGAAACTATGAAAGCCTGAGGAAAAAACTTGGAAATCCCCACGCATATTTAATTAATCCCTCTGTTATATGTTAACGAGTTAGCAGCATATGCATTGGCCTGACATCCTATCTTATTTATGCCATTCTGAAGCTGAATCTGGATGGAGGGTATTAGTTTAATTTAATGCAAATGGTCCTTTGCTATTTTTGCTGCCAGACTCCCCTCCTCCATCCCCCCGCATCTGTTTGGAGTAGTAATTTGGATGCTACAGAAGGCCAGTTCAGTTCACAGAGCAGAAATGTTTACCCATTTGCAGGCTTCTGTAGTTTGTTTCTGCATGAAGGCACCCGAGTGTTTGCAAACTAACAAACTTCAAGGTAAATAAACTGTGCTTCTGCTGCAACCTTCTAAGAAAGCTGTGTTTATCTACTGGCCCCATGCAAACGGTGATCATTTATTAATCTCTTAACGAATGCCTGTCACCAAAGTGTGCTTTACCTGGTATAATCCCAAACAATGCTAAAAAGCTAGAATTCTCTGTCATTGTCATTTTACATGTGAGGAAACTAAGGCTGGGTGGGGGAGGTGGGCAAGCGGGGAATGCAAATGTTTCAAGGTTGCAAATATTTTAAGGTGTGGAGTCAGAACTTGAATCTTAAGTCCAGACTCTAAATCTCAATTCTTTTTCCCTTTGCTCAATATAAACTCATTCATAGCAGAGACTTTTTGTTCAATTATTACATTTGTGGAGTCAGCATTGTGCTCAGTGATCCAGCAGGTAAAAAAGAAGGAAAAAGAAATGTCTCTAATAATAAGACATGACTCTTCTATAAAAGCAATGCATCAAAAACAGGGTTGCATTAGGGCAGAGGGCACAAAGCCAAATGCCCACAGGCACTAGGCCAGTAATGTAATGAGGGATGTGGGACAGTGGGAAGGGCGGGCTCTGGGAGGAACTGGAGAGCATATGCTAGATCCATAGGGGGCAGCCTTAGCTGATACCAGGTGGTTGTACATACAAAACAGAATTTCTGACTTCTCTTGAGAAATTGAATGAAATGACAATATTGCGTCCAAATTCCTATGTGGAAAAAACAGTGTTAACATGGAGTCGAACAACAAAACCTTCTGATGGGGAGTGAGGTTGGCAAGATGGCAGAGTCGGAATTTCCAGTGCTGGTCCCCTCCCAGAAACATCCATTTGAATCACCGTTCATGCATGAGCAAACCTTCACAACAGCTAAGCTAAGTGAATGAGAGACTTAACAAAAGACTGGAAACTGTAAAACTATAAGAAGAGAGTATAGGGGAAATGCTTCTGTATTCATTGGTCTGGGCAGTGAATTTTTGGAATTGACCCCAAAAGCACAGGCAACAAAAGCAAAAATGGAAACACAGAACTGCATCTGACTAAAAAGTGCCTGCACAGCAAAGGAAACAATAAATAAGTGAAAAGACAACTTATAAAGTGAAAGAAAATACTGGTACCCCATACATCTGATAAAATGTAATAAATGGTTGATTTCCAAAATGTAGAAGGAACTCAATAGCAAGAGAATAAATATCCTGATTTAAAAAATGAGCAGAGGGCCTGAATAGATGTTTCTCAAAAGAAAGCATACAGTAGCCAAAAAGGGATATGAAAAAATGCTCAGTGTCTCTAATCATTGAGGAAATACAAGGCACAGCCACCATAAACAGTCACCTGATACCTGTTAGAACAGATAGTGGGAAAAAAACAGGAGGAGGTAAGTATTAGGAAGGACGGTTGTACGTTGTTGGCAGTAATATACAGTCATTTTTGGAAAAAATGGAGTTTTCTCAAAAAAAATAGAACTACCATATAACCCAATAATTTCACTTAAGGGCGTAGATCCAAAGGGAACGGATTCAGGATCTCAAAGACACGTCCGTCCTCCCTGACTCAACACAGCGTTATTCACAGGGGCCAGGATATGGGGTCAGCTGAAGTGCCCATAAACGAATGAGTGGATGGAAAAGTGTGATGTATGTATACAATGGAAAATTATTCAGCCATCAAAAAGGGGGGAAATCTTGTCATTTGCAACAGCTAGGATGAGCATTACACTAAGTAAAGTCAGACACAGAAGGACAGATACGGTGTGATCTCACTTATATGTGGAACTTCAAATGGTCACACTCATCGAACCAGAGAGTAGAGCGGTGACTCTCGGGACTGAAGGGTGGGGGACGTGGGGAGGGGCACAGACTTCTAGTTATTCAGGGTGAGCAGGTTCCGGAGATGTCACGTGTGGCATGGTGACTACAGCTAATGATACTGTGCTGTGCACGGACTGGAGTGGCTCAGTTGGTTTTGGCGTCATCCCACATAGCAAAAAGTTTCCTCTTCAATTCCTGGTCAAGGCACATACCTGGGTTGCGGGCTCAGGGGGTGCATGCAAGAGGCAGCCAGTCAATGATTCTGTTACCCCTCGATGTCTGCATCTTTAAACCTGATATTTATACAGGCTAAAGATGGGCAGTGAGGCCCCTAACTGGGTTCTGATGCTGTGCAGCACCATCAAGAAACCTGCTTATTGCTACATGTGTACCAGGCTGTCATGCAAGCTAGCCATCTTGGGCAGAACTTGAGTTTTGCATCACAGTAAATAACATGTATGTCATCACCACTCATAAAAAGAATAAAATTGCAGAAGTAGACGGGCCCTTAAATGATCAAGTCCAACCTCTTCATGAAGTAATTGAGAAAACAAATGAGAAAACAAAATGCTAGGTGAGAATGATCCACTGCTAAGCAGTTGTGAGACTTGGGGCCATTGCTTTGTTCTTTCTGGATCCCATTTTCTTCCTCTGTAAAATCAGGGGGATGAAGTAGTAATTGCTAACATCCCATAATCCTATGATTATTTTCCTTGGTTTTACTGTAAAGCAGGGAGTAAGAAGGAACAGAAGGGGAAATAACTGAGGACAGTTGGGCCCAGCTGTTCCCGACATGGTGTGCATCTCTGGCTCCTGTGCACCACGTCTGGGGGGCTCGGGCAGGCTAGTCAGTCACCTAGCCCCTCGGTGGGGCTACCCAATGGGCGGACGCCACGTGGTGAACTTCATCACATCTCTAACAGCTGGTTACTGGCGTGGCTTCCCGCTCCAGCTGTCTTTTCAAAAAAATGAAGGCTGTCAGTTCCAAGGTAGGCAGGGCAAGGTAGGGTGGAGGGCTTGACATAACCCATCACCACTGCAGACACAAGTATAAACATATGTCTTCCTGATGCTGCGCACCAGCAAGCAGCAGCCTTGGAAATGGAGGAGGCCATTTATTTCAAAACCAATTGCTCCAGCATCTTGCAAATGTAACAGACACTATTTATGCAGCTCCAGCTGGGTCACAGGACCTGTGTCAGCTGTTCCTCCTAGAAACATCACTATTTTCGGCAAATGTATATTAAGCCAACTACGTAAATTCCTTCCTGTCCAAACTCAGGAACCAAATAAATTTGGATAGTGAGAACTTAAGTAGCAATAGACAACTATAATGTATTGATTATTGATTTTAGAGAGCAAGGAGGTAGAGTTTTGATAGCAAGGGATACTAATCTTATATGAAAATATTCACCGTAATTGATTTGATACTGAGAGTTTATTTTTTCTTTTTTATATTTTTCCATAACAGTTTACATGTGGTACTATTTTGTGTTAGTTTCAGGTGTACAGCATAGTGGTGGGACAGTCGTATATGTTACAAAGTGGTTCCCCTGATATTTACTCACCCAGGCCTATACTTAGTACAATACTATTGATTATATTCTCTATGCTGTACTTTATATCCCCGTGACTACTTTGTAACTTCCAATTTATACTTCTTAATCCTTTCACCTGTTTTTACCCAGTTCCCCATCTTCCCCACCTCCTTCCGCCACCATCAGTCTGTTCTCTGTGTCTGTGACTATGTTTCAATTTGGTTTGTTTTGTTCTTCAGATTCCACATATAAGTGAAGTTATATGGCATTTGTCCTTTTCTAACTGACTTATTTCATGTAATACCCTCTAGCCGCATCCATGCTATCCCACATGGTAAGGCTATATTCTTTTTTCATGGCTAAGTAATATTCTATTGTGTAGATGTACCACAGCCTTTTTTATCCACTCATCTATTGATGGGCATTTAGGTTGCTTTCATATCTTGGCTACTGTAAATAATGTGCAATGAACATAGGGGTACAGGTATTCTTTCAAATTAATGGTTTGGGTTTCTTTGGAAATATACCTAGAAGTGGAATTCCTGAGTCATAAAGCAGCTTTATTTTTAATTTTTTGAGGACCCTCCATCCTGTTTTCCATAGTAGCTGCACCAATCTGCATTCCCACGAAAGTTCTTTTCTCCACGTTCTTGACAACACTTGTTTTTGATTTATTGGTGATAGCCATTCTGATAGATGTGAGGTAATATCTTACTGTGGTTTTAATTTGCTTCTCTCTGACAATTAGTGACATTGAGCATCTTTTTACATGTCTATTGGCCATCTGTATGTCTTCTTTGAAGAAGTGTCTTCTCAGGTCCTATCCATTTGGTAATCAGATTATTTGTTTCTTTCAGTGTTCAATTTTATGAGTTCCTTATAAACTTTGGATCTTAGGTATCATTGGCAAATATCTTCTCCCATTTGGTAGATTTTCCTTTGGTTTTGTTGATGGTTCCCTTTGCTGTACAAAAACTTTTTAGTTTGATGTAGTCCCATTTGTTTTCCTTTTGTTTCCCTTATCTGAGGAGATATAGCAGAAAAAAATATTGCTAAGAGAAATGTCAGATTTTACTGCCTATGTTTTTTCCTAGGAGTTTTATGGATTTGAACCTTATATTTAAGTCATTAATTTTTTAGTTTATTCTTTTATATGGTAAAGAAGATGGTCTAGTTTCTTTCTTTTTTCTTCTTCTATCTCTCCAATTTTTCCAACATCATTTATTGAAGAGACTGTCTTTACCACATTATACGTTCTCGCCTCCTTTGTCAAATAATTGACCATATAGGTGTGGGTTTATTCCTGGGCTCTCATTTCTGTTCCATTGACCTATCTGTCAGTTTCTATGCCAGTACCATGGTGTTTGGATTATTATGGCCTTGTAGTATAGTTTAATATCAGTGTGATACCCTCAACCTGTTCTTTTTTTCTCAAGCTTACTGAGGCTGTTCAGAATCTTTTGTGGTTCCATATAAATCTTTGCATTATTTGTTCTAGTTCTGTGAAATATGCCACTGATATTTTCATAGGAACTACATTGTATTTATAGATGCTTTGGGTAGCATGGACATTTTAACGATGTTCATTCTTCCAACCCATGAGCACAGTATGTGCTTCCATTTATTTTTATGTTGCGAGTTTAGATTTTCGTATTTGAATACCTATATTGATAATAATATGGCTCTTTAAAAAAGAAATTTGAAGCAAAGAGGGCATAGTAAGAGTTGACAAACTGGATATTAGCTGATGGGTGCTCATCATATAATTTTCTAGTCTTGTCTAATTTTTTGGCATTTTTCACGATAATACCAGGAAAAATATAGTGTCAAATTAGTTTGTCTTTCACTGTTACAGGAGGCAGAAAGTGTCTACAACTTGGGTCTAGCCAGTTTTCTATAACAGATTGGTTCTTATGGCTTTTCCCTTCAAAACCTTCTGCTGTTCCTTACTGTACAGGAGTTTGAATATTATTCTCAGGGGTGGTCTGCCCTGACGTTGTACTCCCATAGAATTCTGTATATTCCCCATTCACTAATGATGGTTTGAATGTCATGCCAGTCCCATCTGAGTACACCAAGGGGACAAGGTCTAGTAAAACACCACCTCCCCTTTGCAGAGGAGAGGTGTTGACAGGAAGACACGAAGAGAGGATAAAAGACCCCTTGGACAAGTGCTGTGGCAAAACACAGGATGTTAAAGAAGCCTACTCTAGGGGCGTATAAATCCGAATGATGGATCAAGAAAGGATATAATGTATCTGATTAATTGGTTATGTTCATCTCCTGTAGTAGAAGCATCCTTAAGTTCAGCCATCAATGTCTTGCTTGTTTTTGTCTCCATTAGTACCAAACATTCACCTCATTTCTAGCTCATTCATTAATTCCACAAATATTTACAGAGCATGTACCATGCACCAAACACTGGGCACACAAAAATGAGCAATACGGACACAAAGCCCCAGGTTTTAGGGAGTGAACAGGAGCAACGGACGAGAAACACACAAGCAGAGAGCACATGGTGAACCTCGGAGTAACAATAAGGGCTCTACGGAAAAAGGAAGCTGACTGGCATGGAGGGTGACAGGGTTTGCTTTGTGCGCAGGGTGGTTTGAAGAGGTGGCCTCTGGGCAAAACTCTAAGTGAAGTGAGATATCTGGGGAAAGGACATTCTCGAACAGTGACTTTCAACCTTTTTCATCTCATGGCACACATAAACTAATTACTAAAATTCTGAAGCACACCAAAATATTATTTTTTGCCGATCTGACCAAAAATAGGCATCATTTTGATTCATTCACACCAGATGGCTATTATTGCACTGGCTATTTTCATTTTTTTAATCTGACCATCTAAGGGAAAAGAGGACAGTGACCCTGGCTAAATAGTCCGGTATTTCATGTTTTTGAAGTTCTCGTGGCACATGGGTTGAAAATCGCTGCTGTAGATGCAAGAAACAGCGATCACAAAGGTCCTGGGGTGGGAGTTCAGCCATTCTGCTGATGGAGCAGCAAAGGAGCCCGCGTACCTGGAGTTTAGTAAAAAGGGGTAGAAGATGGATAGAGAGGCCACTAGGGGCTGGGTTTAGAGTGAACTGGACTGCAGTGTTGTTCAAAATCCATATTTCTTGTTCTGGTGCTCTTCTTGTCATAAGTCAGCATGAGTGTGGCCTATTTAAAGAGATGCTATAGAAAAATAAACTTTGGAGCAACAGAGGGTAGGCATTGCCCACATGGAGATCAGACAGGAGGCCACTGCTTTACTCTAGGGCTGGGGTGATGGGTGACAAAACTGGAATCAGAACACAGGGAAGGGCAGAGCCAGGAGCTCAGGAGCAAATTGTATGTTGAAATTCGTCAACATCGTTAACCACACAATACTGCATTCAGTAGGATATTATTTAGAGAAAATGGAAATTTGAGGTTGGGAGCACAAATTTGGATTCTGAAACTGACATTTAGAAACACAACCCTGATGGATATGAGTTATGGCTGTCTCCTCCCAGATGTGCCCCCCTTCCAGAAGACATTGACATGACATGAGACGAAGGAGGACTGTTATTAGCAGACACAGCACCAAAGCCTGGAATGATCTAGGGAGAGAGGCTGGCTGCGTGGTCTCATGTGAAGTTCGTGGAAAGTCTGGTTTCTATTAAATCCAGACACGCTAGTTAACTCGACTTGGTCCCTCACAATTAACCAACAGCCTTTATGGCAGTCATGTGTTTTCCAAATGGAGTCCTTTCTTAAGCTTCCTTTGAAATGATCTGATTCTCAAGGAAAGGCTGGAGCAAAGAGGATTGTGTGGCAGCAGGCTGTCAAGGAGCTCCTTCCTCCATCTTCCCTAGAATAGAAAGTCTGCATGGCCAAACTGCTGGGAAGGCTCACGCAGCTTTGACATCTGTCCTCTTTGATTGTTAGGGCATGTTTAGCTATTGGAGGGGCAGAGAAGAGTGGGTTTCACTTACTCCTCTCCCAAAGATGTGCTGAGTGCCTCTGACATACAGGACAGGCCTTGGCTGTTGCAAAGCAGAGTAGCCCCACCATGCCCTGCAAGTACTTGCAATGCAATAGAAGCGCGAAACCAGAGCATTGCAGGATGAGTCTGAACTAGCTTAGTAATGTCCAGTCAGGGCACATTCCAGACAGCAGCTGAGCCAGGATCTCCAGATCCACAGAGCTTTCTCTGTGACTGACACCGTTGAATACAACACTTCGGTGTGAAAATTGAGAGGGGAAGCCAAAAGGATGACTCTTATTTTAGCATCACTTTACCCCAGCCTTCATTTCTGGAAGGTCTGAGTTTCTGGGTGCCTCTCGGTGTTCTTCCTTTCCATATGAAATGGCAGGAAAAGGGAGTTGGCAGGTTAGCACTCACGTTAAGCCAGCCCACAGGTGTTTTGTCCTTAAGAGTCAGTTATTTGGGCTACTAACCTACTTTGCCAAAAAAGGTCACATCCTCTCTAGAATCTTTCTCTTTTTTTCAGCCTTGTTGAGGTAGAATTAACAAAACTGTAAGATATTTAAAGTATATAATGTGATAATTTGAATTTACCTACTTTATGAAAAGATTTTCCCCATTGAGTTAATGAACACATTCTTCACCTCATATATTTACCTGTAAACAATTTTTTTACACATACATTCAGGTTCTTTCTTAGTAAGTTTTAGTTATACAGTACAGTGTTTCTTGAACTTTTCTTGAATCCTGATGGGATGTGTATTTAAGGGTGAGGGAAGGTTGTGTCATGCAGAAGGTTTAATGAGAGTGCCTATCAAATGGAACTGTTGCGAGAGTCAGATGAGATTTTGCAGAGAGAATGTTTTGCACACTGTCTGGTGCATAGGAAACTGCGAACAACTCTTCCAATTGGTGGAGCCAGTAAAGGGGGTGGGGAGAAAAAGAGAGAGCCATCTATTGGTCATGGCTAAACTACTTGGATTAGTTTATAAGTGTTAAGTCATAGATTTTTGGCTGCTTAAAAAAACTATATGAGCATTTGTCGATTTATTTTTTGAAACTAATACTAAAATTTATGTAATAGCTATGATAAACATGCCAACATTTTGATATTTATACATTGTTTAAAAAATAATAGAGCATTTTAGAAGTAAATGCCCTTCTGAGAATGGGCACAGACTGAACATAATTGGCTCACACCTCTCAACCCAATGTTGAGTTGTGAGCCGCTGTATCCTGGTCTCATGAGACTTGGGTTGTTGAAGTAATTAAGAATTTATTTCAACAGAAATATTATTAATTAGCCAAATAAGTGAATTACATCAGCACATTATTAATATCTCTTAAGAGACACTAGAATGGCATGATCTAGACCAGCAGAGACAGTTAATTGAAGAAGGAACTGAGATGATTTGTCCGTCAATAGCATAAAACATCGCATGTGGTCAAAGCCTGTTGGTTGATAGGGTTTTGGAGCCAAAATTGGTTAGTAAGTGAAAGAAAAGGAGAATTTGTTTTGTGCCTACCAGAGTATTGGGAGGAGCTGAACATCCCAAGCTCGGGAAGAAAAAAAGCCAGGCATTTCTAAGAACTGCTGAAGCAAGAATTTTGGACCTTTCCCCTGCTTAATCCATCACTCTCAGCGTGACTCAGAAAGCCAAAGCCAGTGAGAGTACATGGAGACCCTATCTGCCTGACTGAGGTCAGGGGTCACCTGGATAAACATCTTTGCTGGGAATGCAGCTGCGTGAACCCCGGGCACAGTGCTCAGTGAGCAGCTGTTGAAGAGCGTTGGAGGTGTCTGCCCAGGTGTTCACTGGGAAGAGCTGGGCTTTTACCCATCTGTCTTAACTGATGGCCGGCATGGAATTTGAGAGCGCTGGTCCACACTCATGGTGCATTCTGCCATATTTTCCAGAAAATAGACTTTGCGTTTCTTTTTCTTCCAGCAGTATCCATCCATTTATTTCCTTAAAGCCAATCAAAGGTATTCTATTCCCCATGAAGCTGCCTGTACTCGGGAAACAGCCAGTAGATAAGGTATTGGGTCTTCAGAATGGATGAAAGCTGGATTTAAATGTTTGACCTGCATACGTTATGGATCCAAGTAGGGTCATTGGAGAGGAGACCTCTAGTGACTTCCTGTGTGCCTGCCTTCTGTCTTCCTCAACCCCGTCAGAACAACCCAACAAACAAGTCAAAACTGAAACCTAAAATCTTTGGGTTCAGCAACGATCTGAGGTTAAAAAAGAAAGAGAAATTAGATTTCTCCTTTGTCTTTATCTCTAGGTACATTTGCAAGAATTTCATTCATCTGTCTCTTTTCAAATCTTAAAACCTGTTGAGTCTTTTCATTGTTTTTCTCAATGAACAGAAAGAACATTTATGCTACTTCCCAGAATTTCAGGTCCAGCTGAAGGAGAAAATTCCAATACAAACACACTGTTAGAAAATGGCATGGCTTCTCTGCTTTGTTCCCTCAAATAATCAAGTAGAATAAACACAATAATAAACATGTACTGAGTATTTTCTCTGTGGCAAGTATTGTTCTTAGCACTTAAAATATTATTTAACCTCTAAAAATCCTCCAAGGGAAGTGCTATTATTACTCCTATTTTACAAGTCAGGGACTTGAGTACCTGAGAGGTTTATAAACTTCCCCAAGAGATAAGGGAAAGGATGAAAGGGGCACTTAACTGTTACAAAATTCAAAATACTTGGTGGCTCTTATTAGCTTCGACCCCTGCTCTCACCAGGCTGTGAAAACTTTGGGGTTATTGACAGTATCTGATTACATTCAGTTTAACTGGGCTTTTCAGGCTTTTGAAGGAAGATTATTGGGTATATGGATCTGGAAAATGTAAATCTTCTAAATCATATTTCTGTTGTGAGTCCTGTTGGTGGTGATAATGGTACCAGTGAATGGATGGGAAATGGCAGTTTTTTGTTGATGTATGTATTTTTTTTTCCTCCCAGAGCATGAGATTTTCCCCCTTCGACAGCAGGGAATCCTGGACATGCATTCTTTTTTCAGTCTGTGTCCACATGTGAGGGCCTGTCCGAGTTATCTATTAAACCATTTCCCTGGCTGTAGGTGCAGATGGCAAAAAGTTGTATTTCAGTTTCCTAGAATGGTGAGCTTTAGGGAGACCTAAGGACATTAGCAGTGTTGGTCTCGGCATAATAACATGGGAGTTTGCCCCCTCCAGGTGGTCCTTCTTGTTCTCTCCTGGGACCTGGTCTAACCCTCACAGCCACTGTGAGCCAATCTCAGCTGGCACCGCAGGTGGAACCCCCTCATGGCTTCTAAGCTGCATGTAGACAAGGGGCACCAGCTACAGTCCCCAACACAGTGAAAAGATTTAAATGTTTCTGGAAAAAAAAGTGCATTATCCTTGAAAGCCCCCCCAGCCTTAGTAACTTCCTGACTGGTTAGAGTCATATCAAAGGCTCAAACCACTGAAGTGTCTTAACTGGACTAACCAGTTAGGGAGCTCTCGTTTTCCTCCCTGTTGCAGGAGGATTGTAGGCAACTCCAAAGCAGAGTGGAAAGTTCTGTTTAGAGAAAGCAATAAAAAATAATTGTCATCCTGTAATGGGACAAACACACCGGGCCCACATCCCTCTCTGTTTAGGCCTGAGTGGATTCGAACCTGTCGCTTCCCAACTCTGGTTTCCCCATCTGTGAAGGGAGGGGTGGCGGGCGGGAGAAACATGTCCTCAGTGCTCCTCCACACTGAGTTTCTTTCAATAACTTATCCCACAAATGTTTATAGACTAATAAATATTGATTGGCTGCTGATGTGTAGCAGACACCTGGGATGCCACTGTTGAGTACATGGAAAGTGTGCCTCAGAGGTGGCGGGGACAAGGGTGCACTTTGTTTCCTTCACTGAAGATGGACTGAAGCAAACGTCTGTGGCCTGAGGTGACGTAGCAGTGGGGAGAGGCCTGCTTCAAACGGGGTCTGAGGAGGTGGCGTCCGTGCTGAGACATAGGCATTGAGCACCAGGAGCCACGCCAGTGTGTGGGAGAAGACGCGGTGAGAGACGTGTGTGCAGACCCCCTTAAGCGTGTGTAGGGGAGGAAAAGTCATTTTTCTCTTTGTCCCAGATTACCTAAAAGTAAAAAGCCAAAGTGAGAAGCCACAAGCATTTGCATAAGATTACAGAATTGCAGCCCTGGACACAGATGCAGGCAGAAATCCAGGCTGGGTGCTGATTCCAGGGGGAGGCAGGGGGTACTTGTGAGACGTGAAAGGGAAATGGTTGCGGGACGGAAGGAGAGACATTTCTGTCCCTGCTAGTAGGTGGAGCTCTTCTTTAGCTGACGACTGATTCCATCTTCAGAAGCAGAGTCCACAATCAACAGCCCTCGTGGTCAGGGTGTCTGCTGTCCTGCTAGTTCACAAACAGTTATCCCAAGGCGGTGTCGCTTTGGCTCAGCCCCAAGGTTATGTTGTCCAGTTCAAACTTTCCAAAGGTTTAAAGAGCGAGATGTGCAAGCGGCTCCCCTGGAACGACCTCTCTGGCTCTATTTTGCCACCTTCTCACATCTTCTAGGTTCCTGGCTGAGGCACCCCCATAATAAGACAGGTTTGAGGCGGTGGCTTGGGCCATTTCCAGGCATTACTGTGTTCCTGGGTATCGTCCATGTATAAAGGGAGGTTATTAAACATCTGTTTTTCTCCTGTTAATTTGTTGTTTTTTTTTTCTATTACAGGGGCAATTTCAACCAAGATTCTAGAAAGATACAGGGAAAATTATTTTTCCTTCCCCACAGTGCCAGTATTGGCTTTCCCACTCACTATCTTAGCCTCGGTTTCCTCCCCAGTAAAATGGGGCAATAAGAGTTGCAACTGCTAATGGTACAGATAAAATGAGGTGATACGAGTCAAGCGTTTAACATAGTGCCCACACACGAGAAGTAGCCAGTAAACAGTTACTGAAAATCAACACATAAAAAAAGGCATGCCTGGAATCGTTAATGTTTCCTTTGTGTTTGGCTTTTTAGTCGGGTCTGATAAGGACTCGAAGAAATGAATTCCTCATCTCGCCATTACCTCAGCTGCTGGCCCTGGAACACAACTACAGCTCACCTGCCGGCCACCACCCTCACGTACTGTACAAACGGACCGCGGAGGAGAGGGTCCAGCGTTACCATGGCTACCTGGGCTCCAGCCAGAATGACGCGGGTCACACCCCAAGACACACTGCCCCCACATATCGGAGTCAAGAAAGAGAGCATCACCATCGAAGGTTGCAAAAGCAGCATTTTTGTGGACGACGCAAGAAATGTATGTAAGGAAACTTTTTCTTGTTCTGTTCGTATATGGGCCCTTGATAGGTTTCCTCGAGCCCACTGGGTGTGCCGGCTTCGCGTGTTAAAATTGGAATTAGTCTTGGAGATGGACCAGACATCATCCCTGTCAGGCAGACACTACGTGATCGATCCTCAGCTTTTTTGGATAAACTGGAAAGATTTTTCTCTGCTTTTTCGTTCTTGATCTTTTAGCACCTCCTACATTTTAGTCACAGGTTGCAATGTTATCTCCCAATAGTGAAAGAAATCAGAGTTGCATCCTCAGGCATGGTTGGGCGTTCCTTTTAAGGATTTGAAGGAGAAACTTCCCAGCAGACAAGAATGGGGGCACTTGAGTGAATTAATTAGGACCTGGGGCATGGTCTTTTGACCTGGGCACAGCCTTCTGCATTCTCTAGACCAGCCATGTCCAGTAGAAATACAAGATACTGCCAACCCCAAATGGAATTTTAAGTGTCCTAATAGCCACAGTTAAAAAAATTTTAAATAGTTAATTTTATTAATGCATAATATATATTTTATTAAAGCAATAAAATACAAAGTATTATGTGAACATGTCATCAGTGGAACAAATGAGTATTTTTATATTAAGTTTCGGAAATCTAGTATTTATTTTGCACTTACAGCACAGTTTGCAACTCAGATGATAAACTCTCATCAGAAAAGAAATCTGTATTTAGATTTCATAAGATTTAAGGTTGAAAAAGTAGACTTACATGTTCAAGTTGTTCCAAGAATGCTTATGTTTTTTAATAACTAAATCAAGTATTGCTTTCTAAATTAAAATTAAATTAAAAATTAACTCTCTCCATTGTCACCAACCACATTCATTCCAAAGGCTCGGTAGCCATGAGCAGCAAGTGAGTTGAACGGGCAACCAAGGGATGCTTGTCCCTCCGGGGGGTGGGGAGACTTCTGTCACTGAGATGTTGATTGGGAGCAATAATGACAGACAGTGTTTTTACCATCCTAGTTAGTTTTTACATTGGGGGTGTTCTTGAAATATCCTCTTCTAGTGACATCTATTTGGCGTACATCTATAGTAGTGGTCGTGTTACTATAATTTTGGTGATAGTCACAGTGGCAAAGAGATATGAAAACTAACCTCAAGGTCATGTATTGGTGTAGCCAACCTGAGGTTTTAAATCTACCTCTAAATGGTTTGCTCTTTTAATTTCACTCTGTAGAGAGTAGACATCTCTATTATAACTGTTCCAAAATAATTGTCTATTACTTTACGTAGTTACTGTCCTGAGCTTTGCAAATGCTCCTTTCCTTCCCAGCCACCCTTGGACTTGTCACTGTCCATTCGCTAAAGAGACCGTGTCTGTTCCAACAGGCATGTCCAGGGCTCTGCCTACAGGCTGTGGCCACTATCCATTCTGTTAAGATGGTGCCTGCACCTTACCTGTTACAAAGTATTTACGCTTTTAAATATCAATCAGACTATGCTGTTTCCCGTCATTAAGTTAATATCCAGGCAGAGATCTGATTGGCCATGTACTTTGTGCTACTTTAAAGTTTGTGTTGATGAAACGAGAGTATAAGACATGGGCAGTGTTCTACAGGGTATATATTTCTAAGTTTTATTTAGGAAGTAATATGTAAAGTGTTATCATGAGCTCAGATGTAAAGAATCATGTCAATTTCTTCAGGTTTTTTGGTCATAAAATGAGCATTTTTATTTTTAAAAACTATTCTCACAAAATTGATTTTTTTCTTGACCCACTTGAATTGTAGCTTTTAATTTACCCATTAGAGCATTTCTGAGTTATTGAATCCATCCACCCACCCACCCACCCATCCACCCATTCATCCACCCACCCATTCATCCACCCACCCATTCATCCACCCACCCATTCATCCATCCAAACTTCAATTGAGTGAATCTTGTTGGACCACAGACTAAGTGCAGAGCCCCAGGACAGGCACTGGTGGCATCACTTATTAGTAGCATAGTGAAGTGTTGGTCTGTAGTCCTTCTCCTCCCCTCGTTCAGATGTCTGTCTACCTCACCCAAGTGTTCTGGACTGATACCCCATCCAAATGCTCTTCTGTTTGCCACAGATGCCCCCAGGCCTCCCACAGAGGACGCCTATCTCAGGTTTGATGAATACGGGAGCACAGGGCGGCCCAGAAGGTCAGCTGGAAAGTCCCAAAAGGGCCTAAACGTGGAGACCCTTGTGGTGGCAGATAAGAAAATGGTGGACAAGCACGGCAAGGCCAACGTCACCACGTACATCCTCACGGTCATGAACATGGTAAGGGACGCTGTGGGACTGCCACCCTGCCAGCTCTCCAGAACTGCTGGGTGGCAGAGGATCCCCTTGCGTGGGCTCAATAGCAGATGTAGCCATGCAATTTTACTGGAAAAATTTTTGAGTTTTCAGGAAATTGGCTTCATTGTACATGTATTTGGTAAAATTAAAGCCTTTATACACATAAATACTTTTCATTGGTTTTTGCCCTCCCCAGTGTTGGCAATTTTCAGATTTATTTATTTCTGACTTAATTGTTCCAACAGGTCTCCAGCCTGTTTAAAGACGGGACCATTGGAAGCGATATAAACATTGTGGTGGTGAGCCTCATTCTCCTGGAGCAAGAGCCTGTGAGTGGCACGTGTCGTTTGTTTCTTCATCCAGGAGACACTTGTTAAACACCCAGCATGTGCCAGGCCTGTACTTACTGGTCACTAGAAATTCAAACTCAAAAATATGCTGACCTTACCCTCAAGGAAAGTACACTCTAATAGGGTTGTGTATTCAAATAACTAAAGCATCCCAAAATAATTATTTATATACAAATGTGTATAATATATGCATGCATATACAGTGACACCTAAATTATGATTAAATATGCATGTATACTATAAATATGAATATAAAATATAAATCTTATATATAACAATATAAATACATCTCATAAGGTAGAGCATTTGATAATAAATGTAAGGGTTAATTGGATTTTACAAGTTGGATATGCTGAGTAATAGCAGGTATATGGAAAAGGACATTTTAAAAATATACTGAAAAAAGTCATCAGAAAATCCCTGTAGTCAATGGACTGTCTCCAGCATCATATTGGACACTCCAGAGATAAACAAGGAGTGTTGAACTGCCCCAAACTGATCACAGTGAGGTGCAAGACAAAGGCAGGGGGTAAATTATAAAATCAGCACATATAATAACGTGCTAAATGGCAGACACTCATTGCTTTGCAGTGTTTCGATGTTAAAACTGTGTTTTTCTGAGGTGGGGGATTACCAGTTCGCAGACTGTTGTTAAAATCTCTGGCAGCCTCTCATCTGCATCTACAGCCCCAGCAACAAATGAGTAGAACAGAGAGTCAGAGACCAGAAAAAGGTCCATCTCACTGCCCAGGTGTGTCGAGCTGTAGAGGTTCACAGTTTGCCTAATGGTTCTTGGAATATCCGAAAGGCAGAAGGGGTGTGTGCTATTTGGGAGGCACCTTGTCTTTGACCTTGGACTTACACTTCACTCAAGGACACGGAAGCCAACAGCAGTCTAATTCACTCTAATTGGAGAGTCACTCTAAAAACCCTGACCTTGACCCTAGTTGATCATTTAAAGCAAATGTTTTTACAAATAATTATTTTGAGGTTAGGTTCTACCTTTCCCTTTAGAATCTTGTAACTATTTGTTTCTTCATCCATTCAGTGAGCTTTCATTTGACTGGTTGGTTGATTGATCGTAACCTGTGATGTACCAAGCCCTTTACTGGAAAATTTGAGAGCAAACTAAGCTATACTCTCATTACCTTCTCAGGCTCTATTGAAGAGGCTTTGGACTTTGTCACCATCAGTTATAATTATGTCCCAAAAGTTATGATACTTTTGTGAAGGTGTTACTAGCAAGACATGAGCTAAGATGAACCTAGCCAGTCAGGTTATTGGTTATAGAAGTATAATTGGTCATCAGCTACACTACTCAACCTCTGCAGTTACTTCAAAACACTGTGAGCATTTACCCAAAATAGTTTTTAGGTTTTTTTCGGGTTTTTTTTTTTTTTTTTACCAGTAGTCACCAATCTTAGCTCGAGTTTTTTCCTCTCCCTACAAACATTCTGTTTCTGTGTTTGCCTGTGGAAATGGAATGACTCAACGTCCCCATCTCTGTGACAGATTCACACTCTGCTTTGTGTGGGTTTCCCACAGGGAGGATTATTGATTAACCATCACGCAGACCAGTCTCTGAATAGCTTTTGTCAGTGGCAGTCTGCCCTCGTTGGGAAGAATGGCAAGAGGCATGACCACGCCATCTTACTCACAGGATTTGACATTTGTTCCTGGAAGAATGAACCGTGTGACACTTTAGGTATGGTATGAGCAGAAAACCCTGTAGCTGAAAACACAGTAGGGCATCTTTCTATTGGGTGGGTGGCTCTTATGATATAAATAAGGAGACCTAATATTTAAATCATGGAATGTCCTCACTGGACCCTCTGGTGGATGTTGTTCTGTCTAGCTAAACTCAGCATGCAGTTTCTGTCTTTTTCTCCATTAACTCTGTTGATGCTCGTTGAGGCATGAGGTAAGTTCTTTAACTGGACGCACTATGGTTTATTCCATAAGCATCACGACTGCATACACGACTGCATAGCTGGGTGGCGGAAGAGAGTTTGATTGGTCTCCATGGTATTTAACTGTGTTCCTTGGTAGCAGTGTCTCCTTTGGAAAGTTCCTTGACCTTCAAAGGACTCAGATCTTCTATATTTGTACAAGACATTGAGTAAGCACCAAGTCTTTCACATCTGTAGTGTATTTTTTTGTGTGTTCCACTGCATGCAGTGGGAATTCAAGTATTTTAATGAATAGTTGGGAGATCAGTACTGACGGTGGGAGTGGAGGTGGTGATGGTGCCGCCCATGATACTGCATTAGGTTCCCCAGGTGACCTCACATCTCTTTTTTTTGACCTCACATCTTGACTGTAAGGTCAGTGCAGTCGATTCACAAGTGTGTGTTTAATACTCACTGGTTATGAGGACTCAAATGTGGGAGGAAAGACGTTTACCACTATCATGTCATTCAAAATGCAATCCAGGACTTATAACAGCTCTCGGGAGGAAGCAGTTTTTGGAAACAGGAATATTTATCACATTATAGTGAACAGGAGAAAAATGAATTTAATCTATTCACATTATTAAGGCATTTTTATCTTATATACTTTAGAAATAGACCAGAATGTGTGTTTTCTTAGAAAAGAAACCTTGAGCCTTGATGCTAATACTACTGTTAAGTGGACATTTTGCAATGGCTTAGCTATCATTTTAGCAGCTGCTCTGACCCAAATAGTGAATTTAGATAAGGCAAATACATGTTTAGTGATGCACTATCTTAGGTATAAAATGAGAATTACAATGTTCAGACTGCCTGAACAAGGTTGTGAGGAGGACCAATTGATAATGATATCTTAAGAAAAAAGAAAATATAAAATTCTGCATTTATCTATTTAGACAGGCGAGTGTTTCCAGCCTTGCCCCCCACCCCCAATAAATCCATGAATGCATTAAACTAAAACTGTACAGAACATTTTGAGGGCATAAGAAATGATGAGGTACCTGTGTTTGTTCCCTGTGGACTAACATTTGAAACTGGTATTTCAACAGGGTTTGCCCCCATCAGCGGAATGTGCAGTAAGTACCGAAGCTGCACCATCAATGAGGACACAGGGCTTGGCCTGGCCTTCACCATCGCTCACGAGTCAGGGCACAAGTAAGTGACTTTAAATGAAAGCTGGTTGGGTGATGCACTGGCATTGATCTAAGTGGAATAATTAGGGTAGATCTGGTGTAAATCTTAGAAGAGCGCCTGACCATAAGGAGGGTTCCATAAAGGCCATCAATGATGTTGCTCTTTTTAAATAGTGTCGTTTAGTGGCCCCACAGTATTGCACTGTGCATAAATGGACTGCGGGTTGTCTAACGGCTCCTCTAGTCAGTTAGGCATTTGCTTATTTTTGTCCATGTTCTGCTGGAGATACATATGGTTTATTACACAAAGGCAGTAATCATGGGAACGTGTGAATTCCCAGAATATAATGGCATGCTAATGGTTTAAAACTTTTGATGCATATTCTGGATATTCTTTTAGTTGGCATCATTGCACGGGCTTAATATTTTTAACTGCTATCAGTAAATCTTTCTTCTCTGAGAATATAGTTAGAAATGAGGTATCAGAAACCCAGGAGAAATGAAATGAATTCATTTTATAAGGCATATCATCTGGAGTGGATAACAATCTGTGGTGAATTTTTAAACACTATTTGAGCAACAGCATCTACATTGGTATATGCACACTGGTTTGCAAAATGACTAATTCAAGGGAAAGCTCTCTGGATGTATGAGTTTAGGATCGTTTCTGTGTGTGCCTCGTATTCAGCATTTATATTGAATGCTCATTTTCAGAGCATCCAATTAATTTCTGACTTAAAAATAAAAGCAAATGCCATCTATTCCACAACTATAATTTGTGTTTGATATTTTGGTGTTAGTGTCTCAAGAGCTAAATGTATTATCTCTAGGAATTCGAATCTTGACCATTACCGTTAGCTAACAGTTTCCCAGAATTTTATGTATATACAAACTGCTTTCTTAGAAAGATGTGAATGAACCAATTTAACTGAGTGGCGGTGGTTCGAAAATAGCCATTAGGCACAAGACCCTTTGTATAGAGCAGGAAATAAAATGACCTTTGAATGTCAAACATATGTGTCAATTTGTTTCAAATGAACGGGTCCAAATGAACAGGTCTCTCACCTTTCATATTACTGGCCATTAAAAAATTTAGTCATCCTTGGTAATGAATTAAAATTAACCAAAAATCAAAACTCAACATTTTAGTAAGGAAAAACAAAGACATTCTCCAGATGGAGTGAGGAGAGAATGGTCACAATTAGAAGAAAGAACAGATACAAAAATAAAGCATACATACTTATGTTCTAAGTAACATAACCTTATAGAGGTAAATTCTAAAACAGACATTTCAGGAGATTTTGATATGGTTGTTGACATGTGCTAAAGAAAATGTGTATTTTTTAAAATGCTGCTAAATTGAAATAAATTAGAACTTTTAACATTTTGAAGTTAAAAATTCAGTTTAAACTTGGTTTTCTTATGTTCATAAAACTCCAGTGAAATGCTAACTCAATGATCATTTCCTCGAGTCTTACTCTTTCCTTTGGTACGTCCTATAGAAATTTCCCTCTGCTTTTGACTTTCACCAATATGTTTAGGAGGTGTGTCTTCCAGACTAACCCCCTTAGTTTCCTGGTTTGACAGAACGAAGAATTGAATAGGGCAAAGCTGAGGCAGAGAAGATGCTTTCCCTGAGTATACGTTGAATTTAATACGTACTTACGTATGAATTTGTCACCTCTCAACTGGCTGGGGTGTTCACCGATGAGATCATGGCACACAGCCGTCTGGTGTGGCCTGCCTGATAAACAGAGGAAATGCTAGAAAAATGGCTAGTTTCAGACATGAGTCGCAACAGAATCCTATTTATGCTTGTACTTATTAGTTTAATTGTATTATTTGGTATAGGCTATCTTCAAAGGATAACTATTAATAAAAGTATATCAGAATCACATGTTTCTTTCTACAGGGGTCATACCGGCCTCATGAAGATGTGTTCTTCAGAGGCAGCTTATGCTCCTTTAAATAATTAGGTTTCAAACCATCGAAATTAATGATAAAATTGGTATATGTCTAGCCTCTGCCTCCCTGGAACCACTAAAAGCTTTTTTGTGCACTGAATTCTTTGGAGATGAAAAAGACAGTTGTTCTTCTACCCTCTACAACTTTAATATGGCTGAAGTTTGCTGCATTTATGATGCATGTGTCACGTATGGGTCTATACATTACTGTCACATTTATTCTACCCGTCAGGAGATTTGGGAACAAAGTAGGTGTAATGCATGCGATTCCTCAGGAGTAAACCACCTAAAGTTATTTTTACACTGCAGTCACTAGAACTTTCTGTGGTGAAATGGGACTGATCCAAGTTTTCTCATAAAATGCATTCAAAAGAAGTCCTTTGTATGTATGTCTTTATTAGATGAGTGCCACTCATTTTTAGTTATGGCAGAGTTTGTGATTTCAGTTAATGAACAGGCCATCATTAGGTTTATGTCGCACTTGCTTCCTGAGTGAACAGTCTAGCAGCAGCTCACGGTCAGCCTCTCTCTGTGCCTCTCTCTGTGCCTCCCCGCTCCTCAGTCTGAACGTCCTCACCACAGTTCCACAGTTGGTGGCAGGGAGTAAGTGTCGCCATTTGAAATATAAGAATTTGACTCTCTTACCACTTCAGCTTAGCCTAAGAATCTGGATGACCAAAATCTCCTCATTCTTAAAATACAGGGCAGGTATACCATTCTTTGGCTTTTCTAGCCAAGACATACTCTGACAAAGGACTCGGCATTCCTTAGAATCTTCCCCACGAATGTCACAACACTTTATGTGGCAGCTCATTTTTGTCCTCCCCTGTCCGTCCAATCCTGACGGCTCTGCCTCTTGCTTGGGCTTGCTGCTTCTCAGCGCTCCATTTTCCTCCTCTGGTCGTGATCGGGGAAACGGGGTGCCCACAGAGGCTTTGTTGTCACGGTTGTTGCTGTGCCTCAGCTTCGGCATGATTCACGATGGAGAAGGCAACCCCTGCAGGAAGGCCGAGGGCAACATCATGTCTCCCACTCTGACTGGAAACAACGGGGTGTTTTCATGGTCTTCGTGCAGCCGGCAGTATCTCAAGAAATTCCTCAGGTAAGACAGGCCAAGGCCAAGGTCAGGGCCACTCCTGGGTTTGGAGTGGGCCAATCTGCAGTGTTCCACAGCTGCGAAAACAGATGCGCGGTGGGAATAGCTCTTCACCTTCCAGTGAACAGGAAGGCTGATGGACTCTGATGATGATGGTGATGATGATATTGTCATTGTTGGAAAGACAGATGCAAAGCCTAATATTGTGCTGTAGACTCACCACGTGATGCCTCATTCAGTCCTCCCAGCAATCCTATTCTCTCCTCATCCTAGAGTTGAGGAGATGGAGTCTTATGAGGATAACTGTGTTGCTCAAGGCCCTGCAACTGGTGAGTTGCAGATAGAAGACTCACACTCAGGTCTTTACGACCCCAAGATTTGTGCTTATCCTTTTTCTCCTCTATGGCCTCCAGAGATCACTAGATATAAATTGTTCTATATTATTACTAGTTATTGCTGTCAATCTCTTACTGTGTCTAATTCATAAGCTTTGTCATGGGTATGGATGTGTAGGAAAAAGCATAGTATATATATATGTAAGGTTCAGTATCTGCAGTTTCAGGCATCCACTGGGGGTCTTGGAATGTATCTCTACAGATAAGAGGGGCACTACTATACTTTTTTGTACCTGTACAACTGCATATTATTTACCAGTGCTTACAGAATTAGCAATATGCACAGCACAGGCAAAACTGATTAAATGTTGAGATGCCTAACAAATGACATCTCCCAAAACAGTGAAAACTTGACAAAACTTGCTAACAATAAGCTTTGTTACGTAGATTTTTTTTGTTTTAAATCTATGATTTGGGGCCTGAAATGATCTTTTCTATCTCATGTGGGAATAAATATTATATATAAATCCAGGTCAACTCAATATACAGTGTGGGTCAGAAGTGAGTATACCGTTGTTCATATGGAAACTAATGCAATAATTAATAAATAATAATACAAAAAGAAATTCTGTTTCACATCCTCACAACTACTTTGTGAAGCTACTTTTGACCCACCCTGTGGATGGGACTTCCATCATTTTTGTGATGTAGTTAAATGCTTTTGGACAGCAAAGATAACAGCAGTGTCTTGGAATGGTTACTATGCTGTGTTATACGCCTTCCTTTGTCTTACTGATCTGTGTAATGACCTTCATGGGAGTCATTGTCAGAAACGAGATGCCTAAGAGTCGCGTGGTTGACTAGGACCCCATACATCTGACTCCAAAGTCACACGTAACCACCATGCTGTTTTTAACCCCTCACAGACATAATGGTTTAAGCTGATGGAGATAAGGCACTTTCTGGGAATACTGCTTCCATCAAGACTGATTTTTTTAAGACTGCTTTTTTTTTTCAATTTTTTTTGTCAGCATGTCCTTCAGGGAAATTGTTCTGCCTTATGCCCCCATGTGTTTTTTCCTCCTGACTTCTTTCAAAAACTTTATTCATTTTTTTACTTGTAAAGGTCAATTGAGGTAAAGTATCTTTACTACCCCATTATCTGTAAAAAAAAAATAAAGCATAATTTTCAACTCCATGAAGATAGACACTCTCTCCCTGTCTGGTTCACTCTATGCCTGTAGTAATTAGCATAACGCTGTCCACAGAATAGGCATTCAACAGAAACTTGTTGGATATTGTTGAACAAGAGGATTGGGGAACGTTTTCAAGTGTGTTGATCTTTCCCATCTCTTAGCCAGCCAAGCCAGGTCCCTTGGAGGTCTCTAACTTCAGTACCACGTGGAACCACTTAGGGATGTATCAATTTCACCTTCTTAGGATGAAACTTGCTATTTGGAATAAATATACATTTTCATTTTAAGCACATATCTATTTCTCTAGCCATGTCATGTTTTTCATTACATGAATGCATTTAGAGGTGTATTATTTTAAGTGGCAGATCTCAGATAAGCAAGATAATTAATAAGACTGTGTCGTCACTGCAGTACACCACAGGCTGGGTGTCTGGTGGATGAGCCCAAGCAAACAGGACAGTATAAATATCCGGACAAACTACCAGGACAGATTTATGATGCTGACACACAGTGCAAGTGGCAATTTGGAGCAAAAGCCAAGTTATGCAGCCTTGGTTTTGTGAAGGTATGTTTGCTTGTGATGTGAAACTCACATTAAGATCTTGCAATGTGTCTGTATACCTAACTGAAGTATAAACATTTAGTTTGCTAAGGCCAAGGGTTAGAGTCTGGGTTATTGCAAACATGTCAGTTGTTTGGCATGATAATTAAGTAGCAATTTTACCATCAATGAATTACCCCCGTCTGATCCTTCTAGACTGTGCCTGGTTTTAGTATATCAGACTTGCATCCTTGAAAGAACATTCCTCTACGGTAGATGGAGATTTTTGTCACAAGCAGTAAATCTGCGTTCAATAGTTTTCCTGCTCATCTCTGTTTTTTGCATCATTGTGTTCATGTTCTCTTTTAGTGTGGTATTTTTGACATAATCACCCCCCAAAATACATATAGGTGCCTTTTACAAGATACAAAAATACTTTATGGCAGCCAACTTTTTTGATATGTAAAATTCAATGTCTATCTTGAGCAATCTTAAGATATTTGTCAAGTCTTTCTTTCAATATTGTAAGAAAGATAGATGGGAAAAGGCGAAAGTTGAAGGAGTAGGAATGGGAGAAACGTGGTTCCAGTTGGTCAAAACCACGTCCCTGACAATCAACCTCACTGAGAAAGTAGATGCCCTGCTAAGCTGGTTTATCACGAGTGCCCAGAGAGAAACATGGAAATCCTAGGTCTGGATGCAGGGGGATTATGGAGTTTTATAGCTCATTTTCCTTCCTTTGTTTTCACTATTCCTCTTCCTACTCCTTTTATTTTCTGCCTCTTTTTCTTCCTTCACCCACCTACCACTACCACCACCACCACCACCATCATCATCATCATCATCATTACCACCATCATCACCATCACCTTCACCTTCACCATCATCACCACCATCACCTTCACCATCATCACCACCATCACCTTCACCATCATCACCAACAGCACCACCACCACCGTCATTACCAACAGCACCACCACCACCATCATTACCAACAGCACCACCACCACCATCGTGATCACCACCAGCAGCACTGCCGCCACCCCCCACTATCACCACTTCCTTACCATTTACCACCATCACCTGAGCAGTTGGTGACTCAACTCAGCAGGTCCTGAGTGAGTCTCTGCTCCACAGAAAGCATCCTACTTAGACTTCTTCTATTTTCCTTCAGGCTCGGCAAAAACCTTTGAAGTGAGAGTTATCACCACCTTTGACCTGGAGCTCAGAGAATGTATTTAATTTGCCCAAAGTCACAAAACTTTTAAATATGGTACCTAAACAAAATGCATCACCAACACTGGTGTTAAGCTTCCTCCTATCTGTTAGTAACTACCAGTGTTTCCTAACCTTCAATAGTTAACATTAACATTCAGTCATTAACAATTACCTTCATTAGTTATGTTGTGTCTCTTTTTTATTATCCACTTGTTGCTTTTCTATAAAACAACTCACTTAAAAATATAAGTTCAGACCTAGGAATAATAACCATGAAATCACAGATTTGATATGGGGTTGCATATTTTCCTAATACAATTTAAATGCATAACTATTAGAAAAGGTGACACATGTACCTTTTGGTGTGTCCTCCATGGTGCGTGGGCCTGTATGATACCTATAAATTAATAAACATATAACTATTTCAAATTGCCATTGAGTTGATGCATTTGGCAGAATTAAGTGGCTATTCTTTTTGTTGAAAATGGTTGCTATATTTGTCTCTGGTTGCTTCATTCTTAAAAGATTCACTAACTTATTCATTAATCAGACATTTATGAAGCACTTACTATGCAGTAGATGCACAGTTGGTGATGAGATTGATTTTCTTTAGAACCATGAAGAAAGTTTCCAGAATGACTGTCATCCCTTCAGGATCGTACATTCAACAAACATTTGTGGGGTGCATGCTCTATGTCAGGTAGTGATCAGGGCTTAAACAAGCATTCCTAAAATATAGATCTTTTTTCTAAAAATACCATATTTTGAAAGATGGAATCTCAGCGTTGTGGTCTTCCCTGGGAAGCAGAGCAAAGGGAAATGGAAATTCCAGACTAAAGGACTGAATAAAATAAGGAAAGACACATGCCCTGACCGGGTGGCTTGGTTGGTCAGAGCATTGTTCTGTACACCAAGAAGTTGCCCAGCCAGGCACATACCTAGGTTGTGGGTTCAATCCCCGTAAGGGCGCACACTTATCAATGTCTGCCCCTGTCTTTCTTTTCCTCCCTCCCTCTCTCTCCCTTCCCCCCTTCCTTCCTTCCTCTCTTCCTTCTCTCTAAAATCAATCTGTTAATATATCCTTGGTTGAGTATTTTTTAAAAAGAAAACAATAAGGAAAGGCACAGAGATGAGAAAGCCTGGCAGGGTAGGGAGATCGGCTGAGGGAGATCCTTGGAGATGACTATGCCGTAGACAGGCAGTGTTGGTAGGTGGATCCTGAATGTGGAATATACCCCCACCCTCACCATCTGCCATTGATGACCTTTGGTATTATTCTCAAGCCTACTTATAACTTGAACATGACTACATCTCTGGGGATCATAAATAGGTCCCTGGCAGGCCGTAAGTGGGAGGGGTCCTATTCATCCTCTTGATCTCGACAGGTTAGACCAGCTCCAGCCACCCAAGAAAAGCATGAGGTTTCTTTTCAGGGTCTCCATGGACCTATCACTATGTTCCCTTTCTGACCTTTTCTCCTTACCACCTGTGTTTTTTTCTCTGTACCTCCTGGAAGGGTAGTTTTACATAGTGTTTAGAAGCAACAGGAGGGAAAAAAATAAAAGGTCATTGTAAAAAATTGATTTAATCTTTATTGTGTTTTTTCCATTACCACTTAGTCCCCCCAGCAATCACCACGCTGTTGTCCATGCCCATGAGTCCCTTTTCCTTTTTTCTCAACCCCCTCCACCCTCCTCTTCTTCCCATGCCCCAATAGCTATCATCCTGCTCTCTGTCTAACAGAGTGTCCTCTCAAACCATCAGGTGCAGTGTGTCAGCATCACCTAGAACTTGGTAGAAATGCAAATGCTCAGGTCTCCTCCCAGGCCTACAGGAGAAGAACTTTTGCTTGTGGGGCCTGCCAATCTGTGCGTGAATGAGGGCTCCAGGTCATCCTGACGCACACTCAAGATGGAGGGTTATTGCATCAGGCCATCTTCAATTTGAAACACATGCACACACACACAGACACTCTGGCATTGAGAGTTAGACCCGAGTTGAAAACCTTATTCCACCCCTTCCTAGAACCCAGGGAAAATGACTCCCCTATTCTCAGCTCTCATGTTCACATTCATAAGGTGAGCCTAATAATTCTTCCCTGGTCATTGTGAGGATTAATCTTTTGGTGTAGCTTCACCACTCAATAAATAATAAGGGTTTTCTACTTGCTGCCTCCTCCATCTCCAGGAACATCAACACCATCACATCTGGTTGTCCTCTCACAGTGGCCTCCTGTTAGAGGGGCTGGGGCTGGCTACTGTTATCACCCATCCCGCCTTTCCTCCTCCTCATCCAGCCTCACAGTTTGCCTCTTCAGCATGTTAGGCTGGATGTCTGTTTCCTTTCACAGTGCTCGAGAAAATGAGTCTGTGTGGGTAATGGTTGCACAGTCTTGGACAGACCAAAAGGAGGGAGAACTTGCATCTGACTACTATGTACTTATTAAATGCTTACTGATGCAGTGAGTGATTCAGTGCTTTCTGCCAGAATGCCCCAAGCTGTATGGAAGGCTGACCAAGGCTTCCATGCTGGTTATTTTACTGTGTTAGGAATGAGCAGCCCGTACTCTGTACCTCACTGAGTAGCCAGCACAGCTGCCATCACATAGCAGGAGCTCCATCAATGTTCATTTACAGCCACACCAAGAGGGTGTGAAGCAGAATGGGAATTATGGGGAAGGTATCTGAATTCTCCTGAATATTTTCAGGCCTGTCACCTCAGAGAGCATTTTCTTCAAAGGAAAAGGCATGCCGAATATAATAAGATGGGTGTATATTTCTTCTGTCATGAATTGGACTTTGGGACCAACGAATGGAGAATAAAGAATAACTTTCTAGCCCTGGCTGGTGTGGCTCATTTGGTTGGAGTATCATCTTGTAGCTGAAAGGTTGTGGGTTCTATTCCAGGTCAGGGCACATACCTAGGTTGCAGGTTTGGTTTCCTAGTCTGGGTGCATAGGGGAGGCAAACGATCGATGCTTCTCTCTTGCATTGATGTTTCTCTCTCTCCTTCTCTCTATCTCTAAAAGCAATGAGAAACCGCCCTTGTGTGAGGATAAAAAAACAAAAGAGTAACTTCCTAGTATCTAAATCACACCTACTTTGTAATCTACTAAATTTACTACATCACATTTCAACTTCTTTAACTTCCCCATGGACTTGTGTTCCAACCAGGATGATGCCCTGCTCTCCTATCCGCAGGCCTTTGTGTCTGTGCTCTTCATCCAGAAAGCTGTACAGTCACCCATGTGACAAATATCTAGTCCCTTTTTTTACTGTTGTTAACGATTCAGTTCAAGGGTTTTCCCCTCAAGGAGATCTAAACATTCTTTTCTCCGGGCTCCATCTCCACCCTGTATGTCACCATCACAACCTTGTGACCCTGTATTACAACTGGTCCTGAAGGCCTCTTGCCCCAGTAGGTGGATAGTTTCTGCAGCACCTAGCATGCCCCTGACATACTAGCAAATACTCAGTAGTTACTGGATTTTCAGGGATTACCGAGGAAAACATTTTTTAGTGCTCCCGTTTTCAGGAAGTGGAGGATTTGGCCTCTGTCCTGTTCTCCTCTCTCCTCAAGGAGATGGAAGTGACTTCTCTGGGAGAAAAGGGAGGAGTCAGAGGTGAATCAGCGATTTATTGGTCGAGATTCTAGCAGTGTGGAGGAGCTGTAAAGTGAGCTGGGGAAGGCTGGGCACGGAAGAGGTTTGAGGGGAGGGCCAGGCAGAGAATCTTGTTTTGGATGTGTTAAGTTTGAGATGCTTTATAAAATTTGATTTGCAAGGGCCATTAACGTTTTTAGCATGTCGGGTTTTACTTAAAGGGACATCTGTCCTTTGGAATACAACTGGAGAACACAGCCAGGGAATGACAGGACAGAATAATGTATGGCACTGAGACTCCTTGCTCAAAAATCACATCCAGGCAACAGGGGACCTGGAAGTCTCTGTGGGTCTGTCCTTTTCCCTTAAATTATGACTTAAGTCTAGGGAATTGTAGATAAGGAAAAGTTAGTTGAATATGCTGGAAAAAAAGAGGGAAGAACCAGCAAAAAAGTGCAAACTCTCATTTCTGCTTACTTTGAGAGGGAGCATGTAGTAGGCTATAATTACATTTGACTTCTGCACTTCACCACAAAAGAAATAACATGTTCGTGCAGCCTGCCTTATTTCGCTCTGGAGTCCCTATGTTTCGTGTTTTGCCTTATTTTCCTGGTCCTCTCCTGCTGCCCCTTTCCCTTAGCCTGTGGCTTGGCATTGACTGTGGAATCGGGGCCTCTCTGCCCTGGTCTGTCGTGGAGTCATTCTGGTGGCTGCCACATAGGCAAAGGCTGTGCGTTTTAGCTTTCTTCTGGCTGTAAGAAGGAAAACAATTTAATTCTGAAAGCCTTTCTCACTGTGGCTCTCGTTGTTTCGATGGTTGCGTCCACTTTGCCATGTTGATGGAGACTTTTCCCTGTGGACTTGTCCCCTTCAGGCCCAGGGTGGCACCAGAGGGTGGCACACAGAGACAAGGACCTGAGGCACAGTGTTCCTTGTGCTTTTCACTAATGCCAGTGGCAGATCCACTTCCATGGGAAACATTCACATACCATGTCCTCTGAGCTGTTTGGAGCTTTGGAACTGCTGTGTGTGCCGTAAGCAGTGTCCTGAATGTGCTCCCAGCCCCTTCAAGGTGGGCATCAGGATGTTGTGGTCCTGCAAGAGCAGGCACCTGTCTCTGGTCTCCCTGTGTTTTCTTTTTTCTCTGTCCCATGGGAAACTTTTGGTGAAATATTTCTAAGCGTGTTCTTGCCATATTTTCTTACCATGAAGTCTATATTAGCTGAATGGCCAGGGGAATTGGGTGCCTACTTAATTGAATTTTTAGGGTTTCAACAAGTGTTCACAAAAATCATTTTGTTTCCTCCTTGGTTGTCAATGTTTTCCCCAAAATATATGTGTCCCCACTTCTACCATAGTAAACAGAATGTAGCAAACAAAATGGAGTCACTTTGACATGTCATGGTTTTTGATACTCCATTAGAGACGTCATTCTGAAGAGCAGCTTCAACTGTTTGAGCTAGAAGGATCTGGTTCAGTTCCCTTACTTTGTAGATTGGTGACTGAGGCCTGGAGAATTGACTGCTTTCTACTATCTGTTGGTGGCAAATCCTGGTCCAGAGCAGTGGTCAAGGATCTGCACTCTGGAATCGGCCATGGGAGTCTGGCTTTGCCTCTTACTTGGCTCTGTGACTTCACTGCACTGAATGGGTCAGTAGCTTCCTCAGTGTCCTCATTCAAGTGAGTTTTTGTGAGGCACTGGCTTAGTGTCCAGCACTAAACTGTGTCAGTCACAGCATTAGTTTCCTGTGGCTGCTGTGATAAATTTCCATGGTCTTAGTGAGTTAAAACCATACACATTTGCTTTTTGATAGGTCTGGGGGCAGACATCTGATCTGACAGGAGTCTCACGGGCTCAGACCAGGTGCTGGCGGGTGGTGCTCCTTCTGGAGGCTCTGGAAGAGAAGCCATTTTCTTGCCTTCCTGAGCTTCCAGAGGCCTCCTGAATTCCCTGGCGCATGGATGCTTCCTCCACCCTCAAAGGCAGTGACATCCCCCAGTCTTCCTCACACTGTCATCTCCCCTGTTCTCTTCTGTCATCCTCTTCCCCATTTGAGGACCCTTGTGATGACCTTGGGCCCTTCTGGGAATTTTAAGATAGTCTCTCCATCTCAAGGTGAACTGATTAGGAATCTTAACTGTCTTTTTAAAAAGATTTTATTTATTTATCTTCAGAGAGAGGGGAAACGAGGGTAGAAAGAGAGGGAGAGAAGCATCAGTGTGTGTTTGCCTCTCACGTGCCTCCCACTGGAGACCCAGCTCACAACCCAGGCATGTGCCCTGATTGGGAATTGAACCAGTGACCCTTTGGTTCGTAGGTTGGCACTCCATTCACTGAGCCATGCCAGCCAGAGCAGCAACTGTAATTCTATCTGTAATGTTAATTCTTCTTTGCTGTGTGACCTCACATATTCAGTTCCTAGGGATTAGGAGGTTGTGGTCATGGCAGGGGGCTAGGGGTGGTGGTGCAGTATTCTGCCTACTACAGTCTAGCATGGGAGTTTATTTAGTAGGTCTAGTGTGAGAATTAAATAGTCTCAATGGTTGAAAATTAATAAAAGATAAAGAAGGTAATAGCAATGATTATTACATCATTTATCCTGGAGAGCAAGCCTGTAGGGGCAAGTGCTGATTCAATCACTATTTCACAGAGAAAGGAACTGCGAGACAAGGCTTCTGTTAAATGTGTCCTTAGGGCATGTGACCTGGAATTCCAGGATGAGGATTTGAATTGGGCTTTACCTCAGTCTTGGTGTGTTCTCCTTTGCTGGTTGCTATACTGTTGTTGTTTTGTTGTTATTAGAAACCAGATCTCTTGGTTTCAAGACCAATGGTCTTTCACTTAACTATTATTACCTCCCAGTCATGCCTAAACATCCATGAACATGCGGGTAGTGTAGAAACTTCACTGGTTAGAACATACTACTGGTTACCTGGCTACCATCAACTTCACATGCCTCTGCTTTCTGGATACTGTCTCCTTCTGGCCACCTCGAAATGTATTATGTATAAAAAGCTTTGGATATTTTTGTTTTTATTGTACCATTATCCTTATGAGTTCCTTCTTTCCTTTCAGGATATTTGCAAGTCACTTTGGTGCCACCGAGTGGGCCACAGGTGTGAGACCAAGTTTATGCCTGCAGCCGAAGGGACCGTTTGTGGCCTGAGTATGGTAAACTGCATACTTGGTAGTTTTTTAGTTCTAGAAACGTGATGGAGCATAGAACCTAAACTCTTGCTGCTGTGACCTCAGAATGGAATACCTTAGCTGCGTGCCTTTTCTGGTTTCTCTTTAAATCAACTAGCCTTGTCTTAATCTCAGTGATGGCATAACCTAGTTGTCTCAAGTCTTTAAGAGGATTTTTTTTTTTTACTTTTTGCCCTTATTTTCCTTTTTTTAAATGAAGATTTGGGTCAAAACATTTCTCTTTCAGTGAGCTGGTAGGTTTCATTGTATACTGTTCGTGTTTTAAACTTGATTCAGCATAGAACAGCCTCAGGGAGCAGATGGCCCTTTGAGTAGCAAAGAAAAGACTGCCCCTCCATATAAGGCCCTTACTCATGACCCCCAATACCCGCCATGGAGCCTGTGACACACCTAGTGAAGTCCCATCACATGTAGGGACCTGTGCGGAAGGGTAAGCTGCTTCTTCATCCACAGTGTGTCTGCCTGCTAGCCAGCATCTTCTACCCTGTGAACCGCTCCCATTAGGGAAGGTAATGGGAGATTTTTGTGTTTTGCATGAAGAACTCTCACATATTAGTTTCTGTTTTTCTTCCCCTTTCTCAGTAGAATCTGGAGGGAAAGGTGCAATTGAAGTACAGCAAATGGTCCAGATTGGGGTGTTGCTTTGAAAGACCGAGATAGGGGAGTGATGAATGATGAAAGATCACATGATGCCACAGGGCTTCTTTATCTCTGCTTCTGGCTCTCTGGAGGGCAGCACAAGCCTGCGCACAAGAATTGGCCATTGAAAGTGAACTCGATTCCACAGTAGTTTCCTGACTACTACGTATCAGAAAGCTCTGGGGGCACACAGACGAATAAAACTCAGTTTTATCTCTTCAAGAACTCACAATCTCGTGAGCAGACCTATGCAGAAGCCAATAACTCAAACTTTCTTTATAAACATACCTTCTTTAAGCACAGAATCGCTATTCAGGCCCAAATGAACGAGAAGTGAGTCTTACTTAGGATTGGGTGTGCACTCAGAACATACTGCAGTGCATGGGCACACCAAGGTGCATGTCGGAATTTGAACTGAAGTTTTTCAGTTGAATGAGAGGCTGGCAGTGACAGAGTAACAACAGAGGCAAGGATAGAACACACACGATTGAACATGCCAAGAAATGCTTTCTGAGATCTGCTAAGTCATTTGTTCAGCATCTCTACAAGATTTGTAATTTTGAACTCTAAAGAAAATAAAAATTTAAAAATTGAGGCATTAACACACAAGTTTTAATTAGATGCACCTGTCTTAGGAAACCCCAATAAGGACTCTTGTGGGAAGCCTGCATCTGAGTGTTTTAGCTGTGATGATGAAAGGCAGCGAGTTAACTGAGTGCCTGAGAATACAGCTACACTTCAAATCATATATATAAAGTGCACTTCTTTTTTTTAAAAAGATTTTATTTATTTGTCTTTAGAAGGGAAGGGAAGGAGAGAGGGAGAGGAATACCAATGTATGGTTGCCTCTCATGCATTCCCTGCTGGGAACTGGCCTGCAACCCAGGCATGTGCCCTGACTGGGAATTGAACCATGACCCTTTCATTCACAGACCCACGTTCAATCCACTGAGCTATACCAGCCAGGGCAAGTCATTTATATTTTTAAAGCATCAAAATTGAGAACTTGAAACTTGTCATAGGTATTTTTGTCATTAAGAAAGCAGCAGCATTAAGTGTAAGAGGGATGTACAAGAAAAGATCGACATGATAAATGAGGAAAATAAGCCTGGCATACGTCTCAGGATTATTATAGGAACACCCCTACAATCTAGTTCCTGGAGGATAAAGTGCCCGTGGATTAGACTCCAGCTAATATGACACGAGACAGACCATGCCAGGAATTAGAACACAGATGTCCTAATACTGCTTTCCACACCCCACTATTTTAGAAGACCAGACTCTGGATATACCAAGGTCTGTCTGGAAAGTGTCCAGCCATGTACTAGGAAAAATGGAGACATTTATAGAAGAAGATACAAGATACAAGAAACATTGTACATAGGACAGTGATGCCTCAGTTTCCTTCAAAGTAGGCTCCTTGGGACCTCACACAGTTTTCCCAATTGCCATCAGCTGCCCTGTTGTGCTTTCCTGAATCTCACTGACAGTCTGAAATCTCTTCCATTTCAAAGGAGATTTTAGTTTTGGGAAAAGCTAGAAAGAAGTTGTAGGGTGCCAAATCTGGGCTATAGAGGGACTGAGTCACCTGGGTGATTTGATGTTTTGCTATAAAACTCTGAACCAGATGTGATGTATGAGTAGCACATTGTCCTGATGAAGCTGCCAATCACCAGATGCCCATAGCTGTGTCCCTTCTGAATCATCCCAGTAGTTTCCACAGAGGAATATTCAAGTGTAACACAAGGTTTGATGCAGATTTGTTGCTCTATTTGCTCAATCATTTTGAATGTAACGGCCACACAGTGCATGTGCTCACTCAGTGGCATCTACCTTCCCCACTGACTAGCACAGGGTAGTTGTCATTACCCACATGTGCACATTGCAATCCACTCTCCTTGGCTGCCAGGTTATGACCATGTCATGCAAACCATTCTTGTTATATTAACAATGGCTGGACTTTTTCCGGACAGACCTTGTAAACACTGGGAGAAAGCCCTCAACTGTAAGGCCACCCTCAGTAGAAAGCATTTGATAAATTTCACCCATCATCCCTGCAGTAAAATTACTTCTCATTCACATAGATGGTTCTCAGAGTCTCCCTTCACTGGAGGATATAACTGGCTGTGTGTAACTGACTGGAAACCTCAGGAGGTCAGGCCATGTCTTACTCAGGCTTAACCCGAGGGTCTTGCAAAGTAGCAGCTATTCTGTGTGCTATTTTTCCATAACTGGGCCCAGCTGAATCCTCCCCCATCTTTCTCCAGTCCCTTCCTCGTGCTTCAGGGATAGTTGTACCGTGAACGCTCAGTATGTATGTGAGGCTGTGAAAGCCACTTCCTATTATCTAGGTTATGTGTGCAAGGAAAGAAAGCCTTGTGCTTGCTCTCTATCATAAAGGACATTTGCCCAAGTCACGACTATTCAATCTGAAATTAGAAGCAGTACTAGGAATATGTCTGTGTGGATAGAAAAAGTTACATGTGTATCTATTTTATATTGGGTTGGCCAAAAAGTTCATTTGCTTTTTCCATAAGATGGCTCTAGTAGTGCTTAGTTGTCTTTAACTTCACTTGAAACAGTTTTGTTAGATGTCATTATGACAGCTGTCATATCAGCTTGCATTAAGAAGAACTTATCAAAATGGCTGAATTTTTGAGTAGCCTTCTTAACATTAAATAAAATACACAATATTTGTGGCATATTATGCGTTATTATTTTGAGGTAAAAACACAACTGAAACACAAAAAAAGATTTGTGCAGTGTATAGAGAAGGTGCTGTGACTGATCAAGTGTGTTAAAAGTGGTTTGTAAAGTTTCATGCTGGAGATTTCTTGCTGGACAATGCTCAATGGTATGGTAGACCAGTTGAAGTTCATAGCCATCAAATCAGAACATTAATTGAGAACAATCAATGTTATACCATGTGGGGAGATGGCTGACAAACTCAAAATGCCTGAATCAATTAAGTTATTGATGAAAATGAACAATGTGTCTTTTATTTTACAGAAAAAAACCATCCAGACTATTTGGCCAACCCAATATTTGTACATTCAGTGTAAAATTTTATATATACATGTGGACTATGCATGTATGGGTATGTGTTCCTATATATTCCTGATTCCTATACAAACTGAAAAACCCAGAGGGGACTGTCAGTACTAAGATGAATAGTAGAATTAAATAAAATCAAAATAATTGAAGAGTTGGAACAGATCTAAAAACCACATTTCTAAAAAGAAAGAAATTAGATCAGAGTTCAGATACCTTGGTGGGCGGTTTGCCTCCAAGGGGAAAGTCTGTGTGTCGTGTTTAGTTTTGATGGCTGGATTTAAATCCGGCCCCTGCTCATTGTGCAGCTGCTTGGGTGGGTGTGTGACCCTGAACAAGTTAGTTAGTTTCTCTTTGCTAGATTTCTCTCATCCAGAAAACAGTTATAAACCGCTACACACTGTGTGAGGATTGCATTAGATATAAATGTGAAGTCTCCCTCCTTCCCCTGCCTGCACCATTGGGCACACACACAACTTCATAAACTGGAGCTGTGGTGGTGGTCGTGGGCTATTGTTGTCATTTTGTCTCAGCCACTGAGCCCTGTCCAGGAGGACCCAGGGACCCCAGGTGGGGAACAGTCAGATTCTTTCTTACGGTAGACAAAATCTTCGAACGACCCATTGCTCCCCCACCACTCAAAGTCCTCTGAAATGGCAGTCCTCTGAAAATCCAAGGGAGAGAAAAATTATAAACAGAAGAATTCATCAGCTTTATGGCAAGAATGTGAAGACAGGAAGCAATGTGTCAACCTAGACAAAGTGCACTAGCAACACAATAAACAGCTACAAGCCAAACATATCATGGGAGAAGAGTGAAGATTTAAAAATCAAATCTCCCCATAACTCTGTACCCGACTCCCCTCTCCTCAGTGGAACCTGGCACAGTCCACACTCCAGCCCTTTGGGTCTGACTACAGAGTCCTTCCGAAAAGGGTGCAGTTCTGTGAAGTCATGCAGAACTGGCCCATAAGTAAAGGCACCACTGGAAAGAAGCCACTACCAGGGGCTAATGCAATCCCCAAGGACAGATATGACCAGAGAAACCTGGGGTACTAAAACGAGAAGGTTAGCGCAGAACACCGTTCTCTCCCTGGCTTGAGCAGATCACTGACAAATGGAAGACCCAAAGCTAATCCATAAAAGACACTTGCTGTTCCACGTCATCTGAGGGTCTTTCATAGGGACTTTCTATACACACAGAAAAGTGTTGTCTAAAAGCACAGTATGTGTAGCCTGAAAGCTGTTGAGTTTTATAGGAAATGCTCTCTAGGTGGAATAAGCAAAAGTGTATGCATAGTTGTCTTTGTTTTCACCATGAGACAAACATTCAGAATGATGAGTTCTGTTACCATCTTAAAAACTGGTTCTCTGAGTGCACGACCCAAACTGCTCTCTGTGTACGTAGCGTTGTTCTGTTGTTCCTGGTCATCCAGGGAGACACTGTTGTCATTTTTCTGCTCTGACTCGCTCAGCTGCTGGGTGGCATCTGTCTGAACCTTTCAGCTCCACAACACACAAAGCATCTGTTGGTGACAGATGCCCCTTCTCTATAGATGTCAGCTTTTCAAAACGCACATGGTCACTGCAGACTAAGCCACTGTTTATACAGCACAGCCAGCTCAGGAATTCCGTCAGTGGGTCCTGCCTTCTCCCACTTGCCAGCCGACTCCTTTTTCCTGATCCCATGCAGATGTCTGCATCCCCCCACCCTTTCCCAGGTGGTTTCTGACAGCAGATGTGTCACATGTTCTCTCCCCAGTGGTGCCGGCAAGGCCAGTGTGTGAAGTTCGGGGAGCACGGGCCCCGGCCCATCCACGGCCAGTGGTCTGCCTGGTCCAAGTGGTCGGAGTGTTCCCGCACTTGTGGAGGAGGAGTCAAGTACCAGGAGAGACACTGCAACAACCCCAAGTAAGGCTCCCCCACACATCAGTGTTCGTAAGGCATTGACCTTCCGCCAGTAACGTGCTGGCTCGGTTTTGTTGTTAAGGGCGGCTTTCTTGTCTCTGGTTCATAGCGGTCAACTAGGGTCTCACTGTTGCATGTGAAGGTGGGTTGCACTGGGGGGGAGGCATGGTGGGCAGAAACAACACGAGCAGAGGAGTTAGTCCACGTGAGAATATGGTGATCCAGGGCTCCCTAATGGTAGCCATGGTCTGAGCTGCTTTCTGAATCTGAATGAGGGCTTCAAGTCCTCATTCCACCTGAATATGAGGCTGTGGAGCCTGGGGGCTTGGCTGGGGGGCCTTGTGCTCCTCTCACACGGGCCGACTGGAGAAAGCAGGCTGATGTCTGCCTTGCAGGAGTGTCCATCAACACGGGTTGATGAATCTGCCTGACTTTTCAAGAGAAACCAGAAATCTAAAGAAAAAGTTGTGTGAAATCTCCCAATATTTAAAATATTGATGACAAATTCAATTTCCTTCAAAAAAAAAAACACTGAGGAATAATCAAAACATCTGTGGATTGCAGCTGGCCCGTAACCCCAGTGGGCACCTTCTGACCCGGTGCTGGGGGTCTGACTCCAGTCTGTGCTGTGGAAGAAGGGGCTCTGCTGTTACTTTCATCAGATCTGATTCCCACAGGGACCACACGTATGTTTCCTGATTGGCTTGGTTTGCAGAGAGAGCCCAGGTCTGGGAGCAGGAAGACATGATTCCGCACGTTTGGCCTGCCACTTACTAACTGTGTGGCTTTGGGAAGACCACATGAACCCTGAGCTTGGGTTCATGCACACGGAATCGAGGTGATAGTACTCACCTCTGAAGGTTTGGGGAGGATTGGAAATCACAGCTGCAGAATGTCTGACACACTGAGGATCATCCAATGGCCAATCAACCAAGGTTCTGGGGTCCATGTGGTTTTTACCCTTTCACCTGAAATCTCACTAGGAGCATGGGGTATCAGGGGACCAGCCCTCAGATGCAGTGGGAGAGGCCTTACTAAAGAAACCGGGCTTTGGAGGATGGTATGGAGTGAGGAGAGAGTGATGGGGCGTGGGAAAATAGTGGAGTTGATTTTACAACATCATGTCAGTGGGGGCGCAGCATGGGAGCTAAGAACACAGACCTCACCCCGATAACCTGGGTTTGCCTCCCGGCCCCCCGCCTCCCAGCTCTGGGCCATTGACAACATACTCTGCTGCTCTGTATTCCTCATTTGTAAAAATGAGGTAGATACTACCTCTGTCGACTGAGTCAATATTTGCAAAGTGCTTTTATAAGTGCGTGGCAGGTTGCAAACATTGCATAAATGTGTGGTAGATTGAGAAAATAATGAGACTAGAGCCCGAGCCAATTTTGAGGACACAAATGATACTTTATGGGAATGAGCAGGCTGAACTGGATCAAGAGGCCAATTTGTTCCAAAATGCAAGGGGGGGCAGTGGGGAGATACACTAACCATAGTTTCTTAGGCACCTTTTGGGGTATCTCAGGCTGATATAGGATTTCTCAACTTCGGCACTGTTAATGCATTAAGCTGGAAAGCTTTTTTTGGTGTCAGGGTTGGTCCCGTATGTGGCAGAATATTTAGTAGCATCCTAGTTTCTCCCCACGAGATGCCAGTAGAATGACTCCTCCTCCCCGCCGGCCCCCAACTTGTGACAACCAAAAATGTCTTCAGATGTTGCTAGATGTCCTGTAGGGAGCAGAGTCATCCGCAGTCGAGACCGACTACTCTCATCAGACCCAGTGACTGCATAATGGTGCGGAGGTTTGTGATAGTGGCAGAGTGTATGTCAGATTTTTAAAACCACACTCCTCTACTCTGAATGTAGCCCTCGTCTTGGATGAAGTTGTTAAAATTCATTATATTGTATTTCATTTTTTGCAGCACGTTGCATGGATCTGGTTTTCATACATCACAACATTTTACCATCTTGATTTTCCCAAGAAATAGATTGCCTGATTTACTAGCCCGGCTGATAGCGTGAATGACACCCCCGAGGCTTCAGTGAAACCCTCTCCCATGTCTGCGGGGTTGAGAGCTCTCATTGCAATAGGGCATTGCTCATGGAAGTATCATACTGTAACTTTAGAGATGCCTAATAGAAGAATTAATCACTAAAGTAGTTCCACTTGGTGCAGTTTTAATTTTAAGCAAGATTAAGGGTAATCATGGTACTGTTTGCCTTGATTAAGCTTGAAGTCACGAATAAAACAAGTAAGTGATTGGCTATCCCAAGACAATTGAAGTTGTTCTCTGTTCCTAGTTCACCTCGTTGTAGCACAGCTGTTTTTTCCTCCCTATTGAAAGTTACTGATTTCTTTCTTCCTTCAGTTTAAACATTTGTTCTGTTCACATCACTCGGCCTAACCATTTTTATTTTTTCATGTGAAAGCAGTGTGCGCTTTTTATTTCACACGATGATGGCTTTCCCAGAACATATTTTTGTTTCATAAAAAATGAATTATTCCTGGCTGATTCATGGTTTCATATCAAGCTTTCCAGCTTCATGAGAGTTTACAGCTTATCTGGTCCTGGAATGGCCAGTCCCAGGTACACAGGGCCCTTCTTAGTTTTCCCATGTCTGCCGCAGACATTTTTCATTGATGAAGCTTTATTTTCTATCAACCCTCAGGAACCTTCTCCAAACACTTTCCAGGCATTTGCTCCCAATTAGGTTAGAACAGATAAATGAGTTGTGACCTGTTGTCTAATCCAGTTATTTTACGAGTAGGTGACAGGGAGGCAGAGGGTCCCATGCCCGGCGGCAGTCCTCGCCCAGGTCACCAAACTGGTGATGTTCCAGTGAGACCAAGGGCCCACTGTCTTAATCCTCTGATATTTTTCCTGGTTCCCTTACTATTAAATTATTACACTTCAGAGAACCTAGTCAAATTCATATAAACTCTAAGAAAACAGTGAAATGAAAATTGTGAAAATGAAACACATTTGGTATTCTAGAACTTCCCTAAAGTGTGAGTCCATTGGAGAAAGAATAATATACCACTAACTAGAATCAGCATAATAATTGGTTCACATCTCTGGCTCTTTTTCCAACCAGTAATTTCCAGGCTCAGCTGATTATCAGAGTCTCCACCTTACTTTAAAAACCTGATTTCTGGGTCTTCGCTATCACATGCTCTTACGGAGAATGTCGGGGAGAGGCCCAGGAGGGTGCAGGTATATGTAGCAGAGCTCCCCAAGTGGCCCTAATATCATCTGAGCAGCCAATATTAAAACCATTTATAGGAAGGACCTGATAAATTATGCAGAAGCAAGTTATGGATATACTTTATAATACAAGCATGAAATGTGTCTAGACATTTGTCTTTGGTTTATATTTTTGTTTTGAATCTTCAAGAACTTATTATACCAAGGGATGCCATAGTAGAATTTTCTGTTAATTTATCTGAACACTCATGTTCATAGCTCTAGAAAAATGTACTTGTATTTGAGGATATGATGGAAACAGCCAAAGCCTTGTTGGTCATTAGAAAGCATTTAAAAATAGAAAGCATTTATTTGTGAGAACCGGACCCTAAACTCTGCCCTAAATTCTTTACAAGTATTGTCTCCGTTAATTGTCACAGTTGCCCCCACTTTACAGATTGGGAAGTTAAATAAAATTGCCTAAAGATAAGCTGGATAGAGGCAGACAATAGTTAAATCCAGATCTGCCTCATTGGAAAAGTCCATCCCCGGGACCACTGCGTGCTCCTTTCCTCCTCCCCTGTGCCTGGGTCCTGTTGCCCTGTTTGGTTACGTGCCGGCAGAGCAGAGTAGGCAGAGAACGCTGGAGAGTCTGGGCGTAAGAGCTTCAGCTCTGCTCTCTTCTAGCTGTGTGGCCTTGATGCAGCAAGTTGTGTGAGATGGCTATACGAACCTTGAGGTCTTTTCCATGTTGTGGTTTCTGAGTTGAAAAAGTAACACGTGGTCTTCTTTCACTATATTGCATTTAAATCATCTGAATGAAGGTTATGTGTGAAACCTCCGGGAGTCTTGCACTGAGGAAGATTGACATATGCCTTGGAAAGGTGACCAGGAACAGGAAGACTGTCCGAGGGCACTTGCAAGTTTTTCCAAGTGCTTCTTAGATAGTGATTTAAGAAATCCCCAGGGATTTGATCTACACGGTGACTGCAGGATGTTTAAGTAGTTGCTCCAGAATGTTTTGAAATAGCAGAAAAATCTCATTCTGGCGGCATGGCACGTCTCATTGCTGTTGAACCATTTTAGCGTGCAGTTATAGGAGGATTTGGTAAAATATGCTGAAGCAGTTCCAGGGTTGTTTTATAGCATTCTTGTGCTTCCTAAAGAGAGGGGGAATTTTAATCATATAAATTTATTAACCTGGAACTTCCTTTCATGTTACATGTTTGCATCGAGCTTTGGTGTGAGGCGATCCATGGTTGGGTTTAGCTGTTGGAGAAAACTACAAAAAAAGTGGGAATGAAAAGAAGCCATTTGCTTTGTGCCCAGATTAAGGCAGATAAGATGTTGTTGGTGATTTTCAGTGTGATTTGTGCTCCCTTTTTCTTTATTTTGCTTTCTGTTTTTTGCAGCCTGCCTAAGGTCTTAAAGAGCTTGCCATTAGATCCTAATTATTTATGTTCTAATGGGATTCTCTACTCTTGAAATCCATTTCCCATTGCGCTTGGCAGGAAAGGAGTGAGCCACCTACAAAGTTAAAAAGCGATTGTGCAGATGAAAACGAGGGAATGATCAGCCTTACAGCTTTGGAACAATTATATAAACCACACAAGAGTCAGACAGCAATCAGAGTATCAGCTCAGTGACTGACAAAGGCGGATTGGAAAACATGGCAGATGAGGCTCCTTCTCCCCAGCATCCTGAACTTGTGCACATCAGCAGGGGCAGGGTGACCCACAGGAAGGTGATGATGAGTGTCTAGAAATCTGTGGAAAGCTGGAGAGGTGGGTGGGTTCACAGTTGAAGAGCTTTGATGCCAACCTGGGGGTATGTGTGAGTAGCACACATCTACCTTGATAGGAGCATGGAAGTGCATTCACAGATTTCCTATCATGTAAGGTGACAAGACCAGTGTCAAGAGGATGCTTTTATCGATCTTTAAGGAAATGCCAGGTGTAGAAATGATCAGAGATGCCAACTAAGTTTGCTCTAACCTGCCAATTCCAATTGATGAGCAGTGGTAGTAGCTACCTGAGGGCTATGCTGAGGGGGATTTTGAGGACATGTCAGGCTCTGCGCCTTCCCAAAAGCCTCTGATTGATTGGTTATGTCTGCCATGGATACAAGAAGGGATGTCCTAGGTTGTATGCTAGCACACACTTCCATTCTCATCATGGACCATATGCACTGTGATGACACTCACCTGGCTCATCCCTCAGTATATTACTCTCTGAGACTGTAGCGAGCACTTTGATGGCTAGCACTAAAGTTCTTTAATTTTATTTTTTAGGCCTCAATATGGTGGCAAGTTCTGTCCGGGTTCTAGCCGCATTTATCAGTTGTGCAATATTAATCCTTGTCATGAAAACAGCTTGGATTTCCGAGCCCAGCAGTGTGCAGAATATAACAGCAAACCTTTCCGTGGGTGGTTCTACCAGTGGAAACCCTACATGAAAGTGGAAGGTAATTTGCTCTCTATGCCTTTCAGATTAACATGTCTCTGTGTGGACAGCAATGTGAACGCACAACCCAGAAAAAAATGGCTGCCGATGGGACAGAGTGTCCATTTTTTTTTAAAGATTTTATTTATTTATCTTTAGAGGGGAAGGGAAGGAGAGAAGGAGAGAAATATCAATGTGTGGTTGCCTTTCATGCATCAACCCAGGCATGTGCCCTGACTGGGAATTGAACTGCGATCATCTGGTTCGCAGGACTGTGCTCAATCCACTGAGCTACACCAGCCAGGGCCAGAGTGTCCATTTTTATCTTTTGTCCCCCAGATCTGTCCTGGCCCATATTTTAACTTGGTTTCATAGGTTTTGTTTATTTTTCCACACTTAATTTTTCACAAGACACCCCTTGTCTCCCACATCTGTAAGCCAAAGTATTCATGTGTTTGGAATGCACTTACATTTCTAAACTTACCTCTGACATTTCAGCAATTAAGCCTCCCAGGGATGTTAATTGAAATTGGTATGAATTATCCAGACCAAAAACTTGTGAAACCGTATATGCCCCATAGAGACACCACTCTCAGTAACTGACATGTTAGATGGTTACAAGCACGGGAAGGCCTGTTTGCCGAGTGTACACACCCTGGCCCCCATGAATAAAAAAAGTCTCATACTAGGTTCTCAATACTTATTATAACTTAAAGTGGTGGCTCATATTTTGCTTTTGCATTCATTTGTTTTTGGTTAAGCATCAAAACATTTATTTCGGTTCTAATATACAAATTGAACGCGCTTCCTGTTATCTTCATAGTGCAAGCCACCGCCCATTCCAGTTGTTTCCTTCCATTGTTCCCATTCACTGGGTTTATAGGAGCTCATACATGCTCCCTGGGAAGGGAAACCTGGGAATCCCAACTGCTTGTGCGTGATGTGGAAAGAGACTAAATTTAATGACAACTCATGGGGGAGAAGACTGTGGGCTGCTCTGGTGCAAAAGTCCGAAATGAACCTAGCTTATCAATTACCACGGAGCAGCCAATGCAATTAGAGACATCATTGTAACCGGGAGTGCCTCCACATCAAAGATGGTAGTGTGACTCTGCTCAGCACCTGCCCAGCCCGTCGCAAAGCACTGGTCTGTGTCTGAGTCACAGGTGCCTAAAACAGATAACAGACATGAAAACTCTGAAATCCCTGTCTTAGGAGGAAGCGATGAGGAACCTATATAGGTATTTCCTGTAGAGAAGACACTAGTTACTTCAAAAATTCAGAGTTCCATTGACTGGAAGGGAATTTAGATTCCTTTGAAATTGCTTCAGCACATAGAATTCATTCAAGGACTAGGAACTGTCTAGCCACATCAGCTCCTCAGAGAGATTCTAGTTGCCAGCCTGTCCAAAACACTCTTCCTTCGCATTGTCTTTGAACCCTTAATCTGCTTTATTCTTCGTAATTCTTACTAGTGCATGAATTTATATTATACAGTCATTTATGTGTTACCTTTCCCCCCACAAGAACTTAGGTTCTACAGGAATTTTTATAACTTGGGCTGAATGAGAAGATGAATATAAACTGTCCATAGTGGAAATGTGCCCCTTTAGGAGCCATAAACTCTCCGCCACTAGCAGCATCTGATCACGAACCGAGTGGTTATCTAGGAAGGATACTCTCTAGCAGGTCCCACTGGACAATTCAGTAGAATACCTACAGTTGCTTTCAAGTCTGACATTTGAAGATGTACTTGCTCTTCATTGTACTCTCCCATAATTCCACGTTTCTTTCTTTTTTTTAAAGATTTATTTATTTACCTTTAGAGGGGAAGGAGAGAGGGAGAGAAACATCAATGTATGGTCGCCTTTTGTGTGTCCCCTGCTGGGAGTTCGCCTGCAGGGAACTGGCCTGCAACCCAGGCATGTGCCCCGACTGGGAATTGAACCACGATCCCCTGGTTCTCAGGCCCATGCTCAATCCACTGAGCTACGCCAGCCAGGGACTCCACGTTTCTTATCTATGGTTCTTTCTCCGAGGCTCTGTTGTCCTTCCCTTCATTTCCCCTTTCTGCTCTTTGCTTTGTCTTCTTAGATATTCCCTGGCCTTTCCCACATCTTTCATTCAAACATAGTGTTTATGGCCCTGGCTGGTGTAGCTCAGTGGATTGAGCACAAGCTGTGAACCTAATAGGGGTCGCTGGTTTGATTCCGAGTCAGGGCACATGCCTGGGTTGCGGTCCTTGTCCCCAGTGGGGGCCACATGAGGAGCAATCACACATGGATGTTTCTCCCCCTCTCTTTCTCCCCACCTTCCCCTCTCTCTAAAATTAAATAAATAAAACCTTTTAAAAAAGAAAAATACAAATATAGTGTTTATGGAATCTGTCGATAGATTATGATCATCCTTTAAACAGGCCCTATCTTGAATACATATGAATTTTATAACGTGTAAGATGTTTTTTGGCTTCAAAGGTCTTTCACCGATTTTACTGGAGTTTCTACTAAGCAAGGAGCGTGCCGTTTCACTCATTCACTCAGCAGATGTCTGCTGAGCACTGACTGCATGGCAGACTACCTGCCCGGTGCGGAGCAGACTACACGAGTCAAACAGAGTCCACAGCCGTGGATCTCAGAGCCCAGTGGGGAGGCAGAAAAGTGAAGGCCTTCTTGTCCCTCCCTCTCCTCCTTTTGATACTCACTTAGGATCAGAAAAGACCGACCACGATTGAAGCGCTTGTGACTTTCATGCAATTTGGGAAAAACAAGGGGTGGGTTATGAATAGATCATCTTTATCTTCTAGTTGTAAGCTTTTTCCTTTTCCTGTGTTTCATGTGGACTAAGTCATAACTTGCTCAGGAACCTGTGCTGGAAAAATGGAGTTTTCTAGAGCTTGTTACTTCCAGCTCCATAATCTCATATGCAAAAAGTAGCAGGTGTTAAATAAAGCTGCTATGTAAAAAATTTTAGGTGGGAGAAAAAAATTAATCCATCTACACATCTGCAGATTTGGGACACAATAATTGAACTTTTTTTCTCATTTTTGGCATTGTCCTTTATTGAGAGGTTTTATGAAGCACAACTGTTTGCAAACTGTTCACACATTAGTTGTGAGACTGTTGTTGGGCCTATCATGATGTTGCTTGCTTCAGGTCTCATGAAAAATGCCATCTGGAGTTGATGGCCTAGGAGAACTCTTCATATTTGAGAATCTAGCATAATAACTTCTTTCTGGTAACAGGAGCTCTATAAGTATAATACTATTTTCTCTTTGCCTGTGTTACCAGAAACTTCATGGTCAATGAAAGTTAATTTTTTTAGGTTTTAGGTTCAGTTCATTTGCTTCCTCTTCCTTTTCATGATATGATTCTTCTCTGTATGTTTTATGAACTTTTATGAATATTACTGAATATACGCCTTTTTTCCCAAAATGCCTAATTTTTTTCCTCTTAACTGATCAAATAAATATCTATAGTAAGCCATGTCCTAAATCACTGGTCAGCAAACTATGGCCTGTGGGCCAAATCTGACCTACTTTTTTTAAAAAACAAAGTTTTATTGGAGAAGGATAAATACCATATGATTTCACTTGTATGTGGAGTCTAAAGAAAAAAACTAGATGAACAAACAACACAGAAACACAGATACAGAGAACAAACTAATTGCTAGAGAGGAAGGGGTTGGGAGCTGGGTGAAAAGGGGGAAGAAAATAAGAAGCACATACTGGTAGTTACAAAGTTGTTATGGGAGTGGAGAGTTCGATGGAGGGAGTATAGTCAATGATGTTGTGACAACTGTGTATGAGGCCAGGTGGGTACCTGAAAAATCATGGGAATACTTTGTAAATTATGTAATTGTCTAATCACTACTCAGAACACCTGAAACTATTATAAAATAATATTAAATGTCAATTGTAATTGAAAATAGAATTAAAAAATAAATATAAGTATATAGTTTTATTGGAACTTTAAACACTCCTTCATTTATATATTGGCAACAGCGGACCATAGTTCCTATGAAGTTTCAAATATTTACTGTCCAAGGAGAGTAACTATACAACCCATGTGTGTATTGCAGCTGTTACTAAGGATCAGAGAAATAAAAATCTTATACAGTAATGTGGAAGCAACTTTATATGGATTACTAAATGGCATTCCTATTTTTAAAAGCCACATACATAAGCATACGTGCACAAACATGCCACACACGCAAAACTGTAAATAACACTTTCCATTTGGATCCTGCTGGCATTCAAAGTAAATTTAATTCATCCTTCTGGAGGTGAAGTCTTTTTCCTGTGATTCCTCTTGACCATGTTCTCTCTTGATCCCTTTGCTTCTAGAGGAAGACCGATGTAGACTGTACTGCAAGGCTGAGAACTTTGAATTTTTTTTCGCAATGTCCAGCAAGGTGAAAGATGGAACTCTTTGCTCCCCAAACAAAAATGACGTTTGTATTGATGGGATTTGTGAAGTAAGAGAACCTTTCTGCTTTGGGATGTCTGAGCATGTTTTGTGTTTCTTCACATCAAATGCAGATGTGAGAAGTGTGCAAGAGGCTCTGTCTGCAGAAAAGCAGGCGGCGTGGGGTCAAAGGGCAACATCTTCAAACGGGGTGTGAACACTGTCTCCAGGTTGCCCACTTACTTGCTGTGTGGCCCCAGTCTGAGTTTTTAGTTTCCTTTTGCTCCATCTTTGTGTAATAGAATGGAGACCCTGATATAGCCTACTTTGCATAGTAGTTGTAAAAATTACATAAGAATGCATATAGTAGCAGTAAACGTTTATTGTGTATTCACTAAGTACATTCACTATATGATTAGAGCCTCACAAATGTGTATGAAAAAGTACTACTATTTATTTCTGTTAGTTTTCTATTTGGGTACCCACTTTCTCTTTTAATTGGATTGTGGGATCTTTGATCTCTTCAGGGTCTGTGTGTGTGTGTGTGTGTGTGTGTGTGTGCATGCATGTGTGTTTCATCCAGCATTTTATGTTTCAGCGGTGGAGCTGACCAAAATAAGCTCATCTGCCATTGTTAGCAAGAAAGACTCTTTATTCCAGTTTTACAGACCAAGAGTCTGAGCCTAGATAAGTTACACAACCACCTAGACATGTACCTAGTAATGGCAGAGGAAGGATTTGCACCCTGTCAACTGAACTTGACACTGTACTTTAACCGTGAAGCTGAGCCTCCTTCCTCATGTTCTATAAGTACAGAAAACCATGGGCCTCTCTGTTATTCTTAGCCACTGGCTTCTCTGACTTGTGATTTTTCTCGCTTTTTTGGCCTTTGTCACAGCCAGTGGGATGCGATCATGAACTTGGCTCTAAAGCAGTTTCTGATGCCTGTGGTGTTTGCAAAGGTGATAATTCGACTTGCAAGTTTTATAAAGGCCTGTACCTCAACCAGCATAAAGCAAATGGTAAGAGATGCTCCTGTTTCATTGCTGCCACTGGTGGGACACACCTGTAGCTACTGAACGTGTTCAGGTAATGCTAAAGGTGGTCAAGCCTTTACCTGGCTCACCTGGCTCATGGAAAATGATGGCTTTTGGCACTTCCGCAAGAGTGAAAAAGGAGAGGTGGGTTTTCTAAGATAAAAAGTTCTGTCAATACACACATCTCACAGATGTGTTACACACATGCTCTCCTACTAGACAGTTTTAATATGCTATCCAGGCTGGCACATGCCCCACATTCGTTTGTTAAACAAAGAGCTTATTATGAAACTTGGATAATACACCCTCACAGTGTTAGATGGATATTTGAAGCAATTATCTCAGCATCTTGAGTAAGATTAAATTTCGAGCTCTGTTTTTTGAATAGCACTGTGAGAATACATGACTATGATTTTCTTGTAGATAGATGAAAAAGAAAAGGCATTCTTGAATTTCCTGGCTTTGACGTGTAGCCTCTGTCCCCACACAACTGCCTGGGAAAGCGACCTAGATTTCTCTGTCTGGTGTTCTGTCCCTTGGGAAAGGAAATAATTTATCATTTTCACTTCATAAGAGTAGAAAGGAATGTCAGTTGATGATTCAAAAACCTCACTCTATAAAATGGCCACTATAGGTCTCTGGGTGCTCCTTCCATGGAATACAGAAATGTCCTCTCGTTCCCATTCAGAGTACTATCCGGTAGTCACCATTCCGGCGGGGGCCCGGAGCATCGAAGTCCAGGAACTGCAGATATCCTCCAGTTACCTTGCGGTCCGAAGCCTCCATCAGAAGTACTACCTAACGGGGGGCTGGAGCATCGACTGGCCTGGGGAGTTCCTCTTCGCGGGGGCTGTGTTTGAGTACCAGCGTGCCTTTAACCGCCCCGAACGTCTGTACACTCCAGGACCCACTAATGAGACGCTGGTCTTTGAAGTAAGCTCGTTCGGTTCACTCAGTTCTCAATGCCTCTTGCGCAGTTTAGGATGATGATCCCAATTTGAGCTAGTTTGGAGAGCTCTGATCCTTCCAGTTTGTGTTTCCTAACAGGCTCAATTTCAGACTGCACAGGGGGAAAGAGAGCAACTCTAGTTGGGGGAAAAGGGCAGGAATCCAACAGGTCTCCAAGAGAGCGTGTGATTTGCATGTTTACTTGCGAACCTTTCACCATTACCTTGGCTGTCCTGAATGGTCAGGAGGAGATAGGTTAGGAATACTTTTTATATTGTTCCAGTTTATCTGTGTCTGCCATTTGGATAGTCCATTCTAGCAATTCACCACATTGGTTGACTGACTCAGGAGGTGGAGTGCTATAATAGCACTCACTTGAGTGCGAAGAAAGTTTTAATCATCACAAACCACCTTTCTCTCATAGGTCACCATTTTCTTACAGATAAGAAAAGGAAAATAATTAATGGGTAATAATGATCATGGAAACAGCCAACATATGTGCCCACAACTTTGCAGGTTGTTACCGTGTGCGTTTTCTTTGCTCCTCCTGATGTTTAGTTTGTAGGACAGGGCTGGTCACTCACTTTCAGAGGCCAGGGATTTGCTTCAGGTGGTATGGAAATCACGCTGGCTTCCCCTCACTGAGGACCTACAGAACTGGGCACTTGCACTGGTTGTTTTGAGCTTCAGTTTCTCACCCACGAAATTGGGATAGAAAACCTGCCTCACTAACTTGCCAGAAAAATAAGCAATGAAGTGTGACGGGAGCTTAAAAGATTTGCCTAACTCACACAGCTAAGGAAAAGCAGTGCTGAACTGTGGCCCAATGTTTCCGCCTCGGAGTTTGTCATCTACACTCCATTGGGCCCTACTGGTCTTCTCAACTCAAGGAAACATTAGCTTAACTCAGTAACAATAACTCTTATTATTACTAATATTGTTATTATTTTTAAGGCATTAGCCTTAAACATTTACTAAGGAAAATGAGTAGAGGACAGTTAAAAGGATGACCACCTGTAACTTTGGATTCTAAGTCAGATATTGTACATATAGTATGGTCAAGCATACAAACGCTTAGCTACCTCTAAACTTGGGCAAGTTTCTTAACCTCTGTGCCACTTAACACCCACACTTGTAAAATGGGCAGGCCATACTAAGCAACCATTGGGGCTATTGTGAGGATAATCCAAGGTAAGTTCAGTGCTAACAGGGTGCTCAGCACATAATTGCCTTCCGAGAATATCAGATACATATTTTTTTTCATCTGAACCTCAGACCATGGCTAGCAAACTGCCAACCACAAGCCAAATCAAGCTCCCAGATCTGCATATTAAAACAAAATGGATCAATGCTTTAATATAAGGTGATTTCTTATATTTAAAAATACAGATTTTTGACTTCTTTTCAGAAAAAAGAACTTCAGGCCCTAGTAGGTACAATATTTGAGTTTGCAATCTAAGCCCTAGAGGTCTTTTTTTAAAAATCCTCATCCAAGGACATTTTTCTATCACTTTTGGTGGGGGAGGGAGAGAGGGAGGAAAAAATTGATACAAGAAAGAAACATTGATGAATTGCCTTCTGCCCTGATGGGGGACGGAACCTGCAACCTAGGTGTGTGCCCTGACTGTCAACTGAGCCTGTGGACTTTTGGCTGTGGGATGATGCTCCAACCAGCTGAGTTGTGCCAGCCAAGGCTAGACCCTGGATCTTGACCATGAGTCAACTTCCCAGTGTATTATGAACTTGAGGTACTAGGTCCTATTCCCTTTCCCACACAGACAAAAGGTCCCCCAACGATGTCACAACACTAACTCTGAGAGAAGCCATCATTACAAAATATTCTTCCCACCCTCTCAGGTCTTCCAGACAATCAGCATAGAAACCCCAGATTAAAGTGGACTACGGTTAGGGTGGTTGGGACTCAGCCACAAATCCAGCCCCTGAAATTATACTTTCATTAAACCTAAGACAGAGGAATCGAACTCTCTGCTTAAGGATTCCTAGACTTTTTTTTCAAGCCTTAGTTTTAGATATGTATTTCTTTTCTATCCAGTGTCTAAGCCACAAACATTTCTTTTCTTTTCTTTTCTTTTCTTTTCTTTTCTTTAGAAAAGGTCTGTGTTCTTTAGGGAGGTATATTTATTTAGCTTTCAAGGTGTATGTTTTAGGGAAACATGGCTTCCTTAGTTTTGCCAAGAGGACTTTGATCCATCTCTAAGCAAACGTACGTACAGCACGTTCTGTGGCTGAAAAATAATGTGGATTAGGAAGTGGCTGAGGCACCACTCGCAGCCTCAGCCGTGGGCAGTCAGAGCCACATGCAAATTCCTCCTGAGAAATGTGTGTTTTACTCCTTCGTGACAAGCAGCCATTTTTTGTTGTTTCTCCAGTTTTGTTCATAAACACAAAGCCGTTCCAGTAGGTGTTGTCAGTGCTGTTGGTAATTTCAGGTTTGCCGTTAAATGTATATCTACTATAGGAAAACCACAAAGAGTAAGACAAGATGATGGAAGTGCAAAGCAGAATAGCTGAGTTCCTTCTTGTTTTCATCTTCACTCAGAGCCTGAAATATCTGCTGGCACTGTCTCTGTTGATCAAATTAACCAGATAGTTGATGCCTTGTCGTGGAACGTTGTACCAGCCTCAAGCTAAGAATGTCTTTGTGCTTTGCATAATGTGAGCATAGCTCCATGTCTTATTCATCTGCATTGTGTAGCCTTGACTACAATGAAATCTTTGGGTTGTTCACTTGGTCCAAAATTTGTTCTGATGTTTAGGAGCTCTTTTTGAGAAATAGAAGGATGATCTTAGTTGGTGATGGAGTACTCTAAAATTAGTCAAGTTCATCCAAATCTCTGTAAATACAGGCAGCACCTTGAGAAAGGAAAAAAAATGTTAAAATATAAGAGGAAAATATTGGGTAGATCTAAATAAAATTATTTTAAAAATCTTCCCTGGGTTCAACTGGATATGTAAAATATATTTTTAAAAATAGTTTTACTACCATATGAATAGAAATAAGAACTATAATATCTCTATTAATACAAAAATCATAGTTTCACTGCATTGGACTAGCATCACATTGGCTTAGCTATTGCTTTACAAAGCCACACTTTATGTGCTTGTTCTACTTATAGAATCAATGAAAGCTTAAATTAATGTCCTAGGAATGTGCCCTGTCTGAAAGCAACCTAGAGGGAAATGTGTGATTAATTGGACATGAATTACTTGTATTTTTAAAGGAGTTATGGTTTCATTCAAAATTTGCAAATATGTTTCGAGCTTAGAAAAATCAAATCCAGGGACCTTGTATTATGTCTATTTTATCTTTTAGAAATATTGGGGTTAATGACTTTAATATTTAAATTATACTTTATTCCTCTCAGGAGAACATCAAGTTCCAGGCCATTTTTTTTTTTTGCATGTACTCCGTCCTCTCCTAAATCGATATAACACAGTGATTTTTAAAAAGTTAAAATCAGAGTTAGCAGTAAATTACATTTTTTCAAAACTAGATTACATATCGGTATCCAAGTAATCCATGGCTGTATTCTTTAAAGGAAGTTCAAGTTCATATGCTTTTCCATACAGCTATGAATTGAACCAAAATGAATACTTTTAGAGCCAAAAATATGTTCACTCCAATATAAAAATGTTGAATGTGTCTTACAATCCTGTGGGATGCTGAAAATCAAAGTGTGGGAACTTACCAAAGTAAAAACTGCTGTTCCGTCTGCAGAAAGTATATGTCTGTGGAAAAAAGGTGCTTTCTCACTCAGCCACTTAAAATATCTGCATGTTCACTGAGCTCTTATTATAGTGGAAAAATCAGAAGAGCGTGCTTGCCAACGCATATGATGCTGGCATTGGAAGGATAATGCAATGTCCCTATTTTTATCTCATTTATGCATATTAATCAGGTCCTCCCGATATCTTCTGGCTAGTTCCCATCTCCAGCCATGTTGGTGTGTATTGATTTAGGTAACTACCTTCAAAGTAATTTTCTTCTCCTTACTTCCTCTCAATGTCTGAAAAAAATTAAACATTTTTGGGTCCTTTGTATTAGACCTTGGGAATACATGGTGATGAAGACAGAAATCACATCACACATATTTAAAGGATGTGAAGAGTGAGTTTTGGTGTGTGGATCCTGCTCTGTTTGGAAGCAGCACGGGCCGGACCCGGGAGCATCTGTTGGCATAGTTAGCAGCATGGGTCACTACCTGTGCTGCTCTGCATACGTCACTTCACCTTCCTGGATCCCAGCTTTCTTGCTTGTGAAGTCATTCCACAAACTAGTGCTAAACTGCTGTTTTCCACTTGGTCCTACAGCACTGTCTTTAAGCAATTTAATAGCACCTGAAGCCCTACATTAGTAGGAAGACTTACTCATCTTGGCAGCTTCCAGGGCTGGCATAGTACCCAGAACATCATAGATGCTCAGAAAACAAACAAACAAAAATACAGTGGAATCTCAGTTCTTGAACTTACTTTGTTCCAGAAGATTGAGAAGTGATTTGTTTGAAAACTGAATCACCTGAGAGACACATGACTGATCACACAGGTATCAGCACAAAAGGGCTGTCAAGTAGGGAATCAAGCCCCAAAGCTTTGTTAGACCATGGAGATTTTTTTTTCCATGAACAACTTTGTGGAGAACCAAAATGTTTGAGAACCAAGACATTTGAGAACTGAGGTTTGCCTGTATTTGTCGGATGAAGAACGTCCAATGATAAAATTCACTTATACACTTAAAAAGCAAAATCTTCTTTCCAGGTTGAAAAATCGTACATAGAGGTGATAAATAAATGAGAAGAGAGTTTCTCTGACCAGAGTCAGGAGTAACAGGCCCAAGGCCACTCTTCTTCCTCCACGTTTTTCCCTCTGTCCCAACCACAGCTGTAGTCTGGAGTTCTCTGAAAGGCCCAGACTTCTAAAAATGCACCTAAAAAAACCACTGGGTTTCATCATCTTCTAGGACTAGTCTTAGAACTGGCTAGAGTTTAAAGTTGAGTACAGTGGATAGCATTTAAAGTATTGAAATCTGATCTCCTAAATTGCATTTGAAGAATCAGTATGGTTGTGAAGTGAGTAATTTGCACAGAAGAAGTTGCTGACCAGTTGGTTTGCAGGAGACTCACTCTGTCTGCCCTCCCAGGGTGGTGGGTTTCCCAGGTCCTTTTGCTTATTTCACATGGTTTTCTAGCAGGAGGCAGGGTAATGCAACCCTGAGAATAATTGACTGCTGTCAGTTAGCCTCAAGAAGAAAGTGTGTGGCCTGACACCAAATAAAAGAGTCTTCTGCTTCTGGTTATTTTTATATGTCAAAGCTTTACAGAATGTCTTCATAGAGAAGCTCAGTTTAAATGGAAAACAGACCTTTACTTTTATCACTGCATTGTGTGCCCGCCCGATTGTAAAACGCACTTCCTTACAAACATCCTTTGTCCTCGGGACCCTGGCTCACGTGCTTCAACATTTGCGAGAGGTGTGTGTGTCAAATTGAGTATCAGTGGCCAAGGGAAATTCATAAGGATAATCAAGGATTTATATGATTGCCTTAGATCTTAAAATTTTTAGGCATTATTTAACCCATCAATCAACTTCTTATTCTGAAATACATATATATGTAAATGAGCTGGAGAAAAGGAGCTAATTTTCATGACCCTGTATTACATTTCTGCATTGCCCGGGGCAAAATTACTTATGCACATTCACACCCCAGCATCAAAACAAGTCAATATTGATTTGGCAATTATATACACTCTGAGGTCACTGCAGATACAGTTATTATAAACTAGGTAATTTTTGCATATTTCTTTTATGCAATTCATTCCACACAGCATAAGTGTGGAATAAAGTCTAAGGAATTTGTCAATTGTCTGAAAGGTTTCAAAGTCAACTTACAGTTCTGTAGTCTTCAGGATATCAGGTGTACACCACTGCATTGTTTATTGCACTGGGTTTGGGAAGACCAAGGAAACCGTATCTATGCTACTTCCACGCATCCTGCTTAGTGTGTGTGTTGAGTAAGGACTTACGTTTTGAAGGAGCAGAAATGTAAAAATTGAAGATCAGAGTTGAAATGTGTCCATGCCTTATTGAAAAATAATGATTTAATCTGAGGTCTCCATATTTGTGCTGGGCTTTTGAGTGGGGCTGAAAACTTCATTCTTTTCATTTTGAGATAGGATGTAGGTCATGTAAGGTCACTGACTCTTCTTTGTTTAAGCGTCATCCGAAAGGCCTGTCGAATGTGTAATTTAGAAGGTCTGGACAATAATAACTAAAAGCACTTGCATTCTCTTTGTTCTTGATCAACTAAGGGGTCCACTCAGAGATGATATAAGATGAGCTGTTTTGCTGGCTGATGCCCTCTCTCCTCCCTGTGTCCTCACCTGTCTACTACCTGTCCCATTCTTCTTCTCCCACATTCTTTCTCTCCTTCCACTTCCTCTCTCTCCCCCTCATGCTCCATCTGTTTCTCTCTCTCTCTCTGTTTCTGTCTCACACGCATGCATACACACACGCACAAAACAATAGATGAGTCACACACTCTACCCAACTGTCATGCCATTGGAGGGCAGGTGAGGAAATCCATCCTGAGTGTTTCATTATAAAGTAACTTCGTCTCTGTGTGATGGATGGTGACTTGGGATGACACGATAACACAGGTTGCTATTCTAAGACTGAAATGTGATCACCTGTGTTTTTACAACATTCCTTTTTTTGGTCTTAAAAATAAAAGCTTTGTGCTAAAGATTTCCCCCCCTCTTTTTTAAGTGGCCAAAGGGGTGTTTAACTCTTTGAGCCCCCTTCCCAATTAATAGCCTACCCAGGGGCAGTCCCGAAGCCAAAAAGGACGGCAGCCTTTGTAATGACAGCATGTGAGAAATAGGTTAACCACAGGCCCGTTTCAAGGCAGAAAAAAGACATGTAAAGAAAATTACTATAATAAACAACTTCCTCCACTCTTTAGCAACAGGAGATGATGGAATGGAGGGGGACCAGGTGGATGGGCACATAGATCAGCGAGATGACAGTGTGTGAGCCCCACTGACAGGGTATCACCTTGTCGTTTAGCTTCTTCCCTGTGACCCTGCTATCCAAGTTCCCCCCAGGGGAGGGAGCCGAAATGAGTGAAGATGAGCTTCAAGATAAACGCAGTGCAGAGGAATGGAGATTAGCCAAGCGGCATGGACCGAGTGAAGACGCAAGACACAGAACAGGCAAAGACCAAATGGAGGATTAATGCAGAACAGATGATATAAAACCCAGACTCCAGGGGACAATTCAGAGGTGCTTTGGCAATGCCACATCATTTGTTTGGAGAGTGCCACTTACTATTAGGAGCATAGGCCTCAGTAAATTCACAGCAAATATTTCTGTGTTGGGTGGGAGGACACTCTTTCTCTTCACTGAACTCTGAGGAATGTTGATGAGTCGAATTAGAACTGCAGTCGGGGTTCAGTGTGTCAACCGCACCTTTGAAGCTGCCTAACAGATGTGTTTGAGCTCCCGCGTCAGGGTCTCTTTGTCGCTGCCTTGTGTCAGATCCAACTCGCTCCCACATAATAGTGGCGATGATAGCTGGTCATGTTCTGCAAACTTTGCAGCAACAAGAAGGCGACAAAGGCAACTCACATTGGAGGGTTTCCAAAAATCCAGGAATGTACACAAACATGCATCCATACCACGTAAGTGTACCGGCTTCCAGAGCATTAGGCCACATTCGGTGTCATTCATGACTTCTCAGGAAGGGCCATTCTATAAAGCGTATTGTGTTTCAGTTATTAAAACTGTGATGGTTAAATAATACATCTAAATAAACACAGGGGAAAATGGATTTAGGAGATTAAAAATCATGGATGTTTAAATCACATATTAGCATGTTCTAGAAATCAAACATTCAGGGTTTGAACCCTGTAAATGGCGTATAGCATGCTCTTGAGTCCTAGTAATAAAATATTTTCAATAGTTGCCCTGGCTGTTGTGGCTCAGTGGATTGAGCACTGACCTGTAAACCAAAGGGTCACTGGTTCGATTCCCAGTCATGGCACATGCCGGGGTTGCGTGCCAGGTCCCCAGTAGGGGACACATAAAAGGCAACCACACCTTGATGTTTCTCTCCCTCTTTTTCTCTTTCTCTCCCCCTCTCTAAAAACAAATAAAATCTTTAAAAAAATCTTTTCAACAGTTGATAGAGTTTTTAGTATTTTAAGTTAGAATCCTAGACATTGTGTTTCCCAGCTGGGGAGGCAATGTCACAAGAGTTAAAAGATGTTGAGTTTTGGAGTCAGGCAATATTAGAGACTCGAGTCCATTGCTTCTGTTTACTAGCTTTGGGGTCCTGTGTATTGGTTTATTCATGTATGAATATTAATAGCCCTGTACCTTCTTCATAATGTTATCAAATTTACATGAGATCATGCATGTGCAACACTTGGCCTGGCATACAGTAAGTTCTGCTATTAGTATTTTGTAAGCCATCAAATGTATTACTAAAGACAAGAATCAAGCTTTCCAGCATGCATTAAATAAAAAGCCAGTCTTTTCAGCCTGTCCATAACTCTTTGATTTCCATGGGAGAATTAGGACAATCTCTTAAAAAAAAAAAGCCTAAATAATGAAACGAATACAAAGCTGGTTGAAGTCACTTATAGTTTTAACATTAAAAATTAAACATGAGAGCAAAAGAAAGAAGGCTGCTTACCCAGGATTACTCAATGTAACCTTTGTTTTAACTCTGTGTGCCCAAATCAGAAACTGCACCCCTGCCGTTCAGAGGGCCATTGGTAGAGTCCAGCCACTGCAACCACCCCCCCCCCCCGCCTGTCTGTGGTTTTCCAACTTAAGAAGCTGTAAATTTTATAACTCTGCACCCTGTGGTCAAAGCTGCTGAGTGTTGTGTCTGAAGTCAGGTGGTTCATGTGTTAGAGGTAGACATTAAACAGTTCTACTGAGGACCTGGAAGCACTTAGGGAGGTTGCTTGCCAGCTGTAAATTAGAGACCCAATGCCAGTTGGCTGGAAAATTCTCTGGACTAAGACCAGTTAAGTAGACTGAATCGCTGGCGGTCTTTCCAAATTTGTGCGTTGAACAGCATGGCTATACAGCCTGACATGCCGTGTGGGGTGGCTCGGGATGGCCTTGCACCATGGCAGAGGCTGGGGAGGGGCCCTGTGACATTCTTGTGACCTACAGGGCATTTGTCTTTTCTACTAGTGCTGAGAAAAGTTACTGACTGCTCCCTGACAGAGTCACTGAAAATGTTCTGAAATAGATGTGAGTGGTGGGGATTATTTTCAAATTATGTACTGCCCCAGGTGTGTCGTTCCTCAGCATTCCCAGAGGCAGTTAGAATCTCAGCCCTGTGGTCGTCGTACATCATCCCCAGCCCTCCTGCTTCCCACATTCTGGTGGGACAGACTGACTGTGGTTGAGGTGATGGTCATGGTCATTCTGAGGTACGTTAGGGGCTATAGTCTTTATCCAGGAAGAGGGGGCGAAGGTGTCATTAGACCACAGTGCTATTTGGAATGTGGAAACTGTTAAATGGTGTCTCAAAGCTGCTGCAGGTGAGAAAGCCTCCTCCTAAAGGCTGGGCAGAGCTGATTTCATGGGTGTGAGCCCTGCGGGGTCAGTCTCACAGGGCCTCACACTCAGGTGGGCTCTGTGTTGGGTTGAAAGCTCTGCTGTCACCAACATGAAATTCTTTTAATTTGTTGATTTTAGAGTGATGTGTAACAAAACATCTCTTTGTTGTTTCACTTACTTATTACACATTCATTGGTTGACTCTTGTATATGCCCTGATCAGAGATCAAACCCACAAGCTTGGTTTATGGGGACGATGCACCAACCAACCGAAGCACCTGGCAAAAGCCACCGACTTGAAATTCTTAATCATTTTTTAAATAAGGGGCCTTGTGTTTTCATTTTTGCCCCAAGCCCCAGAAATTCTATGGCCATTCCTGACTGTAGGATTGACTTTTTTGTTGAAGTGCAGTCACTTTGAGAATCTGTATTCTATTCACCAGATGGACAGTCTATTTCCAAAGGAAAGAGTAAAGAGATTGTAAGTAAGAGATTAAAAGTAAGAGACTAGATCACCCCTGTGTATTCTGTTCTTGGTCACTTTCCCCCTCAATACGAGGTAAAGAAAAAGACAGAAATGTACTTCAATTATCATCGAGAAGCAAACCCTGGTATGACTGGCAAATGTTCATCTTTTATATATTTGGTCTTGGCATCTATTTGTTTAAATAATCACTATTTTTGAAAGGATTTGAGGAGGGGTTGCTAAGGTAAATTCCTAAGCCAGCTTTCTGCTAGTCCATACAAATACTCTCCCTCAGCGCACGTGACCACACGCCCACTCTGCAGGCGAGTTGGCAGCTGCCCGGACATCACAGTCAGGCCTTGAGTCATCGAGTTTCTAAGAGTTGAGAGACTTTTCTTCATTTATGCATTCATTGAATGCATTAATATGTTCAACGAATTATAAACAATGTATTCTTTATGCCTTTGGCTATAAAACTATAGTAGTAATACAATGATATCCAGCTCTATGTATTTTACAAGGTAGTAATTTAAAGTTGCATAATCTGTGAACCATTACAGTAAATTGTGTAAGTTATTTCCCTTCTCACTTTGGCTGGGTAAGTAAACTTCTTATTACCTTGATAATACGAAATGGATTAGTTGCCTTCTTGCTACTAAGTATTGTTTGCTACCTTTGTTAATTTTTGCTCAATCATTTTACTTTTCAGGGGATTTTTAAGCTATGAGTGAAAGCCTGTGGGAAACTCAATGTAAAAGTTTGTCCTTTTGAGAGGAATAGAAATTCTCAAAGAAGACTTAACTTCTATATTGTTGTCTTGTGGCCTTTTTTGCTGAAGTCATTCACCAAAATTCACTGATAGCCACAAAGCTGCTTCGGGTGTGTGGTCCCCTCCTCCGGTCTCATAGCAGCCATTTGATTTTTCTGGGCAGGTTTATGGTGCTTTGTCTTTAACCTCTTAAGTCACTGTCCCTGGGTTGTTGTGGTGTGGACGTGCCTCATCCCCCACCTCCACTGGAGAGTGGGCCTGGCCTCTGGAACAGAGTGCCCTGACTGTGGACATCAGACGAGGTGGTAAGGGTGCAGCTGCCTCCACAGGCAAAGGGGCACATGGATTTGAGATATGTTGGAGGCAAAGACAACACCATTTCCTGGTTGATTAGCTGTGAAGGATGAGAAAATGGGAGGCAGTCAAAACACTGCCAGCTTTTAACTTTGGCCTAAACAGTCAGAAGGACTGAGTTGCCATTTTATGAACCTAGAGAGAAAATCCAGAGTTCTGTGTGGGACGCTGACACACCTTTTAAACATTCAAGTACAGAGGCCAGGTCGGCAGTTGACTATGTGAATGTGGAGTCAGAAAACAGGTTTCGTCTATAGCTGTATTGTTCAGTATGGTAGCCACTACCCATGCATGGAGGAGTTTGCGTCTTAAGGAATTAAAATGTGAAGTTTTGCTCTTCAGTCACACTAGTATGCTAGTGCTCAGTAGCCGTACAAGGCTTGTGGCTCCCACGTGGAACAGCACAGCATGTTATCATCACTGCAGAAAGTTCTATTGGAAAGCACTAGTGCAGTGTTATGGATTTGGGTGGTCAACAGGGTGATTGGATTTAAAACCACAGGACTAGTGCAATCACCTAGAGAGGTGAGTATAGAAAAGAGCAGGGTCAAGAGGCTGGAGATCACTTTGATATTGAGTAGCTAGGACATAAGAAGGATTCAGCAAAAGAGACTAGAAATGAAGTCAGTGAGTCAGGAAAAGAACTGAGAAAATGGGTTTCTGGTGACTAAGGAAGGAGGAAGTGATTGACTGTATCCGATGCTGCCTATTGGTTGAGTAAGACAAGGCCACTCAGCTATTGAACATCACCAGGCATTCTTGAGGGAGCACTTTCAGTGATGTGGTGGGGAAGGGTACCGAATGGAGAAGCAGCATGGGATGATGAGGAACGATATGGAGACAATACGGAGAAAAGGCAGCTCTTGTAGGAATTTTTGCAATAAAGGGAAAAAGGTGGGACAGGAGCTGTAGGGATATATGGAGATAATTTTTTTCTTAAGATGAGAACTATAATAGCACATTTGGATACGTGAAGGGAATGATCCAATCGATGGGGTAATTTAAGGCTCGAGAAAGAGAGGGCAACTGTAGTAGCAGAGTCCTGGAGCAGGCAAGGGAAGGTGGGGTCCGGCGCCTGAGGACAACCTGGACTAACCCCAGAGTCAGGAGAAGGCATCCTGGGTAACAGGAGAGGGACAGATGCAGGAACAGGTTGGACGTGGGGAGAACATCTAAGTTATTTTATTAACGGTAAGATATTTTGATGGTTTTTTTATAGTTGGCTTTACTGGATACCTGGGGAACCATGACATCTTGATGGTTCTGTTTGTTCAATAGTGATGGCACTTTGATCTTCACAGTCTAATCTTTTTTCTTAAATGCATCCTGCTATTCACAGCAACATTTAAAAACATTTTACAGTGAAGCATATGACACCTATCATTTAAGTTCTACAATCTGTCTAAAAGATGAAAGTAGAATGTATTTAAATGCCCTTTGAAGATGTATTAAACTACTGTTAAATCACCAGAATTTAAGTCCTTAACATCCCCAAAGCAAGAACTAATGTTTAATTTTCTTTGCATTTCCACTAGGGATCACTTTCCCTTATGGCAGGAGAAGTCAGGATTTAGTTTGAAGGGGGGAAATGGGTGGTTCTAGGAAGAGGAGATAAGTGAGTGGATGTCTTTATCACACTTACACTTGAACATACCTTCCTTACATGTATGTGTGATGTAACTCCACTGCATTGCAATGCCACCCTGCCTCATGAGCCTTAGCTCACTCCAACTTCTGTGCAGTTTGTTTGTATTTAACTACGTGTATGTGTGGTGCATGAACTACAATATCTTCTGGTCTACAAGATTTCTGCATTCCTACTACATAAAGAAAATAGCAACCCAAAGTGTTGTGTTGGAGATACTGCTTTAATTGAAGGAGAAATTCAGTTGAGAAATCATTGATCATCAAGATTCTTCTGAATGTAAAAATTCCCTCAAAAGTCTAGTCTGTGGAAAAATTTCTGAAGTATCTGTTTACTTAACAGCACATGAAGACATTTACAGAAACACTTCAAAACTCTGAAATAAGGCCCTGGCTGGTGTAGCTCAGTGGATTGAGTGCTGTCCTGCTAACCAAAGGGTTTCTGGTTCAATTCCCGGTCAGGGCACATGCCTGGGTTGCGGGCCAGGTCCCCAGTAGGGGGCACATGAGAAGCAACCACACAGTGATGTTTCTCTCTCTCTCTTTCTCCCTTCCTACCCCTCTCTAAAAAAAAGTATATAAATAAAATCCTTCAAAAAATCTCAAATAAGGATCAAATAAGGAAAGAATGCTATTTATTCAAAATGTATGACATGTTTAGCATAATTAAACACATGGATTTTAAGAACAGTTGTATGATTTAGCTGCAAAAATAAGAAAAGCAAAGACTGACTAGATCCTCAGAATGAAACAGCCCCTAGGACCTCAAGTTTAAGAAGGTTTTTTGTTGGTGAGAATTTGGCATTTGTCTGTCTCAGTGATGGTACTTGTTTGCTGTTTTTATTTTTGTGTTGGATGGGGATGGGAGAGCAAGACCCATTTGTGAACATTCGGTTGTTTCTGGGAGGCCCTAAGATTTGTTTTGTCGTGTTTTTATTAAACAAGTGATGTCCACACCATGGAGTGTTTCAAGTAAGCCTTTATATTCCTGGGTACGTTTAGGGAAGCGGCGAAGTGGAAAGCATTCGGTAGCGTCCTCAGGGGTGGGCCGGTATGACAGAGGTCCTTGAACAGCCGCCACCCCCAACTTTAGTTGAGGTGGGATCCCAGCAGACAGAGAGAGAGCCAGCAGAGGTTTCTATTTTTAAGTGGAAGTCTGCTTTGCTTCTTGAGCATGGATGCCCAGTTCTGGTGGTAAAGAATTTTCCATAAGACTCTGGGGCAGAGACAAGCAGCTATTTATATTCATGCACTGAGCTTGAAAGGAGAGAGTTAAGAAAAGAGAGAATCGGGAAAAGGGGCAAAGAATGTTCTTCCACACCAAAAACAAGGACATGTATTGCGGTGTTGAAATGCATTTTGTTGGGGGTCCTAAGTTCTGCTTTAAACTCATTCAGTAGTCACCTGTGTGATCTTGTACAAGGTCTTCTCAGGTTTGGGTTTTTTTTACCATGAGAATATAGGCAGCTATATTATAAAGTGGTTGGAGGAATGTTTTGAGATAATGCTTAGCAAAAATTCAGCAGGGTGCCAGGTGCCTAGAATGTGCCAGTAAATGATTGCTCTCATCTAGTAGTCAGATCTTATAGAACCAGATTTATCCTAAGACCTTGCCCTTTTAAGATATATATATATAACCAACCCCTACTTCTGATCGTATTTCTTTTTGCCTTAATCTGCTGCTCACCCTGGTACACAGTGAACAGACACGTTCTCTCTAAGACCTCCAATTGTAACCTTCTTTCCTTCAGTATAATGTTTAAAAAAAGTTTGGTTTATTAATGCAATTCCTTTTTATTAAAACTATGCCTCACATTGAGAGTTGTGGGCTTATGGCAAATGTCAAGTCACGTTTCCCTGTGCAGCATTTATCTTCATCCCAGATTCGATGATGTGACAGTGCACGTTGCAAAGTGTCATGGGAAACTTTAGGTCAACAGGCTTGGGAACAATGATGTGAACCAACTTTAAGGTCAAAATGTCATGCAAATATCTTTAAAATGTGCAGGGAGCTCTCTGGAATTCCAGGGTCTGACCTGTATCTTGACCTGTGATGTGTCTTACGCTGTGCAGGTTCTGATGCAAGGCAAAAACCCAGGGATAGCTTGGAAGTACGCCCTGCCCAAGGCTGCGAACGGGACGCAGTCGGCCGCGAAAAGACCCGTCCACGCCTGGAGCACAGTGCGGTCCGAGTGCTCCGCCTCCTGCGGCGGAGGTTCGCTCATATCTTTGCTCCATCCTCCAAGTCTCTTCTCCAAACAGGTTCTTTCGCCCCAGGACTCTTTAAACTGTGTGGTTTGAATAAGCAACAAAAGAACTGTCTCTTATGGGAACCATCACTCTGAAAAGCAAATATTATTGTACTGCTTGAGTATTTTCCTATGTAGCAAGGAAGCGATTCTCACAAAACTCAAGTCAGCCACAACCAGGAATCAGAGTCACCCATCAGAACCTTCTGGGGGAAATACACAGGGTGCAGCAGAAGGAAGGCCTGCTTGAGTGTGGTTGGTAATAATGTGGGTGTCATAATTTATAGTTTTAACTTGAACATTTCACCTAAAATGGCATGTGGTGTGCTTAAGTGTGATATTGTTAGGTTACAGAATTACATGCATATGATTTTGTGTTAAAAGATTTTATAATAAAATATGGGGCATCACTTCTGCTGGACCCTGTAAAAAGTCTGTGAATATAAGAATATCTACATATGTATTTGTATATTTAAAACATTTTTTTGTAGCCCACAGTTTAGTTTCCCCATGCCATGACTTCTCTGTTGTAAACTGCCCACGGGGGCTTAGAAAGGCAGGGCCCTGACAAGGAAGTCGTCAGACGGCTCTGGTAGGTGGGTCCTGTGCCCCACCATCTCCTCAGGGGTGAGGTCAGCATTCCTCCAAAGGGAAGTGGATTAGCTCTGAGAAATAACCCTTGTAAGGAGAAAAACCAGTTATCCTCTCAGCAAGTAGAAGCTGACATTTTATGGAGATCCAAAAACATACACATTTGCTTGTTAGGCAAATTTTGTCATGCTTGGGAAGAGGGACAAAAGTCCATAAAGAGGCCCATGAAAACAAAGCACAAAGGTTGGTCACTCCTTTCCTCTGTCCAGAGCGTCTGGTGACATTGGGTCCCCTAACTCTCTCTGTCCCACTTAGCGAAATGGGGTATCTTGGAAGCAGAGACAGAGCAGGAATATAGAAAATGAAGAAATTCTTATGTCTGTAAGGCCTGTTCTCCAGGAATTCATGGTAATTAATGAAATATGAGGAAATACTTCTTTTTAAAAATCTTTAATTTAAAAGCAATACAGTTTTAGCAATAAACATTTTAAAGGGAATATGCTAAAAAAAGAAAAATAATCTCCCATAATCCCTTAATTATCGCTGGCCAATGTGAAATACTTTGGTCTGTATCATTCTATTCTTTATATTATGCAAACAAAAAAATGCATGTGTTTGACCTACTTGAACACAGGCATCGGTATTGTTTTGTCTGTTTTTCTTACAGAACAGACACCATGCTATAGACCCATGATTTTCACCCTGTGTCATACCCTGGCAAACACTAAATGGATTAAATTCTGTGGCACAGGGAAAAATATACTGTTTTGCTATTCTGACAAAAAATAGGTATACTTTAGATTCACTCACACCAGACAGCTGTTGTTGTGTTGGCTGTTGTCTTTTATTTGACAATCTAAGGGAAGGAGGTCAGTACCCTGATTAGATAGTCTAGTATTGCATGTTTTAAAAAAAATTTGTAGCACACTGGTTGGAAATAGTTGCTATAGACATATCTTTATCCTTTTTTACTGAATTTTGGAGCAGGAACAGTTTTTCCTATATCAAGGGTTCTTTCAGATCATTTGCAATAACTCCCTGGTGTTCCAGAGGGAGCACAGGTCCTTGGAAGGAGAGAGATTCAACCATTTTCCATTTATAGGGAATGAATCCAGCCAAAGGGAGGATGGTGGAGAAGTGCATTATGAGATTCCCTCTTGCCTCGATTTAGCAATCCAGTCACATGACTCACAGGTCACATTGTGTCCAAGGCATGTGAGAAGAAGTAAGTTCTCTGGAAGTAAACTCTTGACATTAGGGAATCCCTGTGTGGTTTTGTTAAGTGCCTCCTGAAGGCAAATCCACTTCCACCTACCTGTAATAGCAGGGGTGACCTTTCATTGCTTCTTAAGGAAAAGCACCATGTAAGTATAAACAATTCAGAGAGGAGGCAGAATTCCTATTCGGGGAGCTGACAGACATTCACAAAATTTGTGTCTCTGATGAGAAGTCCTTAAATGGCACTGCAAGTAAGGCATAGGATGCCACTAAGACAGAAAGCCAGAATCCTAGCTGACAGGTACAAATATGTACGTGTTCAGTGAGCTCCTCTCTTTGCTTATATACATGTCATACTCTATGGAAATAGAGGATGCTGCATGGAAAGGCAGAATCTCAGAGCTTCTGCCCATGATTCACTGATGGTTTTTCTTTGAAGAATTCTTTCCACTGGATGTGTGCAGTGGAGTTACAGTCAATGGGATGTTCCCCTTATGGCTTCCCTGTGTTCAAAAGCCTGTGTGTGTCACTGTGTGGCTCTAGACCCCACAGCAGTTTTGACAATGAAGAAGCTACATCTGAAAATTATTAAGATGTGAAAACACGTGCTATTATCTTGGGGGGGGGCAGGAATAGGATCAAACGAGTTGCAGATTTTATCAAAAGGAGGCCTTCTCACACAGTAATTGGATTCCGCAGCTTAAGTAACGTATCAAAGCCCCGGTAAGTCAGAAGCTAAATTTGGAAACGAAATTGAATTGGTTACCAGTAATTTTAACTTTGTGACTTTTGATGTCTTATTAGGTTACATAAGTGTAAAGGCCATTTGCTTACGAGATCAAAATACTCAAGTCAATTCCTCACTCTGCAATGCAAGAACGAAGCCAGCAACCGAACCCAAAGTATGCAATGCTTTCTCCTGCCCTGCCTAGTAAGTTATCTGGAATGTCTTTCTGGTTATATTTGTACTTTATATGCCTCTGTTGTTGCTATGAAATCATTAAAACCCATAAGGTCAATGCTTCTGACCAAAAGTGTTGTTAAGATAGATGGAATCCCCAGAAAGGTAACAAATGAAAGAAGGTAGTGGAGATTCAAATATACAACTTGAAAAACACAAATTTGTTTTAGACATTCATTTAACTCTGCCTGTGCAAACCTAACCTTGGGATATAAAAGTGTTTTTTTATTTTTTAACCTTTACATAGACACTCCTCTTCTCTGCACTAGATCAAATAGATATTTAAATAACACAGATAACTGTATTAGTTAAATTTCCATGTGGTTGTGTGTTTAACTTTTGTATAGTTGTCCAAGAATTTAAAAATTATAATACTATGCAGACCATGAAACCCCAAACACAAATTACACAGTAGCAAGATGCAGATTAAAAAGACAGGGTGAGAGGCCAAGTGGTATTCCACTTCTGATGGTGGGAACCTCTGGGGAGCTCCGTGGGTTTGGTTTTGGATGGATTTTAGCCACACTATTGTTTGAACAATAATTTGAAGTGATCTTTCTTCCTAGCCATATGGAGTCTTTTCTTGTGCAACTTATCTCCTGCCAAATGTATTTATATAGAATTGACAGAGTTTTTTCAAAAGCAACATTTGTTCACTAACATTTCAGACCATCTTAATAAGCAGTGTTTGCTTTGTGGTAAGGCAGTGATATCACACAGTCTTTTTGTACACACACATGTATTTTGTCCTTATAAATAGGGCATTGGCCATAATTGTCTGGGGCTGTAGCTACCCACCAATCCCACAGGCCCAATTGTCAGCCCAGTCTTTCTCTTAGAGTCTGGAGCCAGCTATATCCTAAATACATGAAACAGAAATTTGGGGGGCTTTCATGAATTTTCCCCTTTTGCTAAGAAACCCGTGTTCTAAGGAACACATGTCTCCACGATGTGGCTACCAGACAGTCGTTGGCCGTTGTGGAGTGGTTTCTCCTTTAGGTGGTAGGTGTGTGTGTGTACATGTAGAAATTGTATGCTTGAATGGCAAGCTGGGGTTTTATTTCAGACCTCCTCCTCATTGTCACAGGTTATCTAGCCAGCCACAGAAAGGGGCCCCACTTACATACACGTGCATGAAAAGGGAGAGAGCCGAGGTCCTGTCCAACCCCTAGGACCTGCCGGGAACTCCATGTAGAACCAGCACCCTGAGGAGTAACAGGTTCACTGGTTATTTAAAAGCAGATGCGCCCCTTGCTGTGACTGCCAAGTCGTGATGGCGAAAGGGCAGGGTCTTTCCTTGTCTTCTTTCTTCGCCGCCCTGTTACTCACATCTCATTACTTTCTGTCGAAATCAAAGGGACTCATGGGGATAGTCTTCCCTAGGGAGATCCTAGAACTTTAAAGTTTAGACTCAGACTGTTGGAGCTGGAAGGACAAAGAAAGGAATCTGAGCCAGCTCCACTCTCTTCCCACGTAGCTGTTACGCCACGTGTGGGCCTCTCTGTAAGCCGGCTTTGAGCCGAGCACTGGGATGTGGAAATGACTTGCTTGTAGCTCTTGCCACTGAGCTCTTGCAGCTCAGTGAACCTACAACCAAATGGAGCAGGCAGATGCGTAAAGAAGTCATGGAGATGTGGTGAGAGACACACTGTAAGAAGAGGTCATGTAAGAAGAGGTCATATAAAAGATCAGTGAGTGGGAAACGAACACTGTAGGGGTCTGGGCTGTGAGGAAGGGCGCAGGGAAGGAGGCCAGGTGTGGGCACCATGCCTGCCATGCACAAAGTTCATGCGTGTTATGCTTTTCCCGCTGCTTCTACAAAGTCATCATCTTAGCCACATAAAGGAAGGAAACTTGAATAGGAAAGAAACTTGGTAGACAAAATGCCATTTTTATAGAAGTGTTAAAGCTACTGATTTCATAATATGTTTTCTTTATGTCTTATTATAAAATCAAATAATTATACAAATGTAGAAATGCTTTACTTGACATAGTCTTTCTTTAGGTAAGATAATATGGACTATGGGGTGGTTTAGAGCACACATAATCCTAAATCCACATGCTAAGTTCTCTGGACTACAGGTCTTTAATTTCACACATCAGGCTTGTGCAGAAACCAGAGGAAAAAAATTATAGGGCTAGGGAAGGTGAGAGAAATGCAAAGATATAATGAAAGCATATTTGTGACATTTTATTTCTTAAAATGATACTGAGAATATTGGTCGATCAAGCTGAGTTTTAGGCATTTCTCTGGCTCCAGTGATTACTGATCAATATCTGATAGGTCTTCTTAACTCTAGGTCTTCAAATCATAGAATTTCAGTTAATCAAAGTAGTTATTGAAAAGGATTAATAGTTTCGGTTGATTGGCCTTCAAATAGAATCCAAGGCTCAGACTGCCGTGGAAAAAGGTGGTCCGGCAATTTTTAAATAAAGAATGCAAGGTTACATCTCTAACTCATCAGTAAATTTTAAGACTAACAAGAGAATTAGGTGGTGGAATTGCCTGCTTAGAAATGTCCTCTGTGAGACCTCCCCTGAATGCACCCCTCCACCCTACACATATGCCCACCATGGATCACTCCTCCACGAACCTCACTGTTGTAGTTTATATTAACTAAGATTGTGGTGGTTACCGGAAAGTGTTGTCTTTATTTGTTAGCGTATCTGCCTCGTCAGGGTGTTGTAGGCTTCTTAATGGAAAGAACACTGCCTCATTCCTTTTTCCAACCCTGATACCTAGGAGAGTGCCTGGCGCGAAGTTAGGATCCCAAGAAATTTGGCTGAATGAATGGGTGGCTTAGATTCCCAAGTGGCACATGTTTCTTCCCCGGGAAGGGCAGGAATGTATTTTTCCCCAGAATTTTGTGGTGACTGAATGTGACACCCAATGGCTGGGCCGTATTAGTGAGAGCTTCAAAATCTGTAAAAAAAGAATTAGTAGGAATCTCCCTTATTGCTCCTAAAATTGACCTAAGGCTTTCATCAGGTGGTTAATGTTTCACAGCAACTGCTTTGGAAGGCACGAGCCCAAGTCTGAGCTTTATTGGAGTAATTTTGCTTTTCCTTGACAGCTGGAGGCCGGGCGAGTGGAGTGTGTGCAGCCGGCCGTGTGCGGGGGGCCAGCAGAGCCGGAAAATCCAATGTGTCCAGAAGCAGCCCTTCCTGAAGGAGGCGGCCGTGCTGCACTCTCTCTGCCCAGTGAGCACACCCACCCAAGTGCAAGTCTGCAACAGCCACGCCTGCCCCCCAGAGTGGATCTCCGGGCCCTGGTCCCAGGTAGCTGCGAGTTGTGGGTCTTGTTCCTCATGGAAAATGACAGCAACAAAGATACAGGTGGCGTCTCTGCTTCCCAAGAGGCTGTCAGCTGGTTTCACACCTTCTTGAGGGCTACGCTGAGTTCATGTGAGGGACATTGTCATTGTCATTTTCGGTGATTCTCACGCAACCCGCCATTTGGGAATCCTTAGAAGTCCAGAAGTTAGTGCAGAGTGGGGGGGCCATGGGGCTGCACTGGTATAGAAGCACAGAAAGACAGCGTTCGAATGCCAGAGCATTGGCTGGTGGGACCGGCGACTGAATTCGCTGAAGCAAATGGAAAAGACAGATACAAAGGGTGAGGCATAAAAAGGGGATTTTACTGTTGCTTCAATGAAAGGGGGGGTTGAAAGAATACAGAGAGGAGTTGGGCCTAAAGTTTGCTTTTGTCACCAACTCCCAGTGAAATGTCAAGTTATAAAGTTGGAAGAAGCATAGAGCTACCTGTCATTTACAACTCAGAGGTTCTCAAATGAGCTTGCCCCCAGGGAGGCACTAGGTAGTGCCAGGAGACCTGTTTCATTGGCACAGCGAGTGGGGGATAGGTGCCGCTGGTGAGGGAAACACCCCACAACGGACTGGACTGCTCCCCAGCACAAGAATTGCCTGGTCCGAATGGTGCCCAGGGTGAGAACTCTGCTCTGTAACTGCCCAGCCTCTGCTGAACCACCGATGGTGAGACAATTTGAGGGAATAATACAATTTTGGGGGTTGTATTGCCTGAACCGTGAGGCCAGTGGCAGCCCTGGGCCCCATTTCCGCCCTGCCCTCCTGCAGGGTGCCTACTGGCATGGAGGGCATTTCTATCAGATTCAGTTTAACAGGGCACTACTATGTCCCAAACAGAGGTCAGGACAAGGTTCTGCTTTGCTTTTTAAGTGATAGAACAATATGAAAAATGTTTTTAAATGTAAAGAGTGTATCTGTTAAGGGAATAAGGAGTTGGTGGTGGGGAGAAACATCTAGCATGCTTACGTGTCCTTTAAAATGAGGGCATGTGTTCCTTTATCGCAGACGCAAATCCAAGTCGTGCATGGCATTGAGTAGGGTCTCTGTCTGCAACTAGGAGTTCTAATTTACCAAAGGACAATTCAGAGGGCTGTTCTAGCCAAATGTGCGTGGTGGGTGTGGCGAAAGGAGCTGGGTGTTCGGAGAATCAACTAAGGACTCCAGCGAGAGAAGGGGCCTTAGTGCACGGTGTTTACTCCGAATTTCACATGGAAATATTTTGAGGGAGTATTTTTCTTTAATCCTTTTTTTTTACTACTAAAAGCAACTGTACCTGAGAACCTGAAAATCATTTGAAATGAGAATGCCAACGGCATTTTTTCCCCATCTCCAGTGTTCCAAGACCTGTGGACGAGGCATGAGGAAACGGACGGTGCTGTGCAGGGGCGCCTCCATGGCTGAGGGCCTCCCGGACAGCCTGTGCGCCCGCGCCCCCAGGCCGGAGTCGCAGGAGGGCTGTGTCCTGGGTCGGTGCCCAAAGAACAGCCGGCTGCAGTGGGCCGCCTCTTCGTGGAGTGAGGTAAGAGCCCCGATGTACTGCTAGGTGTGGCGGTGTGGCTGCTGCTGTTCACGCCCAGCTTCTGCACTGCCACCAGATGCTTGGAGCTGCTTTCCATTCAACACGTGTGTGCCAGGTACCTTCAGGTCACTCCTCCTTCCTGCCTGCCTTCTTCATTAAAGATTGGTGAAGCGGCTATCACCCTGATTGGGCAGTGGAGGCGCAGAAACATGGGTCGGGGTGCGGAGTGCCCTGATGGGGTCTGTCACTCCGCAGGGCGGTCAAGGTCCACCCAGCCCAACATGGGGAGAAAGCCTTGTCAGTGGAGACTTTCCAGGGAGTGCAGGCCTGAAGGATGAGCAGGAATGGGACAGAGGTGGGGCTGGGGAGAGCCTGTTCCAGTCCAAGGGTGGACACGATGCAGGGGACACGAGGGAACACACTCAGTGAGGAGGCATCAGGTGTGCGCAGGAGCTGCCAAGGTCACCAGGGACAGAGCGGAAGGGCCTCAGGTGATGTATCCTAGAAATGTGCCCTATAGACAGACATTAGGGGCCAATTAACATGGAAGTGAAGGAGTGGAACAGGCAGGTTCTCATGTCAGAGAGAAGGGGTGAGGTGCAAAACAGGCAGAGGCTGGAGAGGCGCCTGCACAGCTATAACAGTACTTCAGACTGAAGGTGAAAGGGGGTGGAGAGAAGCAGCATCTCATTCTGTTTTATGGTGCTGGTGAGTTCTGTGACGCTGGCTTTTTCACCTGTAATGTGAGGGACCTGGTGCCAGAGTTGTATGGTCCTTCGAATTCCACGCGGATGGTATGTCCTCAGGTTGGAACCCGTCTGCTCTGCACACTTACGCCTCCTTTTCTGGCTCCTAGTGTTCCGCGACCTGTGGTTTGGGTGTGAGGAAGAGGGAGCTGAAATGCAGTGAGAAGACCTTCCAGGGAAAGCTGATAACTTTCCCGGAGAGAAGGTGCCGCAACATTAAGAAGCCAAACCTGGACTTGGAAGAAACCTGCAACCGAGGGGCCTGTCCAGGGTACAGTGTGGCAGCTGGATGGTATTCATCGCCATGGCAACAGGCGAGTGCACACACATTTATGAGGTTTCTATTTAAGTGAGACTCAAAAGGAGGCAGTCCACCAGGGGCTGCTGATAGATACCGGTCCACAGGTACAAAATACAGGGCTTACGTTCTTTGGCCCACCCACCACCTGTGTGGCCTGAAAGGTTACAGAATCTGTGGACCTCAGTTTTCACATCTAAAGCAGTGAGAAGATATCTTGCAAGGTTTTTTTTCTTCAGTAAATAAGGTAATACAAAGCACTTAGTACCTGGCTTGTCACATAGTGCTAATGTTCGCATTTGTCGCTGCTATTAAATCTACTGCTAGAGTCATCTGCCTTCTAAAAGTCAGTCTTGACTCATTTGGTTCTTATGTTTCCAAATAATATTATAATAATAGTCAACGTTTGTCAAGCCACTGCTATACACTGTGTTAAATGCTTTTATATGCATTCGCTCTTCTCTCACTTCACCCTTTTAATAGTCTCATTGTGGATATTGTTGTCCCTATTTTGTAGATGAGGCAGCAAAAGCTCAGAGTTAGGCAGTTCAGCCAAGGACCCCCAGCTTTTTCACCTCATTATACGTCATGCCACCCTTTTTCTCAGAAGACTTAGGTGAAGTGTTGGTCATGTCAGTTGGTGCTTATCGGTAGGAGTATGTGGTGCTGTCTGAGAGAACAGTACGTCCTCAGGAATCCAAAGCTGCCTTTTGGTCCACGCAGCATTTCAGCCAATGGTGGTGCACAGCTGTGCAAAGAACTCAGTCAAGATGCTGCCCACAGCTCTCTGTGAAGTGTAGGGTTGGGCAAGGACCCGTGTGTCTGTGTTTTTATCCACACACTTTCCTGCATAGTTATATACACATGTGCATATGTGTTGTAAGTACACATGTATGTATGCAGTTGACCCTCGGACAACATGGCTTTGAATTGTACAGGCCCACGCACACGTGGATCTTTTCAATAATTACTAGAAGTGTATTTTCTCTTCCTTATGATTTTCTTCATAACATTTTTCTCTGGCTGACTTTATCATAAGAATTCAGTATACATACATATAACTAAAGTACCTATTAATTGACTGTGTTATCAGTAAAGCTTCTGGTCAACAGTTGGCTATTAGTAGTTAAGTTTTGAGGAGAGTAAAAATTATACATGGATTTTCAACTGCATGGGGTATGGACACCCTGAACCTAGGCTGTTCCATAGTCAGCTGTGTGTGTGAGAGAGAGAGAGAGAGACAGTCTGGGAAGTGTACCCGGAGAAAGGAAATCAGCATGATGCTCTCTCTCCAGATCAGTGGGCACTGTATCTGTGTGCTTCCCTGTGTCCCAGGTGCAATACCTACAGCTATGGACTGCTTTTTAAAATTTTTATCATTTCATTCATTTAACAGATTTGGAAATTGACTTTTGTATGATTATGTAGATCAGTAAAGCATCACCAGCATGCCAAATCTGTGCCCCTACCTGTTTGTGCTACTAATGGCCCATGAAAGTTAAATGATAATATAGTGAAATTTAAAAAGCAAAATAAAAGCTAATCAATTTAAAGGGCTTTTCCCCTGACAATATTTTCTTATTTATTCTTTTGTTATGAAATCTTTGTTATTTTGTTCAGAAACACATGAAAACGTAAGGATGCTAACAGCCCTTGTCAGTCATTTATTTTTTAGGAAAACACTAAGTGGACAGTAATAACGCTGACCACGGAAAGCAGCGTATCCACCGTGCTAACTAGGAACTCGGCTGGGCACTGAGGGCTTGGTTCCAGAGCCTCTTGAGTATTGTTTCTTTTGCTGCCCTCGCTTTGAACTACCCCCCCCCACCACCATTGCATCTGCAGAGGTTATTTGGAATTCTTTACATACTGCGATTAATTGCCTAGATGTATCTGTATTTGTTTCTGCATTCTTAGGGCAGCTTCTGTATTTCTGGAAGCTTTCTTCTCTCTGAGTCACTTAACGGGGAGAGACGCACTCTCGGGTGAACAAGCATTAGCCTAAGACCCTTCTAATCAGGCCAAATGGCTCCCACATGTTAGAAGAGACTGTAGACGGTGAGCACATGTACCTGGCGCTGGACGATTCGTTTTATCACAGGCACCCTGGTAATGTCGTAAAGCCTAGAGATGCTCTGATAGCGCTGACACTAAAAGGATGCTGTCCAGCTGAGTGTTTCTGACTCCCTCCTCTTCTCTGCAGTGCACCGTGACCTGTGGAGGCGGCGTCCAGACCCGATCCGTCCACTGTGTGCAGCAGGGCCGGCCTTCCGCCAGTTGTCTGCTCCAACAGAAACCTCCAGCAATGCGAGCCTGTAACACTAACTTTTGCCCAGCTCCTGAAAAGAGAGGTAACAAGGAGCCCACACTCCATCAATTTTACTAGTCTTCAGAGAATGTTTCAAAAACCTCCCCCATTTGCTTGTGCAGTTCATGGTGTTTCACTCCTCTAGGGGGCGCCCTTCACATCCAGGTCTATGCGAACCATGCTCCTTGCAGGTGTATGAGGCACACATCCAGGCAGTTCCTGCTCAGAATGATCTTGTATGCAGGGAGAGTTAATTATATGATAAGGCTTTTTAGTCATCAACTCTTACTTTGAAAGGGAGAAATGGTAATCTTGCAAGTCCATTTTTCCAAACTAAATTGTGACTGAACAAACACATGGGAAAGTAAGCACTGTGTACCAGAGATTGTACTACTCAGTGGGAATGCAAGCGTGAACAAGAATTGCCCTCAAGGAGCTCACATATTAATTGAGAAGATAAATTAATTACAGACAATTAGAGTGAATATGTATTGTCGTAGGACTATGGCTTAAATGTTTTCTTAGTTCAAAGGCCGTGCAGTGAATGCTGATGGGAAAATGGGAAATTCAGTTATCCAGGTGGACTCTGCCACTCCCCACGAGTGCAACTTCTTTAGAAGCAATCGAACAGCATGGCATATTTTTTTCAGCCTAACTGGATTTCCTTGGGCTAAAGAATCATGTATCTGCTGAGTTGTCTTTTTATTTAATCACAGCTTTTCCAAGACTATCCAGTCTTTTACCCTACGCTCTCCAATTTGTGGTAAATCAGCTTCAGGACTCTGACTCAATTCCCATCTCTCTCTCTCTCTCTCTCTCTACATTGTTGTTTACCTACTTCTACAGCCTTTGTTCCAGGCTCTGGGCATCACTTTCCCTTCCTCTGCCCTCCCCCCCTCTTATCTGAGGCTAGCACAAATAATACGCAGTTGCTCTGAGCTAGGCCACCTCTAGGCAGCCTTTCTCAGTAGAAAGCTAAGGAGTAGTGTGTGTGTGGGGGGGGGGGGGTATGCACCATTTTGAGAAAGTTGTCCTATCTTCCTAGACCATCTCCTCCTTTCTTCACCATCAGTGATTTCAAATTTCCACTGTTTAGTCTGATGGCTCCAGACGCAATTACACGTACAAAGGAAGGAGGAACCTGGTCAGCCAATGCCAGAGCTACCGTCTATTCTGAGTGGCTGGGAGCTAATGGCGAGTTTGGGGTAGAGGCATTACATGGACTGGCTTAGGGATCACAGGGGTCAGTATGAGGCAGGATGTGTGTGTGTGTTAAAGGGAATTTTAGGCAGAAGAACAAAGGCTTGAAGAACTAACCTTCAGCAGCTCTGGATCGTAGAAAGGGAGGCTACCATTGGGTGCAGCAAGAGAGCTGAGAGTTTTGCACGCTGTGACCAAAGGCACTTGAGTAGATGCCCATGGGCAATGTGGGTTTTTGTGTGAGTTGAAGGTAAAGGCAACTCAGGGCTTGCATAGAGGAGGGGGGAACCACCCCAGCTATGAATGAGAATAATCACATAGAAGGTAGACCCCAAATATTAAATAAATAAAAATTCTTGAGAATCCAGTACAATGGCTGGGCCCTAACTCCTCAAACATGTATTGTGTTTACATAAAGAACATCTTACTTACAGTTTCATATGCATTCTGTGTCTCATGAGGCCCTTCTGGATCAGAATCCCTGATGTATGGCGTCCTGCTTCCAATCAATAATCTCATCTGCTGTCCTGCTTAAAGAAGTTAGAAAGGACTGCTGTTGACTTGCATTCACTTAGTTGCAAATTGGCTATGAGATTTACTTAAAACTACACAGAGTGTTGCAGCTGGGTCTCCAATACAGGTGTCCCAACTCCCAGTACATTGGCTGCTTGTTCCCCAAAGTAATCTGCACAGACCAGCAGCAGCATCCGCTGTGTGCTTGTTGGAAGTACAGGACCCCAGCACTCACCAGAGACCTTCGGAACCAGAACCAGTGGTTTCACAAGATCCTCCAGTGATTTTAAATGTGCCGGTCTAGGTACTTCCTTGGGTGCAAAATGTACATCCCAGGCTATTTGGGGAGGAGCAGATCATCTCTAACTAGAGATGACTTTTTGTCTTAATAGCCACTTTTCTCCCACCTGTTTAAATTTTGCTAAGGGTCATAGTCCCTTTCGATGTCTGAATGCTGCTTTCCCCACCTTCCTGCCAAAGTCCTAATGGATAAGAAGAAAAACCACTCAGAAGCACGGGCAGGTGGATACATCTGCAGGATGTCACCTTAAGAAAAGAGACTGAGCCTTTTCCTAACACACTAAATCTGTTTTCTCATCTTAGAGGATCCAGCCTGTGTGGATTTCTTCGGCTGGTGTCATCTAGTTCCTCAACATGGTGTCTGCAACCACAAATTCTATGGCAAGCAGTGCTGTAAGTCATGCACGAGGAAGAGCTGACACCACCCCCCACCCTGCTGCCCTTCCAGCACCTGAGGGCCAGGGGCTCACCTTCCAGATCCAGGATGGCTGATGGCCGAGGCAGCTCACCAGCGGTCTGCAGCGTTGAGGGGACAGCTCCGAAGACCAGGTGGGCTTCTTTTCCAGTTCCCCCGAGCACCTGGTACTCTGAAGCACTTGAAAATGGGAAGCGACAACAAATCTGACAGAGAAACAAAAATGAAAACCACATGAATTTGCACTGTGTACATGGAAGCAGTGATGAGTCACACTGAGATAGGTCAACTTTTAGTTTTGTCAAAGTGAGAATCTGGCCAACTTTGGACACATCCCCCTTGGAATCTGAAAGGGTCCCATGGCAAAGACATCAGTTTTGAAAAGGCCCTTTATGACTTCAGGTCATAGGCTGAGAGCTGGAGGAATCAGACACAGATGAAGGTTTACTTGGAACTCACGGCTTGGCTGGTGCTGTGGACACGCCAAGCCAGGAGCTGGCCAGGAAGCCCACCGGTGCTCAAGGCGGTGCTTGCCGCTGGACTGGCAAGCGTCACATTATGTTCATTTAGTGTGTGTGTGTGTATCATTTTGTTTAAAATGTATTTTGCTTATAGAGAGTCTCCAAGACTAAAACTCACAACTTGAAAAGGAATATTCTAAAAACACAGCAACACAGGCTATTTAAGATCGCCATTTAGTTGAAATTCACACTCTGGGGATAAATAAAAAACCCTCATAAGAAGGGTGAATATTAACTCCCCGTACATTATATCAACCTCGTAACTTTTGGTGCTAGACAGGATCCTCCAGTCTGCTCTTTGGGAATCAGAATTGGTGAAATGTTTATTTCTGGTAAAAATCTAGGAAGAGTTAAATAGCAGTGTGCTGAAGGAGAGGAGACCATTATTTGTAATGCTCCCTACTTATTATCATAGCTGCTTGGAAAATTAAAGGCCACTTGTGGGCTTTTTTCCTACCAACTGACATATTTAAATTTGCCCTAGGATTTAGTTTACAAGAAAAAAGTCATAGTGGCAGTAGCAAAATCCATCTGTCTTCGTGCTACATTAATACTAATAAATCATAATATGGCAAAACCGTTCAATGAATAAGAGTATTTTCCAATCTTTCAGATATTTTCAGTCTTCAAAAGCCCGCTGTCGGTTGGCACTAATGAGCTTAAAATTGTCCTCAATTGCAAAAACACCACACTAATTTGCCAAAACCAGAGTAACTTACGAGACTGAGTCCTCCTGTAATTTTTTGAGCTGTGGTCATAAAGGATGTATTTATATAATTCTACTCTATTCCTCAATTTTTGATGAATGTAACCCAGTTTTACTGCTTTAAAATGTTTCGATTTAAACAGGGGTTTGCCAGCTCAGCACAACCGACCCAGGAGACAGCGGTCTGCTAAACTCGGGGTGTCCTTTGTTCCCATTCTCACGGAAACCATGCGCATTCACACCTCAGAGGAGTAATTAGGGTACTACTGTCTCAGCTCTCTTGGCTTAGAGTAGTGGCCATTTTACCATCAGAAAAATGATTTATACATCATCACCCTTGGAAAATTACAAGTTATTTGTTTCTTTATATAATTATCATTTTATTATTTTATGGAGAAATTAATTTATTAATAGCCTATTGTTATATGTTCTCACTTGCTTCTCTGAGTGATATTAATTCTGAGGAAAAGTGTTGAATAAAAGCATGGGTTATGGAGAAAAGTCAAAATATATGTATAATATTTAATTATTTTATAAGTTTTATAATAAAGTGTTGTTTCTTTATCTTTGAAACTTGTTAAGTTCTTGAATAAATTAGTGAGAAGTCAGTTATTTCCAAGGTGATTTAACTGTATAAGTGATTAATTTTTCAATGAAAAGTTGAGAAATTTTTAGGGGTAGAGATATGAATGAATTTTCCTATTTGCATATGATAAAATTAAAAACTATCAAGCATTGAGATGAAATAGATGACATATTTACTATTTTATACGGACACTATTTTTCTGCTCTAATGATTGTGTAAACATTTATGGAAATCATCCAAGTTAGTTAGATAAATCTACCATAAATGTAGTTGGTTTTCATTCTAGTAAAGTTGTTTTGCAAAGAGAGAAAAAGAAGGGATGAAAAAAGAAGGGAGGAAGAAGGGATGAAAAAAAAACCCTAAATAACAGACCAGATATAAACCCATGCCTACATGTTCCATTAATCTACGACACAGGAAGACCCATTATATAAAGACAGTCTCTTCAATAGTGTTGGGGAAACTGGACAGATATGTGCAAAAAAATGAAATGACCACTTTCTTACACCATATATAAAACTCAAAATGGACTAAAGACTGAAATGTAAACCCCAAACCATAAAGATCCTAGAAGAAACACGGAGTAGATGCTTTGACATCACTCTTAGTAACATTTTTTGGATATGTCATAGCAAGCAAATAAAGATCAAACAAAAGTTTTTGCACAATGAAGGAAACCAACAAAATAAAAAACCCTACTACATGAGATTAGATACCTCTGGTAAGGGGTTAATAACCAAAGTACATATATTTTTAAAACCACACAATTTAACACCAGAAAAAAACCCCAAACAATGTGATAGAAATATAGGCAGAGGACCTGAATAGACACTTCTCCAAAGAGAATGCAAAGGTGGCTGCTAGACATATAAAAAGATGCTCAACATCACAAATCATCAGAGAAATGCAAATTAAAACCACAATGAGATGTCACTTTATACCAGTCAGAATGTCTGTCATCAAATCAATGAACGAGTGCTGTTGAGGACGTGAAGCGAAGAGAACTCTTGGGCACTGTTGGTGGGATTACAAACTGGTGTGGCCACTATGAAAAACTGGAGTTTCCTCAAAAATTAAAAATAGAACTGCCGTACCGACCCAGCAGTTCCACTTCTGGTTATTCATCTAAAGAAATCTGAAGCACCAACTTGAAAACATATGTGCACCCACACACTCATTGCAGCACTGTTTACAGTAGCCAAGATGTGGATGCTACCTAACCGTCCAACAACAGATGGATTAGGATAAAGAAATGGTGTGATGGAATATTACTCAGGCATGAAAAATAATTGAGTGTCAACATTTGGGACAGCATGGATGGACCTAGGGGATATTATGCTAAGTGAAATAAGTCAGAGAAAGACAAATACTGTTTGATTTCACTTATATGTGGAATCTGAAAAACAAAATGAACAAACAAAACAGAAACAAACTCATAGATACAAGGAACAAACTGATCGCTGCCAGACAGAAGGGGAGTTTGGAGAGTGCATAAAAAAGGTACGCAATCTATTGGCAGTTAAACAGCCCCAGGGACGTGAAGCATGGTGCAGGGAATACGGTCAATAATGTCATAATAACCATGTGTGCTACCAAATGGGTGCCAGACTTATGTGGGTAATGACAATAAATTATATAAATGTCTAATTATATAAGTGTACAATACTGTGTTGTACACTTGAAACTAAATCAATATTGTATGTCAACTATAATTGAAAAACAAAAAATATTTTTAAAAGATAAAAGAATAGAAAACTGGAAAGCAGAAAGAAATTTGCATATGTTCCCTTGGCTGGTACAGGTGGCAAACACAAGACCTGCGGGCCAAATCCGACTCTCCACCTTGTTTTGTCCAGCCCTGCACCTTGTTTCTACTCAGCAGCAGTGCTGAGCTCTTGCTGAACTGTTAAGGAGCAGTTACATTCATACAGTCCTAAAGTTACATTCGGATCTTTGAAGGCAACCGTGAGGCTGATGTGGCGCCCAGTGAAAATGAGTCTGATGCCCCTGGCCTGAGGGAAAGGCAATGGGCTGTGATTGGAGATAAAGCTGTATCATCAACCCCCAAAGAAACAATCTCGAAGAAAAAAAATCAAAGTAGAGCTTCGTTTACAAATTCTAATTCTAAAGGGTGGGCCCTGCCCCAGTTTAGCTGCAGTAAATTCATTTACCAGAATGTAGTATTTGAGGGGGGAAGGGCTGGGAATATAAGACAGAAAACTGTACTTGAACCAGAATTTAATTTAAAAAAAAGAATGTAGTATTTCACAGTCCCCTACCTATAAATTTCTCAAATTTGTACGTAATCCTGCCAAGCTCAGGATCATTCTGGACCATGATTACAAATTTTATTTACAATCCTTTTTATTGACTACTATACCAAATCCTTGTGTAATCATCTATTTCTTCTCCTATAAAACATTCAAATTCTTTTTAAAAAGTAAAAGAGCAGCCCTGGCTGGTGTAGCTCAGTGGATTGAGCGCGGGCCTGCAAAGCACACGATCGCGGTTCAATTCCCAGTCAGGGCACATGCCTGGGTTGCAGGCCAGTTCCCTGGAGGCCAGTTCCCAGCAGGGGATGCACAAAAGGCAACCATACATTGATGTTTCTCTCCTTCTCTCCTTCCCTTCCCCTCTAAAGATAAATAAATAAAATCTTTAAAAAAAAAGTAAAAGAGCAGTTTTTCTCAGGTTTTTCAAATTTTGAGTCATTAGACCAAGAGAGAATAAAACCACCCAGGCAAAGTGAATCCAGATGACCTGAATAAGAAATATTTTCCCTGAATATAGAATTACATATATTTAATATGTAAATCATTTATGCATACATAATTTTAAAATATATTTAACAGGATTTTATATGAATTACTACTAATTGGAATACATAATAAAAAGAAATTCGGTTAAAGATGAAAAATGGTATAAATGGCAGAAAGAAGAAAGTGTCTTTATACAATTAGGTAATACAATATTATTAATAAAAGTAACCATGTACTTGTGCTTACTGGGTACCAAGCACTGTGCTAATAAGCTCTTTACGTGTTATCTCATTTAATCCTCACAAAAGCCTGCTTAGGAAGACAGTGTAATCTTCCCCATGCAGCTGAGGACTCTGGATTCAGACACTGGGCCCAGAGGCACATGGCCATCACGTGATGGGTCAGGGTTCAAACCCGAGTCAGGTGGTACTCTTGTCACTGTGCTGCATCACCCTGGGAGAGCTGAAATAAAAAGGACCTGTAGTCCCCAGAACTCCATGCATGTGAAGAGGATCAATAACCCAATGCTCACTGGTGGTGAATTATGGGCAGAGCTGGGATGGCTTCAGATAGGGAATTGGGAATGGGAGGCCATGAATTCCCACTTAGCTGGTCTTCTCAGTACAGGATACTTAAAGACTCATTGCATAACTGTTTTTATCCTCTAATAACTGCTTCTGTCCGGAATGATAGTGTTGTTTCCTGAGCAACAGAGTCTCAGAGACTGGAGCCTACAATGTCAAGTCCATTAGCATCGAGAGAGCCAGTAAGAGGGAGTGAGGAACAGTGCCCTTGGTATGGATTCTATTTGATAACTGGAAGGAAGGACGATCTCACAGCACTGTGTACCACACAAGGAATGGTTAAGAAATTAATAGCATAGAACCCGTTATTGCTAAATGCAGTGAAGAAAAGTCCATTTAAGTTCTATTTGGTTTGTTTTAGTAATGAAAAGAATATGCTGTAAGTCCTCACTCAATGTCATCAATAGGTTCTGTGACATTAAGTGAATGACATAGGCTTATAGACGTAACAGGAGTCCAGTTCCTATAGCATCTCACTGATGTTACAACAAAACTATGTTGAATGAAATGGTAGTATTCAAGAACCTGCTGGATATGAATGGCATGTTTTGTCTGCCACACCTTACCTTTCCCAGTAGATCTTAAGTCCTCGAGCACTTCCACGGCCTTAGCTGGTACTAAGGAACTTCACTTGATTGACGTACCTTTCATCAGCGCCCCTGGATCTGAGTCGCTGTGTGTCCCCTCCAGGGAGACTGCAGGCAGAGTGATGCTGGAAAGGCTGTCACTCATTACTACCGTCTTCAGCTTCCATGCAAACAAGCACAAAGCACCCCTGCTAAATTTCTAATTTACCGACTTAAGTAAATAGTTATTTCATCTAGTAAAATATTATTGAAAAGTCAAGTTTATTATGAAAGTAATTTTACATGCTTAAAAACATTTTTTATTGTCAGTCAATTACAGTAAACTTTTATAACTCCTTTAAATGCAAAATCTGTATTATTTGCCATAAATAGAAAGTAGCTATACAAGTACTAAATAATATTAACATTTAAGTTAATTTTAATTAAAAACAAAATATTGTCACTATAATTGGTTTACAGAATTCATACTGAAAAAAATAATCCTCAATGAGGATTAGTAAACTGTGCGTAGCTAGCTCCTCAAGAACATTCCATTGAGCATCACTAAGCCTAGGATAAAGATGGAGTTTCCTGTCAATTCCTGTCAAGATAAGGTTATTTTTATCTTGAGTCCCAATTTATATTTGCATATAAGAAAGGCATATTATATTTATTAACTGTACCTTTGCTGATAGAGTTAGACACTGAGAATCAATGACATTGAGTTAGGCAGTGACTTTGGTTCAACAAATTTTTGTGCATAGAGAAGCCATCAGGAGCAATATCCAGAATAAGAGTTCTCTGATTGTGTCCAGTTATTTGTTAGTTTCTGCAGTGTAATGCCAAGTCTCCTTACTCATGCCAACTGCCGTTGTGTTTGGATAGTATGAAGAGATTCTTTGGTGTATAGCCGAGTGTTTTCCTGAACTGTGTTTAGTGATGGTCACGGTTGAGTTCATAGGCCATTCAGTACTGAAAAGTAATTTACATATTGTTGGTTCATTTAATGGACAAAGGAGGTACAAGGAGTGTTTCCAGCACCCTAACTGGGTTGAGAAAGAGGCACTGATGTCTAAGAAAAGGAAATCCTGTAGGCCGTGTCTCCCCAGGCCCCTCTGTTCCTTTCTGTCCCTCTTCTCTTCCTCCCTGAACCGCCCTGGCCTCCCCACCAAGGTTACCTCTGCCCACACAGGTCAGATCACCTGCCAGGACCTAGTGTGGCAACACGATACCCATGCCACGTGCTAGCATAACTCCAGATGAACGCTTGGTACTCCTTAACCCTCTATGGCGATGGCCAACAGCCTTTCTAAAACCGGTGCACAATACAAATGGGGGCACTTCTGCTGGAATAAGCGAGCAATCAGAGCCCTTGAAGCATATGGTCTTTAAAGGTGAGCCAGGGCCAGGGGCTATTCCTGCTAAAGGCCCAGACGTGTTTCCCTCTGGCTCCCTCCTCTCTCTTTTTTTATGTGACTGGAGCATAGAAAGCACAGGGCAGCCCCCTATTGGACGAAGGCCTAGCCAGCTCTCCTGTTCTGCCGCTCTCATTCCACACACTACGCAGTTGAGGATCTCCCCTTTCTTGGAAGGAGGGTCCTCTCTCCCCTGCCCCATCCCCTTTGAAAACAAGTTGAAGCTAGAGTACTTATGAAGACAATAGTTTCTAAATAACTAGTAGCACCACAATCACAAGAATATTTTACAAAAAATTCTCAGGCCCCATTTTATTAATTACTGTATTTTTTGGACTATAAGACATACCCCCAACTTGGGAGGAAAGGGGGGTGCATCTTATAGTCCAAATGTAGCTTACCTGGCTTGCTGTATTGGGGGGCATCAGTGGTAGAGTGGGGTCACACATTATTAGATATTTTACCACATTTTTTGTTTCAAAAACCTTTTTCCTATTTCCTCCTCTAAAACCTAGGTGCGTCTTATGGTCCAGTGCATCTTATAGTCTGAAAAATATGGTCATTAAGCCTGGGGTAGGGCCTGGGAATTCATATTTTGAAAGGCATTCAAGTTTCTCAAAGAAAAACCAGTTTCAGAACCACTTGTTTAGGGCAAATAAAGATGTGCTTTGGGTCTGACTGCCCTGTGTGGGCAAAGGAGTCCCCTTGGCACCACCCCCTCTGGTGCAGCTCTGGGGTGATCGGGCCACACTGAGCCAACAGTAAAGGGGTCTGGACCTACTCTCATCCTCTGCCTGCAGGTTTTGCCTAGGGGTCTCTTGGTGTGGTGGACTCCCAGGTGGTGGACTTACGTAGGTCAGGAGGAGGATTCCCAGGCAGAAACCAGTGCCTGGGCCACCTTTCTCTCAGATTGTTCTCATCCCCAAGCATGTCAGGAGCCTACAGCAGGGTGTGGTGGGCAGTGGATTGGCAGGATGGAGGGCAATTGGCCATTTCTCTCAGTCAAGCACCCACATGTAAGAGCTAGTATACTGTGGTGGTGGTGTTTTTTGTTTTTGTTTTAAGGAACAAAAGAAAAACCAGTGAAATCCTTATCAGAAAGTGTCTTCTGGCAAATGACTCCCAGGACCTTGTGCGGGTGTGTGTAAAAGCCCGCAATGCACAAAAATAGTTGTGCTTCTGAGGCCCAGTCAGGGCAGCATGAAGTCTCCTGTCCTACTTCCTGTCCAGTCATTAGGTACCAAGAGGTCAATTATCCACTTTTATGAATTGGGCTAACTGTCCCTTCCTTACAAATTGTCAGAAATGCACTGGCTGACCCAACTGAGTATTTATACTAAATTTATCCTTTGTACCATGGAAGACAGAAGAAACAACATCTTTGAGAACATGGGGAAGACGTGTTAGACTGATGCTGTTTGATCATGGATTTTGCTGTTATGAGTCTTTGGTTTTTCTTGTTTAATGGCTAATTTCATTAATTTACAAGGTACGTTTTTGAAGATTGAGTCAAGATATTTAGATAAACGTGTCTGGACTTGCACTCAAGACAGCACAGTAGGTAACTCTGTGCTCGTCTTCTCCCACGACCACATCCAAATTACAACTAAATTGTACAGCCACCATCATGGAGAACCCCCGAAGCCTAGCCGAACAGAATTATTATAACCAAGATACAAAGAAGAAGCCACAAGGAGACTGGTAGGAGGGATGAAGTTGCAGAATGGGAAGGTCACACACCCACAGTGGGGAGGGACTAAGAGTCAGGAAGGAGGGAAACTCAAGCTGGGGAGGTTCCCCTTGAAGGGCGAGGGGTCCTAGCCCTCCACTGGGCTCCACAACTGAGAGTGTCAGTGCCAGGAAGAGGAGGCCCCATATCAACTGGCTGGGAAAACCAGCGGGAATCATGTCTGAGACAGACAAAGGGATGCTAGAGACCAAGGCTCTTCTTTTAAAGAAACTATCAAGTGCCGGGTGAAATCCAAGCAGAAACGGATCTTGTTCCTAACGCAAAGGAACTCATACTTAAACATACGAGACCTGGCTGAGAAGTTCAGTTGGTTAGAGTATTGTCCTGAATCACCAAGGTTGTGGGTTCAGTCCCAGACAGGACACAGACAAGAATCAATTCAGTGATTGCATAAATAAGTGGAACAACAAATCCATCTCTCTCTCCCCTGCCCCACACACCACATCAATAAATTTTGGGAAAAAAGAGAACTATAGGTAATTATCCTTACAACAAGTACACATTGGTCCATGGTCATATAGTCCTAAAATTTTTTCCCTCAATTTTACATTCACACCAATCAACACTGGATAAGGTTTTTTTAGTCTTTATTATTGTCGGTATCACATGTGCAAATTAGGGTCATGAGACTGCAGGTGTGGTTTTTCCCCTTTCTAAAATTAAAAAAATCACACTAAGAGAGAGAAGGCCACTTGCAAACTGATGTTTAGAAGTTAAGAACTGGAAGAGAAGTTGGTGATTTTATTCTCTCTCCCAAATGTAGCAGCTGAGACCCACAATTCCAAGGAGCACCCCAAAAATCACTGGCTGAGTTCATGATAAGTCCACTTGTAGTCAGCTTTAGTGATTGCCACATAAATACACTTTTCATTATCTTATAAAACATTTACTAATTCTTTACTTAACAGCTAAACACTCTCATTGAGTTTAAGGACAACTTGAATGAATAGTGAGTGTTTCCTAACAGGAAACATTCCTGAGCTCATGTGATATCTGTACTATTGACTTAAGTTTCCCTCTCCAAAGGGAAATGCTCTGGTACCATAAGAAGCACAAAAATGTTCTCAGACTTCCTGTATGTGGGGCAAAGGAAACCTCATGAGAGCACCAATTTTCAAAACCGTCTGGCGCATTCCCTTTCCAAAAGGTTGGTATCTTCAGGAAACGGGGCCAATGCTCTGTCCTGAGCAATGAATGAAGAAGGATGCTGAGGATTGAAAAACTCTGTAAAGATGCTAAAAATCATTGAATTGCACACTTTAAATGGGTGGATTGTATGGCATTAAATTATATCTCAATAAAGTTGTCCAAATAAAGGCATATGCTTGAAATGAGAACTATGTTTACACCTATAACCAAGGAATTTTGGTGTCACACAGGAATTTTTCTGTGCAGTGCCAATTCTTCTTGTACTGTTCACACCCCACTGGGGATATTTACTTGGTATAACACAGTGTTCCAAGCAAATCTGAATTATAGGAGGGGCAACGTTATTCCTTCATTTTCTATTTCACTCAGTGAATGACTGTAGGGTGCTAACTTTGGCCCTGTGCTTGGTACTGAAGCTAGAATTAAGGACCATGAGGGCAGTGGGATTTTTCATATTGTCTTGTACAATATCACCATTACCTACCATTTCTTGAATGGGCAATATACAGGGGCACAAGACAGACATAGTCTGTGCCTCTTCTAACTCATAATCTAGTTAAAGATACAGAAAATTAAATGGGACCCTTAATACAGAATTATCTAGGAAAGAGAACTGTGGGACCAGGAAAAGAGCTGGTCTCAAGTTTCTTTTGTGACTATTTAATTTGATCAAAGATGAAAAAGATAAACTTAATGTTAGCGTGCATTTTTTAAAAAATGCCAAAGTTGATTCCCTGTACTCTTTCAAAAAGGAAAAACATTCTCAGTACCAACATTAAGGGCACAGATAGTAAGCGTGTTTTGACCCTATCACAAATCAGTACGTTTAAAATGGCCACATATGCCCAGTTAAAAGAGTAGTTTGATTTATTATGTTTGTTGTGTTAAAAAAAAACATAAAACAACAGAATAATTGAAACAAGGATAATTAAATCCTCCTGCCCCTGACTGGGTCGTAGGAAGAAATAAACCAGATTGGCAGTAAGCCCTTCATTTTTGTGGTGACGTCACTGAAGGATAAGGCCCTGTCAGGAATGAGGCTGTTTCCACCAGAGAGGAGGAGGGTGGGAAGCACCGTCAAAGTTCTGAGCTCTGGTTGCAGGAACAACCGAGAGAATTAGAGCCTTGCACGTTACTCGCTCAATCTGTGCTTTAGGAGTTTGGCAGGAGCAGCTACATCTGGATTTGTAGCCACCCACATCCTAACAGGGGAAATATCTATATCCCACACATTAAAAGAGTAAAAGATATATACCTGAGAGAAGTTATTTGGGACAGTGTTCTTCAATATCTTGTGGGATTTTATAAAACAGATTTTTTTAAATCTATGTTTTAAGAATCATTTGATAAATTTGAACTGTTTTGCTTATTTTCATAAAATTGCCCCAGGATTTACATGGAAAACCCAGAATAACAATGCAGCGAGATGCTAGAAGTTCCCAAAGACCAGAAACAGAAGGGGGAAGAGAGGGAGGGGCAACGATGATGTGATGACAGGATAATAACTAACATTAATGCACACCTGCTATGCACAAGGGCTGTACTTTGTATTGCCCATACATTAATCTGAATTTCTGTAGTTATCCGAATCTTAAAGCAACATGTGAAATTATTAGCTCCCCTTACTTTGCATATGAATCACAGCTCACAGACATTTCATATGATGACACTGGATTTATGGAGACACCATTATGTTGATTAAGAGCAAGGAATTTACATCCACACAAACCTCAAAGTCATAGCCTGAGTTTCCCCCAAAGACTCACCTTGTCAGTGACAATGTCACCTCATTTCTTTGAGCCTTAATTTCTTCACCTAGGAATGACATTTTATCATTTATTCAACCAAGTTTGCATCAATTGTGCCAGATAGGACAAGATTGAAGAGAAATAGGGTTCTGCCCCCACCGAGCTTTTTGTTCATGGGTGAGGACAGCCATTGCCAAGACACCTCGTCAGAAAAAACACAAAATTGCACAAAATCAGGGCTAAGCAGAAAAGGTGTGTGATTGTAGCATAAGCCACCTAGTCACTGGAACCCTTCCTCATTTTCTTGCACACCAGTCTTTGGTGTGATTTTACTCCCAAAGCCAGCACCTGCATTTCCTTTTCCAAGGTCATGCTCTTGCTGCTGGCACTCACTGGGCTGCGAACATAGAAAACCACAAGTGCCTGGAAATGTACTGCCCCCTCAACCTTCAGAAGACTCTCCACCAATGTGCCATTCATTTATTAGTGACTGACATCGTCAAGAGCAACTATAGTAACTAGGACTGTTTGAATGTTCAATAAGGTATTGTGTGCTGAATAGGAATACTCAGCAAATGGTGACTACAAAAAATATTGAGAAAAAGAACCAGAAGAGTGAAGAAGCACAGATGTTCTTCCAACAGCAAAAGAGATTTGAAGCATACAATTAGAGTTTTATAATTTTGAAGCTTTTCAGAAAAACACTGAGAAGCAAATTCATTTGTGGCCAACATTTCTTGAGGCCTTGGACCTGACCCCCACTCCATGCTGGCAGACCCCTGGCACAGGTACACGGCTGAGGTCCTCAAAGGACAGAGCGCTGCCAGTGAGAATCACTGGCTGCCAAACCCCACCTCTCCCCAGAGTAGGAGGAGGCTGGTTCCTGTGTGACCGTTAATTAAATCCTAACTGGGTGGGCACTTTTAACGTCTTTTCCAGTAGCAGCCTTACTAGCAGAGTTCATAACTGAACTGCAGCCAGCCTCAGCCAGGGAACAGGAAACAACTTTTGGCGGGGTCCAAAGTGCTTGTTCTCCATCCAAATTTACTCACCCAGGTAGAGGTCTGAGCTGGAGGTCAGCCTGTGATTCTCAATGGACAAATTGTTTCCACCCATCTCCCCCCTGCAAGGTCTGGAAGACATGAAATAGGATTTGGGAAGATTAATGTGCTGCTTTCCCATATTGTCTATCTGGAAGGCACACTCCAGGTATTGTTCACTAGCACAAAGGGTCTTTCAGAGTTACTCTGCAGGGATTGCTTTTTGGAAGATTGTGTTTGGGAGTTCGGTGTCTCAGTGTCCCTCCTACAAAGTGGCAGGGAGATTTAGTAGTGAGCTAGATAATCTCATCAAGCCAGATAATTCAGATATCGGTTTTTACTGCCTTCGAAAGTGGTAGCCAAAGAACTACCAGATAGTTTAATTTCTTTCCAAAGCCTTTACTGCTCCACAAAGAAAAGTGGGCTGACACTTGCAAAACCCTGATCACATGTCAAATACTGTCTGAGGCACTTTATCGGCCTTCCCTGCTTTAATTCTCATATCAAAACTCTTTCCATAATTTCTTCCCTATTAAGTACAAGAAGAATGAGTTCAATAAAGATAAATAACTCACTTGAAGTCGCACAAGAAAACATGACATGACAAGGCTTAGAATATAGGTCTGTTTCAGGTTATAAAATCTTTCCACTGAAAAGAGAGAGGAGCCTATTTTTAATAATAAGGCAATAATAAAACGTGTTTAAAGATTGTCCTGTGGCTTCCACTGATATGATGATGGTATAAGCCTCCTAAAGACTAACTCTGATACAGACAAACTTTGGACAAAATGTGAAAACCACCTGACAAGAGATCTGGAGAATAAACATAAGCAGGCACATGTTTGAGGGGAGTGAAATGTGGAGAAGCAAAGAGTAAATGGGCAAATTTCTTTTCCTTTCATTTCCTTTCTATGAGGAAACCCAGAAGTTACACTTAGTAAACAAAAGTTTTAAATCTGCTATTTTAATACTCCAAAAATTGGGGGGGGAAATGTTTGATGAACTAATACATAAGAGTTATGGTAAAGTATGAGGAGTGTCCTAAATAGAGAATTAATTACAGTCCATAAAAAGACTGTAATTATAGAAAAGAAACAACTAAAAATTCTAGAGTTTAAAAAGTTTCATAACTGAAATAAAAAGAAATACATGATCGAGGCTAAGCAGTAGATTTGCGCAAGCAAAAGAAAGAGTCAGCGAACTTCAACCCTGGTCAGTTGAGATTACTCTAGCTCTGTGATACAATTTAACTGCAGGAAGTGTGATAACCCCAGTTTGCTTTCTTTTTTTTTTTCCTTCTCAGATTTGTTGGTCTATTTGGGGTCTTTTGTGGGTCCATATGAATTTAGGGCTGTTTTTTTTCTATTTTTGTAAAATATGCCATTGGAGTTTTCATAGGAATTGCATTGAATCTATAGATCACTCTGGGCAGTATGGACATTTTAATGATGTTAATTCTTTGAACACATTAACATAGACTATCTTTCCATTTGTGTCTTCTTCAAATCCTTTTATCAATGTCTTAGAGTTTTCAGTGTATAGATTTTTCAGCTCCTTTGTTAATTTTTTTTTTTTTTTGGTGCTGGAATTTCTTTACATTTATATTTCACATAGTTTGTTGTTAGGATAGGAAGAAAACTGATTTATGTATGTTATATCTGCAATTTTACTGAATTGTTTGATTACTTCTGACAATTTTTTGTGTATAATATTTAGGGTTTCCTATGTATAAGAATTGATCATGTGCAGAGAGACAACTTCACTCATTTCATTTCTAATTTACGTGCCTTTTCTTTCTTCCTCTTGCTTAGTTGCTCTGGCTAGGGCCTCCAGTACAGAAATGGTGAGAGCAGGCATCCTTGTTCCTGATCTTAGAAGAACATTTTACCATTGAGTAAGACGTTAGCTGTTGGGATTGTCAAATATGGCCTTAATCATGTTGAAGTATATTCCTTTTATACCTAATTTTCTGAGGTTTCTTTTAATCATGAAAGAATGTTGAATTTTGTCAAATCTCTGCATCTACTGAGACGATATGATCTTTAGTCTTCATTCTGTGGATGTGTGTCATATTTACTAATTTGTGTATGTTGAACCATCCTTACACAACAAGGACAAATTCCACTTCATCATGGTGTATGACCCTTTTAATGTGCTTTTGAGTTCAGTGTGCCAGTATTTCGGTCAGGACTTTTCCCATCCATGGTCATCAGAGACATAGGCTGTAATCTTCTTTTCTCACAGTGTCTTCATCTGGCTTTGGTACGAGGGTAATGCGGGCCTTGTAAAATGAGTTTGGAGGTGTTCCCCCGATCAACTTTCGAAAGAATTGAGAAGGTTTGGCACTAATTCTTCGTCAAATGTTTGGCAGAACCCACCCATGAAGCCATCTGTCCTTATATTTTCTTTGCTGGGAGGTTTTCATTTAACGCTTCCATCTTCTTGCATATTATTTTTGTGCTCAGCCTTCCTGAATTTCACTATTTGCTCTTGGTAGGTTGTATTCCTAATGGCAAAAGTTGGAAACAACTCAAATGTCCACCAACTGAAGAATGTTTAACCAAAGTGTAGTATAACCACAATGTGAAATATTATTCGGCCATAAAAAGGAATGAAGTACTGATATATAATACGACAATGAGAGAACTTTGAAAACACTATGCTAAATGAAAGAAGTAACTCACAAAGGATTATATATGATTCCATTCATGTAAAATGTCTAGAATAGAGAAACCTATAGGTTCAGAAAGTACATTAGAGGTTGCCTAGGGCTAGGGGAAAGCTAAGATTCTGAGGGGTGATAGCTAAAGCATGTTTTGAAAATGTTCTAAAATAGGCTATGGTGATGACTGCACATATCTGTGAATATATCAAAACCATTGCATTGTATACTTTAAATGGATGAACTGTATAGTATGCAAACTATACCCCTATAGAGCTGTTTAAAAAAAACAAAAACACTTAAGCAGTGCAGCACACACCAGAGCCACAGAAATCTTTCCACCACAGGCTGTCAGAACTGAAAACAATGTTCTCTGGAGATCATTAGTCCGGGATTTTTCAGCTAAGGGTTGGACATCAGGATCACTTGGGGATCTTCTAACATACCTGTTCCTGAGCCACTGTAGATTTTCTAAATGAAAATATTGAGAGTAGAGTCAGAGCTTTTGTATTTTCTAAACTCAGAGGTGATGCAGTATGCAGCCTGGATGGAGAACCTGAGCACCAGACTGAGCGCCTCCAACCTGTGTGGCACGGCTGGTCTATGGCAGAGGAGATGCTGGAACTCAGCTTTACCTGGCTTGCAGCCCAGCATGCTTTCTACATGCTCTGCTGCCTTGCAGAAATATCGGATTGGAATGGAATTCTATGCAGCAGAAAGAAAGAATAAGCTCCCACCCTTTGCAACAGCATGGATGGAACTGGAAAGCATTATGCTGAGTGAAATAAGCCAGGCGGTGAAAGACAAATACCATATGATCTCACCTTTAACAGGAAGCTAAACAACAAAACAAACAAGCTAGCAAAATATAACCAAAGACACTGAAATAGAGAACAGGCTGACAGTGACTAGAGAGGAGAGGGGAGGGAATTTCAGGGGAAAAAGGGGAAGGACTTACAGGAACTAGTATAAAGGACACAACTAAGGGGGGTAGAAATGGGAGAGAGGTGGGGAGCACTGGGGAGGTGGGCTGGGATGGGAGTAAAAGACAGAAAACTGTACTTGAAAAATAATTAAATTAAAAAACTATATATTAAAAAAAGTAAATTTTCTAACCTAAAAAGAAGAAATATTGGATTGGCCAAAAAGTCTGTTTTGTTTTTCCCATAAAAGACACATTTTTCATTTTCACCAATAACTTTATTGATTTGATATTTTCAGTGTGTCAGCTATCTCCTGCTATTGGTTTCTAGTGGGTAGAGGCCAGGGGTGCTGCTAAACATCTTCCAATGCATAAGACAGCCCCAGGGCAAAGAATTATTTGGCCAAAGTGTCAATAGTACCAACAAACTTCACAGACCACTTTGACACATTTTATTGGTCACAGCACCTTCTCCATACACTGCACAATTTTTTGTATGTGTTTCAGTTGTGTTTTCACCTTTCTTGAAATAATAAAGCATAATATGCCCAAAATGCTGCATTATCTTCTTCCATCTTCAATATTAAAATGATTGCACAAAAATTCACCAATTCTGATGTTTTTTTAATGCATGCTGATATGACAGCTGTCACAATACAATCTAACAAAATTGTTTTAAGTGAAGTTAAAGAAAACTAAGCACTACAGGAGCCATTGTACAGAAAAAACACAGCTGACTTTTCCGGCCAATCCAATAATGCACTCAGCCCAAATATCAAACATTAGAGTACAATATTCTGTTGACTGAGAATCTTGGGTGCATATGGTTCATTACTTAAAGAATGAGATTTTAAGATTTACTGTCTTTGTTCCCTGAATTGATTAAATAGACATTAGTAAGGGCATTAATTACGAAGTACATTACTACAGTGCCTTTAAAAGAAGGAAAACAGAAAACCTGGAGTTTAAACTTTGCTTTGCATGAACCCTGTAGATGAACTTGTTTTTTGTCTCATATCCTCCCTGAGTCCAGGGTCTCAGATGTTGTGATGCTCAGCTATGAATGTATATCAGAACAAGCCAAAGAGAATGTAAAATATGCCATGCCCATGCTCACCTCCAGAAGTTCCAATCTCACTGATTTTAAATAAAGCTGCAAGTTCCCCAGGTTACTCCTATTCAGAGGGCCGGGAATTCTTGGTTAAATTCCAACAACATCGTAGATGAGTCATGTAAGGGCTCTTCAAAGCCCTTGAATCTTCCATAATTTTACGATGGTTTCTATTCTCACTGAAAATCTAAGAATGACTTTAGCCTATTGTGTAAGTGGCCTGAAAGTGCAATTGCTACAGCAATTTTTTTTTTATCTTCCCTGGGTGGGTTCAACCAACAAAATTAAAAACACCTGTGCTGAGTACTAATTGCTGCCGTGACATGAGACACAGCGAGAATGGGGTCGGGGGAGGTGGCTCTCAGGGAGGTGGCTCTCAGGGAGCTCTCTGTTGGAAAACTCAAATCAAAACCTTTTTAGATGGGTGTTGCTGTTGCTCTGGTGCAAACCACAAACGCTCTGGCCACACCTCGTCAGTGGGCTTGGAGCAGCAGGCACTGCCGTTCTCTGGTTCCACAGATACCTATTTGCTTCTCCTCGCATCTGAAACTCTCATGGATGTCAGCACAACTCTGGACAAAGAGAAACAACTGTACCGCTTTTGGAGAGTGAAGGTCTCAGAGGAATGAGGCAGGGGCACAAATGAGCCCCGGTACCCCGACAGAAAAACATAAAGCTCACATTTCAAGCCTGATTTGGAAGAGATGATGTTCTTGTTCTGCCCCCTTTTCAATTTCCTCAGTTTCCCTCTCCTAAAAGAAAGCCAGTCTTACTGTTGAATAGTGATCTCCAGGACTTGCTTAGCAAGCCTTTGCCTTTATTATTCCTTCCCCAGAGAAAGTCCTTCCCATGCGTGAAGTTAGGCTTCTGCATCAAGAACAGAGGACACTGGAGCTCAGAGGAAGGCGAATAAGCACCCTGCAAGTTCTCTCTTTATAAAGAGCTCTTTTCTACCTGTGCCTGGAACCAAATGTCTGAGTCTCCTCTTCACGTTCTGGAGCTGACATGTGCTTTTCTCTCCCCTGTGCCTCATCCGGTCGATGCGCACTCTGTATTGCTCTTCTGTTAGAGAAGGCTCTCGGGGATGAAATTAGAGCTATTAAGTTATAAAAGAGGTAAAAGAATAAAAACCAAATCTGCTCCAGTGATTTAATTCTCTTCTTTCTGTCAAGGTTAGTGTCTGTCCCGAAAAGTGTGTATTAAAATCAGACCTCAATTCTTCCCATTTCCAAATGAAGAAATTTGGGCAAGCTAATTTTTAAAGCCTTTTCCTGCTCTAACAGTTGTGATTTCCATTTTATCTCAGCTTTCCCTCATAGAAGATTGTTTCTTATTAAAATGAAATGTAAGTTGAGGGTTTAAATGAAAATAGCACTTGGGGTCTTTTACATTATCTTAGGTGCTGTTTCCTATTTTTACTTCCTCACTGTTAATTCTGGCCCCTGAAAATGGGTTAGGGATGATCACGTGAGGGGAGTGACACTGATTTAATTGACATATTCTATAAGTACCTGTTATTTGCCAAAATTTAACTCAATATTAAAAACACTAGATAAGATAAGGCCCTTTCTTTTACAAACTTCTTGGCCCTTTCTTTTATTTGTCTCTTGGTGGAAAGATAAAACTGGACTTTACAGTGAAATGCATCTTTTCATAAGCGATAACCTAACAGAAATATGCGCAAAGTTCTATGGGGAAACAAAATGATTATTACTTCCATTGAATGGATTCAGAGAAGACCTCACCCAGGCCGTGGCACGTGAGAGGATCCTAGAGCAATGGATGGGAGAACACAAGGTAAAGAAGAGGCCAGAGCAGTCAGGGGAACAGGAGCAGCATGTTCAGCCAGCCCCCAAGAAAGCCCCTGAGAGCTCTGCCTCCCGGTACCCATGCCTTTGTGTAGTCCCTTCTCAGACCGATAAAAACTCACCTGTGTAACCTATAAAACTGCCAGATTAACTGTGTGCAATTTCCAAGGCCAGGCCATAAAAAGTATTTCAGTGTCTGTCTTGGCCCTCTTGGATTTCACACTTGGGGGGAGTCCACTTCCCCATCCTGGGGGTGCTCAAGCAGCCCACGAAGAACTCACACCTCCTGACAGCACCACCAGAGTGACACCGTGGAAGCAAAGACCTGTCTGACTTCTTTCCTGCCTCCTCACGACAGATCTCAAGCCAGGGCCACCCAACTAACCACTTCTGAATCCCTGTGACTGCTGTGAGCTACTGTGTTTGGGGGTTATTTGGTGGCATCCAGGTTTATGTTATGCTCTGAGATGTGAAGGGAAATGGTAAGGATGGGGCTATAGAGGGAAAGGGGGAGATCCAATTGGAAAGGTTTTCTATTCAGGGTGAACCACAGAGAGCTGTAAGAGGGGGTTATTGTTGGTTTTAACAGTGAAGTGACGGCATTGGATTTGTAAGTTAGGAAGTAAATGCCTAGACACTAGACCATGATCTGAACGAAGGTGTGGATATGTATAACATTAGGCATAAATTATAGCACATTTTTTCGACTAGATTTTCTATGTCTACCTTTATCGGAGGTTGGCTTACAGAGTTGCAAGAGAATTTATGGATTATAACATCCTCCTTCCCTCTTGAAAACTCTTATCCACAGCCTATTTGACAGATGACCTTCCTGCCTCAGCTGCTTGAATATCTTCAGGGATGGAAAGCTCACTACCAGTGGAGCCAGCCATCAACACATTGATTTGAAAAGCTGTATGACTCCCCATAATTCTGACAGACCACTGGACTGGATTTGGGCTTGTTTCTCCCACTGGTGACCTTCAGGCTAGAACTCGTAAGGTCAGCATGAACTTGGATGGGGATCAAGATCCTAGTGCCTGCCACCAGCCTGCTCCTTCCACTGAGATGAACTCCCGTAAATCAGTAATAAAACAATGATTCTGAGCTCCAACCCTGGAGATACTTATTAATTCTAGGCTGGCGTCTGTGAGGCAGAGTGATTGAGGCTTGACCCTGACACTATGAACCTGGCTTTACCCAATTGAGCAACGGAATCTTTGGGGGAAGCCGAACCCATCTGTCTCTACTTGACATCCTATTTTGCAGCTATTTTAAAGCACTGGATTGAAAATGACTTTGTATTAATTTGTAGTTTCCTAAATACTTCAGAGAGTTCAAACTGTAACAGATCCTGTGCCATCTGACTCTGAGGGTCCCCAAGTGGCCGTAGATGGAGGTGATTGAAAGGCCGCAGTCCCAGGGTGTCTATCATGAAGATGAGGTCATGGTTAATCAGGACTTGGCTCAGACCAAGCTCTGGTAGAGGGCGCCTCAGAAGCATCCCAGCTTGTGTAAATCCTGTGCCCCTGCAGTCCAGGGTTAGAGCTCTTGGCGACCGTCAGAACCCTCTTAAATGACTTGGATGTCCACACAGTTGCTTAATCAGTAGGTTCAATCATCTGGGGTTTTAATAACTTTTAATCATTCAGTATATTATAGAATCCTGTAAGGTGCTGCCAAGACATAGTTTCAAGAGAGAGGAAACGAGCAATGGAAGCAAGACTGTGAATGAGAAGGTCACCTTGTGTCTTGTTTGTCAGAGGAGCTTAAACTCTAATGTCATATCTGTGTTGGTATTGCACTCGTGTGATCTTTAAAACTACGTAATAGGAGGTGCCTTAAGTCTAAGAAGTGTAGCTAGTGAAACAAAGGGCTTTAAAGTCAGATGGACCCACTTTTTCAAATCATGGCTTTGCTGGGACATCTGGATTCCATGGCAAGGAGTACAGTTAGCTGAGAACTTCAGCTACAGTAACTTCATTACCATTTCTGCTCAGTGTGGAACATCTGTAATGGGCAATTTTCACTCTGGAGCTCCCTGCTGAATTGGCCCCCCACCATCACACAAGGGTACACATGCAGGCACGTGCACACACACACAGAATGAACCGCTTAAACTATTCATTCTATTTCAGTATCTACTTCCCAAAGGATCCAACTGACAGAGTTACTTAAGTTCTCTGAAATTCTATTCCTCTTTCAAACTGCATTGCTACCATGCACACCAGCAGAGTGTGAGGAGGGGAAATGAATTGGAAGACATAACGTGCCCTGGCTCCCAGAACACTGTCACCAGGGTTGTTTCCCTTCATTCAGCTCACTAGTTGGGTCTTTCCCATCATCGCTGAGTAAAGGTAAGACATATTCTTCACTTTTATTCACCAACTGTGATACGCCTAAAACAGTGTTTAACCACCACAGGGCAATGGGATGCTGGGAACGCATACAACTGTAGATGAGACTCATCTCTCACAAGTCTGTGACGTCTTGAAGGTGGGCTTTGGCTTTCCTAAGTGCTTTGACAAATGGAGATCCAGACAGGAACACCGAGCAGGGAAATCTAGCCTGGAGTGCCGTGCAAAAACTACCCCTGGGGAAGGCCCTCTGTTTCGATGAATACACATTCACCAAGTGAAAGAGGAAGGTTGTTGCCGCAAGAGGGGACAGACCTTGCCAAGAGTCAAAGACACTGGACACCAGATAGAGTGAGACAAAGTCAGGGTGTTCCACAGGGACACCCCGTGAGATACCAAGTAGAGTGAGACAAAGTCAGGATGTTATACAGAAAACTGGGGAAGGGGGAAGAAGTGCCCCAGCACACCTGGCCAGTGAGGGTTTGATGATGAGATTATCTGCTCCACAGCACAGAAAAGGAAGCTGAGCAGGGCCCGGAGTGGTTCAGTGCCTGGCCCAGGGTCACAGAGTGGGAAAGTCACTGAGCCCCTGGAGACCCAGCCCAGAGCTGTGATGCTCCTCTGACTGCCAGTGTACAAAGACCACCCCCTCCCCAGAATTACAGATGAGCCCCACACAGGTCCTAATTCACTGATCACCTGCAGAACAGGGAGAAGGACACAGAAAACAACCTTAAAATCAACACTTGAAGCCTTTTCTGAAGAGCACATCTCTGTGCTCAAATACTTCATGGAATGTGAACTCTTTTAAAACACAATGTTGAAGAAACAGGAGCCAGTGTACACATTCACAGCATTCAGTTCCCCGAAACCAATTATGTTTAAGTGATGTCAAGGGCCTGACAGAGCCACAAAGGAGAGAATGATCTTCAACCTCAACACTGACTCGGACCCTCATGCCTTAATCTAATCCATTGTGTCTGGCCCTACTTGCAAGCCCAGGTCTGGTTCTCATTGCTTTTGTGGATTTAAGTAAAACCCTTCCCATAATTTAAATTAGGTTTTGTGTTGATGAGATTTCTTTTGTTCTAATATGAAAAGAAAAAAAAAAAAAGAAAAACATCCAAATCCCTAAAATCCAGGCCTGCGATCTAGTAGACAGACACAGGCTATCCCAACAGATGGACAGAGCATTTTTCTCAAGAATGAGGGTGACACCCATGTGGGTGTGTGGGTGTGGCACAGGGGGTGATAAGTGCAGCCCCTTTTAAAAGAGCCAGAAGGGCTTGAGCTGTCCCAGCCACTGCTATTGCTTGTTGGTGTGGAACAGCTAATGCAAACCATTCCGGGCCGGGTGTCGGCTGCAGGAGGCTGCAGGAACAAACTGGGGGACTCTGCATCAAAAGCAGGTTTCTGACATGAATATTCTAGAAGAAACCACGTTTCATGCTGGGTGAGAACACAAAGACCAATCTAGCTCAACTTCTCGCCTGCTAGATGGAGAAATGCAGGATTTGGTTGGACAGATGACTTGCTCCAAACTAAGGTCAAGGTCACGGCACAGGCAGAACTAGAATCCAAACTTTCTGGCTTCCAGACCATCACTTTGATTTGGCTTAACTACTCCGAAAGCCATGGAAGGCTTCTGGTTCCAAGTTTTCCTTTTCATTTGGGTGAGAAAAATGGGATATAATCCTGAAAGAAAGGGCTGCCCACAGAACAGTGAAAAGAAAAAAAGAAAAATCCCAATAGCTTTGGCTGCGATAAGAATGCTATAAAATGCATTTCTAGATTTTGTATATCACCTTCTCCTTTGTGCACGCACTGATGGGTGTGCGTTTTACCCATGTGGCTCTGTGTAAACACAGCACTGTCAGCTGCCTAGGCCACGTGGTTTGGGGTTGACAGATACAGCCCCTCTCAACAAGGAGAATGTCCCCACTTGCACCTGGTGTCGGAACCACAGAGAGAAACATCACATGTCGGTGTGTTGAAAGAGAGAAAAGATTGTCACTGTTGAGAAAGCTTTTAGGAGATCACCTAGTTCAGCAAGTCCCAAAGAATAATCCACGGGAAGAGGACCTGCTGTTGTGGAGAGAAATGGGTCCCAAGGTCAAAAGACTTTGGGAGACTTGAACCCCCACGGAGCAGGCTGCTTTACCCGAGGACTCCCCTGCCATGGGGTCTTCACCGTGGCATCGCACACTGAGGATGTCTGGGAAAAGGATGGGAGACTCCCACTCTCCCAGACTTGCATATCTACTCAACTCCTTTTCATTCTAAGGACGACTTCCTGAGATGAGTGCTTATTGGAAAATACCTTTAAAGGTTGACCTATTCCAATATCCTCATTTCACATGTGAGAAAAAAATAAAAGTCTGAAGGAAAAAGTGACTTTCCTTAGGTGGCAGAAGTCATCTGAACCAGGACTCTCACCCTGAGCCCAGACACAAAACCAAAGGACCAGATCCCCCTCGGCAGCTTCCTCCTCGAGTCTTCAACAGAGTCATTCACGTAGTGAGGAGAGATAATAAACAAGGACTAAATGTTTCACCTGCGTTGCCTCATATCATGATCACAATGCTAAGGGACAGATTTTCTTATTACTAATTTTACAGACAAGGAAATAGAAATTCGATATGTGGACCATTTGACCTTGGACAGGTGGAGGTACGTGGAAAGGGAGTAAATGACTAAATAGTGCAGGACAATTTTTACTACAGATATAAATAACTACCCCCAGAGTCTTCCCCCCAAAGAGGAATCTGTAGAAGGGAGAAATAACAAAGGAATACAGTTGCTCTTTGATCATGACCAAGGTCCTTCTCCCAAATGAGAGCTGAAGATCACACTCCAGACCCAATAGCTCCAGAACTCAGCCCCACGAATGACACAGAGGCGCTACTCGGATCTTGCAAGTTAACACCATTGTGAGCCTCCCAGGTGAAGGCCTGAGAAGGCCCATCAGGAAGACATTAGCCTTGCCCTCCCACACTTCCATTGTCTCTTGAAAGCTGCTCAAGTCTTTGATGGCATCACCGAAATCCCATCTCTTGGGAGTTCACATTGTTTCCCATCCTCACCTTTAATTCCTAGTGTGTTCCTTTCTCACACTAGGAAAACCTTAATACTTAAAGTTAGAACTCCTGAGACTGGACCCTGGCTTTGGACCTTATGTGATGTGAGACCCTGGACAAATGATTTGGGGCATAAGAGAATCACTACCATGATCATCACCATCATCACTATCATCTTCATCAAAGTGCTGATTGGTTGGCTTTACTGACCATTATCAGCATTAAGCTTCACAACGAACCCCTGAAGCAGCTGCTATCGTGGTCCGTGCTTCATAAATAAGAAAACGTGACACAGAAAAGCTAAAGGAGCTCATCAATTCATAAATGCTGTGATGTGCATGAATTGTATGAGCGAGTGTAAGAGCATGAATGAATTCTCTTCTGTGGTCACACATCTATGAGGCGGGGTACCATCCCCATTATAAAGATGAGAAAACTGAGTCTCAAAGAGATTAAATCTGCTAAACATCACACCCATGGCAAATGAGTGGTGGGGACAGAATCAGAGCTAAGAGCTGTATGTCTGCAAAACCCAAAACCCAACTGTTTTGATTCTATGATTCTGAAGTTTCTGAAGCACAACTTCCACTTTTGCAAACAAAGGTGACAACAATGTCCCCCTCTCCATGCCTGCAGCAAAGATGATGGTGTACAGCAGGCCTCTCAAGCCGCATGCCAGGCGATGGCTGCCTACTGCCCGTCGTTGTCTGTGCAAACCTGGAATGAGAAGTCTTGGCAGGCTGCCATCTGCTGACTCTGGGTTCATGTGTTGGCTGCAAGTGAGCTTCGCTCACCTAATTTTTTAGGGCCTTTTACAATATATGAGGTCATTTGTCTTTGTTAGCAGAAAAAAAAAAGATTTAGTGATGAATTCACCCTACAGCGTAATTAGCCCCAGGCCTGTCGGTCCCTGAGGGAACCCCTCCTATCTTAGCAAAACAGAGGCAACGTGAGGCGTGGGGGCCTGTCACTCCACTGAGTCCAGCTAATCTAACACAAAATGCGTTGGATCAACAGGTCTTTATTCCTGCTGCCTCTCCGAGACTCCATTTCTCCCCAAAACAAAACAAAGGAATCTCTCTTTTTTAAAAATTTTTGTGAGCATTAAGTTTGACTGAACGACATAAACCCCAACGTCAACTCTAAGAATGGCTGAATTCTCCGTGCATTTCTGCAGGTGCTCCTTGGAGTTCAGAGGAACAGAGGGTGCACTTAAGAAGCAGAAGACTCTTGTGGAGCTCGCTCTGGCTTCTAGAACATGTCTCTACTTGATTTTTAAAAGACTTTCTGAACATAAAGGCTAGGTGGTTGCCAGCCCACCTCAAAATGACAGAAGGATTACTCAAAAGAGAGTTTGCACTATAATTTTCAACCTCGCTCTGTTCCTGCCCACAAAGCAACCCAAAATGTGAGGGAGTGTTGGCTCTCCATCCCCAGTGGCTTAGATCATTTGGCTACCATCTGACCTTCCGCGATCTGAGGCATCTCTGTCCTGGCATTGCCAGAGGTTGACTGCTGTTCAGTTCTTCCTCGCAAAGGCTGTTCAGCAACAAACTATCTTCTCCAAACTGGCTGAAGATAAATAAGGGGAGGAAATCCCATGGCGATCCAACTGGTGGTAGATACACGTCGGCAGCAATGGCTTCAGCCCTCATGTGCTGAAGGCCATGTGCTCTCTTCATGGTCCTCAGAGTCCCTGGTTTCAGTGCGTACAACGGAGCCAGAGGGAGTGTTTGCAGCCAGCCAAAGAGCAGAACCTCTCCTCCACTCCCAGGGAAGGAGTATGGCCAAAACAGGGAAGCAGGAGTCATGGATGATCAGACCCGGAGACGTAGCAAGGACCAGTACCTGGGGTTCTGACCAAATCCATGGGAATGAAATTCAGGGGCTGCTTTAGGGAGGAGCTGTGAAATGACACTCCTGACACACACAAACAAAACTCACTGTCGAAGTCCCCCTGTGTAATGTTCTCCTGCTGAACTTCTACATTCATCGAACAGGCCCTTTGTGATCTCAGGTCTCCAGCTGGGTCAGTACTTGCTGATCACTTCCCAGGCAACCCCGTGCCCTGGGGGACACTGCTAGAAGGAGCAGTGCCCTTCTCCTGCTGTGTCTGTGCCCACAGTTGCTCCCCTGATCCTCTGATACCGAAGCCTGTGGCCCTCTCCACAGCTCAGCCATGCTCCCCCCGCTCTCCCTGCCAGGCTTTGCTCTCCTCTGCTCCCTCACTGAAATATCATTCATCCTCAAGGACTCAGCTCAAGCTTCCCCTCCCTGGAGCCTCCTTCACTGAGTCTAGTATGGATTTTCTCAGAATGATTGAGGGAAATTGGAAAACATGGCCAGAATATTTTGTAGTGCCCCCTATCAAAAGTACAAACCCATTTTCTTATTCTTTAGTCTCAAATTTGCTTTGATCCATAGAAGGTGATGGAAGTGATACTGTATGAGTTCTACAAGCCAGTGCCCAAGACACCTTGAAATGTCCCTCTTCCTCCTCTTGAAATGCTGGCCCAATACCATGATATAAAGAACATCTGTCTATCCTGCTGAAGGATGCGAAGCTGAGTAAAGAACCAAAGTATTCCCAGAGGATGCTAGCTGCACCTGCCAGGAATTTGAGGCCATCTGGACCATCACCCCAGCTGGGCTAACAGACTATGGCAACCCCTGAGTGATCCCCAGATGAGCCAGGAGAAGAACCACACAGCTGAGCCTGGCTCAGACTGCAGAATCATGAGCAAGTACATAGTCTGGTTTTAAGATGCAACACTTTGAGGTGATTTGTTGGGCAGCAATAGGTAACAGGTATGATAAGACATTTTTCTTTGCATCAGAAAGATCACATACATGTAGGCACAGGAAACTTTGTGCTCGGGAAAACAGACTATTTCCAAGGGAAACCACCACTTTCTTCCACTCTTCTTTTTTTAATCTTTACCTGAGAGAGAGAGAGAGAGAGGGAAGTAGAGTGTGTGTATGGGGGGGGGCAGGTAGGGAGGGAGAACGGGGGCTGGGGAGAGACAAATCATTGTGAGAGAGAAACATCCATTGATTGCCTCTTGTACGAGTCCCAGCCTGGGATCCAACCCGCAACCTAGGTGTGTGCCCTGACCAGGGATTGAACTTGCAACTTTTTGGTGTACAAGTCGATGCTGCAACCAACCGAGTCCCCTGACCAGGGCCTACCCTCTTTATCTAATTTCTATTCACTATTCAGGTCTTACACTAGACAGCCTTTCTCTGGGACTTCTTCTCTGACTCCCCCAAGGTAGGGGTAGGTGGTTCTCTGGTGGGCTCCTTACCCACCTGCTACAGTGGGTTATACACCCCGTGGCTGCGATGCCCGCTTTCTCCACCAGACTGGCAAAGCCAGAGCTTGCCTCAGTCAGTCGTGATCGTGCTCCCAGCTTTAGTTTGGCACTTGCCATAAGGGGAAGAATTTTCTGTTTAGTAGCTCATCGCCAGTCCACCAAGTGTTACCCATCCCCTCAGCAGTCCACCCCTCCCTCTTGCCGAAATGTGGCAGCAAGGACTTCGCATGCCGGGAATGATACGACTGAGTAGAATAGAGGACAAAGATCGCATAGGTTTGTTTAGAACTTTTATTCTTTTCTTGCTGCCTCTGAAGTCCATCTAGATGTACCAGACAGACTCCTGGTGCAGATTATAACTCTGCCCCCAGGAGCCGTGTGAAAACGCTCTGGGTGAGCCCTCATTCACATCGCCCCGACCGGAGCTCATGCAGTTGATTTGATTTTCAGTATTAACATTTTAGAGAACAAGTGTAGCAACTTTCATTCAGCCTTGCTTTAAAATGCACGCAGTAGCTGGACTTTTTAGGGACTATGGTGATCACAGAAGGTGGTGCGTTACACCATGCTGCGAATCCACAGGAAGTCAGAATTTCACATCGCATTCCACCTAGAACTTGCCCTCAGTAGAAAAGCTTCTCTTTAGCAATTGGCAAGAATCTTTGTTGAATTCAACTGCATTCTATTTGGAAAAGGAAACACAATTGCATGTGACACTGAATTCCTTGCAGAGAATTAAATATTTCTTCAGAGATCTGAATGTCCCCATGTTGTAGGGGAAGCAGCAGAAAAAGGCTGCAGAAACATCAGTATTTGGACTTGGATAAATTTGAGTCTCCTCCCTGTCACTGGGCAGTTTATGACAGTGGAGAAGCACCTAAGAAGTGACACTGAGGATCAGCTGCCTGAAGTGTGAGGGGGTGGGGGAGACAGAGTGAAGTCCCTCACAAATTAGCATGTCTAAAACCTCACTGGATACACACAGCCACAGCTCCTGTGCCAGGCGGAGAAGTGCAGAATCGGCTTCATTCTCAATTGGCTCTGGTTTCTTACAGGATACAATCTCTGCCCACCTGGTACCCTGGTTGACCTTGGAGTCTAGTATGTTCTGCCACTGAAGCGTGCATTTAATGTAGAGCACTTCCTGTGATCGCCAAAGTGTGAAAAAGGAGATAAAGAAAAAGGACAGCTCCCTCTGAACCTGGAGATGTGGGGCTTACTAGCTCAGATTGCAAAGTGTGTGTGTGTGTGTGTGTGTGTGTGTGTGTGTGTGTGTGTGTGTGTGTGTGTGTGTGTGTGTGTGTGTGTAACAGCCCAGCTCTGTGGATAGCCCCAGGACCCTCCTTGTGAAAAGGTGTAGATGGGGTGGGGCGGGGAGGGCAGTTACACATACAGGGTCTGGAAACCCAGGGGGACTCTTTCCTACGAACAGATCTGAACCAGAGGCCTCTGTAACCAGCAGTGAGCGCTTAGCGCCCTCTAGTGTTCCATAAACAAGTTCCTGTGGTGCTGTGAGGTGAGAACAGGGTTGGATGGTGCATCCCTAGGCACATGCTGCCATCTCCTGGTTAGAGTCCCACTTAGCAAATCCCAGGGTGTTCAGGGTTCTGGGGGGCTGGAAGCTGCAGGGACTGGGCCTCTTCCCCCTGAGTCCCTGGAGAGTCACTATCAGCTTTGGGAAGGCATGAAAACACAAAGGAAAAAATAAGCTGGCTGTTAGCGGAGCCCACGATTCCCTCATGATGTACTCTGGGCCCATCATCCCCTGCATGAATCTCTGCCGCAGCATTTTTCAAACCTGCCTGTGCTGGAAGTTTTCTTTCTGGTTTTTGAAGGCCCCGTGTGGGAAGTATGGTTCTGAGGCATCAATGTTATGTAAAGATTTTGTTATTGTCCTTGGAATTTAAGCAACTTTACTAGCAAGTAATTTGTTAAAGTTCCTCCTACAATGAAACAGTTAATCCAAAGTACTGGCAAATGGCCTGTAACATAACAGGTATTTTCACATGTTATCTAACTACTCCCCAGCACACCCCATCCCAACCAAACCTATGGTAACATACCAATGATTGCACACATCTGCAGCTACCCACTCATCAGCTGCTGTCTAACCTGTTTGATTACCTCTGCTGACAGAGCTCTCATTACCCATTATGGCTGCTGATTCTACTGTTGGACAATGGTATTTGTTAACAAGCCCTCATTTGTCTGACTGGCTCCTTTTTTCACATGGTGTCTGTTCAGATGTGCAAGGAGGATTTTAGTATCCAGGTCTCTGTTCCTCAGAATAAATATTCTTAGGTTCTTCAGGCATAGCACACATGACATAGATTTCACAATCTCTACTATCATGCTTCTCCTACTTACTTGGATGCACCTCATTCATAAAACCCATCTCAGACTAAGTTTATCAGATCTTTGCAAAGTGCCCTGAGCAGTACTCAATCAGCAGAAGCACCGTGATCTCCTTGTTCTGAACGCTAGGGTTGTATCAGTGTGTTTGCAGGTGCATAAACGTGGTTTTACAGGGTCAGGAAATATGCCTGCACTCTGTAATCCAGGTATTTTCTCACAGGAACGCCTGCTAAACAGGCTGGTGCTCTGTGTACTGACCATGGTCTTCAGTACATGTAAATCATTTGCAGTCATAGCGTGAGATGGCTCTGGTCACTGTGTTCGGACTTCCTGTATAATCCTGCTCTCCCCCAGGTTATCACAGTTTAAGGCTGTGGTTTAAGTTGTTGCATAACAAGTACAATTTCTATTGGGGTTGACAAAAAAGTTTTTAAAATAGACAGTGTCGATGCTTTTACAGCATTGTGAAGTGCTTAATACCACTGACTGGTTCACTTAAATGGTTAAAATGGTAAATTTTATGTTATGTATATTTTACTTATAAAAATACATTTTAAAAGCCTGTGTGCTTTCGCTTCTTTCACAGTGGCACACATGTGTTCTGGCCTCTTTCTTCTCTACCTGAATGAACTTGCTTTCCTTCTCATTCTGACTTGTTCTTGGAACCTTTCCTGCACAGGTCAATGTCAAGAACCTGGAGGTCCCAGATGTGCCAGGGCAGGGCAGGGCAGGGCTGGGCCAGCCCCCCCACCCCACCTCACCCCACCCCAATGGAACCCGTCTGGTGACAAGGTAATGCAGATTAGAGAGGATGGTCACATTTTCAGCTGTGAGGATCCCAGGCTTGAGCCTAACATTATCTGCCTTCAAAGGCTATGTTTTTCATTCCACCACAAGAACAGACATGAAAAAGTGGAAGAATCGGAAGCTCCTCCCTGTGGCAGTTGGGTGGTTCTCAGACTCCGTGGGAGAGCAGGTTGTGAGTGCTGCCGCAGACCTGCCTGCGCCCTCTATGCACACATGAAGAGAAAGCAAAGCGGCCTGCGCACGGCTGTCGGGGCAAATGTAAGTTAGACGATAAAACGGACACTTAATTCTCCTCGTTGAAACTAAGGGAAGAGACTTTGCCTGCCTTTCCTTAGAGAATCTTCTTTAGATAACTCACCATCTCTTCGTCTCTTTCTTTGCAATGTATATAAATCCTAAAAGCTGCAAATGGAAAAAGAGATCTGCAGAAAGTAACCTCACAGTGTGATCTGGTCATAAGCCGGGAACTGGGCAGGCCTTGATGGGCCGGCAAGCCCCCGGCCCACAACTTGTTTAATGCAGGGTTTAAAGCCAGCCCTGACCACGTTCTTGCACATCTAGTTGAGCACACCTTTGAGATGCCCAAAGTAACACCCTTGAAAGCACAGCCACCCACAAGAGAGCACCAACTCACTCACCATTCTATAACCCAGTCCCCCGCCTGGCTTCCTCCCACCTTCATATAACCTTCTCAGGACCTCTCCTTCATCCCAAATGTACACACAAAGGGCAAAACTGTCACTCTCTGGAGCATTTGAGATCTTGCTTCCTGGCAAAGGTTATCAGTGTTGGCTCAAACTCACAAAAATTCTGCACAGATTTGGACCTTCTTACCTTGACAAAGGTACGTAAACCTCATGCCACATTTATGACCCGGAAACTTCTGCCTCGAGGACCTAGGACCTATTGCTTTAAAATGTAATCATCTTACACCATGTTTACACGTTACACATATGGCATGAAAGCCATGTGTGTGTTACACATGTGGAATCTGAGGAAGAGAGTGCTCGTCACCCAGAGTCCGCGGGGGGGTGGGGGGGACCCTGATTCGGCAGGTGTCTTGCTCCCAAGCTGCCTCCTGTCACTTAATTTTCCTCTGGATGAAACCGATTAGCTCACACAGATTGCCCCCATTGCCGGGTGAATCTAGGAGGACTCGTGTGTGACAGGTGGTACTGTCCAGTCCACTGTCGGAGGACCAGACATTGTCCACCAGTGGGCTGTCTCTGCTTGCTGGCTGTGGGAAAGGGGAGCTTTCTTGGTCTCCTCTTCAGTGGGCTGTGCCTCACATTCTAGTATATATTCTAGTATATATTCTAGTATAATGCTTATTTAATAACAAAACCGTCTTCTTTCTCTTCTACTTTTTGGAGTGAGGTGTTCCATTGGCAGGAGATTTTATTTTATTTTATATTTTTAAGATTTTATTTATTTATTTTAGAGAGAAGGGAAGGGGAAAGAAAGAAAAGGAGAGGAACATCAATGTGTGGTTGCCTGTCACACACACCCTACTAGGGCACTGGCCTGCAACCCAGGCCTGTGCCCTGACTAGGAATCAAACCAGCAAGCCTTTGGTTTGCAGGCCAAAACTCAGTCCACTAAGCCATACCAGCCAGAGCTATTTTATTATGTATGTTTCCCCAACAAGGTCACACAGTGAACTGGGGCTGAGTCACAATGGGAAACACCTGATTCCTGACTTGGTCACTCTTCCCATTGGCCCCACTGCCTCTCGGGAAGTAGAGGAGAACAGAATATGCCACCCCCAAAACGTGCCTCCTTGGCCTACGGATTGTTTTGAGATGGTTATTTTAATAAACAGTGGACACAGGAGAAGCTCTGAAAACTAAGCAGAAATTACCCTTTTGTAAAAGAGCTTTCCATTTATAATGAAAATCTCCCCTCTGTAAGGGTGTCTGCCCCTCTGTGCCAGCAAAGGCAGGCACCCGAATCTTTTACCAATGGAGAAGCAAAGGGCCTAAATCTACATAACAACTTTGCCCTTGTTTGTTGTGCTTCTCATGGTAACCACCTAGAGCTGACCTCCCAGGCAGGCAACATCCTCTTTCCTCTTTGCCAGAGATGTTATTTAAAGGGGTGGATGAGCCATGTGGAGGAGCTTCTCAGTCTTCCAGTCTGCCTATACTGGAGGTGCACATGTTATTAATCTTCTCTTTGTTTTTGCCTGTTAATCTGTCTTTTATGAAGGAGGATGGGCAGAGGGTCTCGGCCAAGAACCTAGAAGGGTAGAAAGAAATTTCTTCTTCCTTGCCTACAAGAGTGTCCTGTTTTGTGCTTGCTGTTTTTTCCCCCATTGAAGGGGTTCAGAACAGGCCTCCCCGAGGTGCGTGCTTCGGCATCTGAATTATTTTGAGCCAAAGGGAATGAGCCCCTGCAGGCTCAGGGGCACTTCCACTTCCACTTTAAAGAATCGAAAGTTGGGTCCTTGCCGTAGTAAGAAATATCGTTTTGTGACCTATTTGTAGTGCAGGGAAAACTTCTATTACTAAGTATCCATTTTTGTCATCCTACAAACAACCTTCCTCCCCCACCTCCCCCGGGACCCCCAAGGTGCCTCACCTCATCCTTAGCTCAGAATACCATCTATCCCCTCACTTTCCCTTTCTTCCTCTGACTGCCTCGCATCCGTGGGGTTCCCACAGGCACATGAGTAACTAAATTCGGTTATTTTCTCTTGTTAACCTGTCTCATGTAGACTTGATTATCGGACCACCAAAATAACCGTAAAGGGTAGAGGAAAGCGCTTTCCTCCCACAACGTGTAGGGCTTTTCTTCCTGCACCGAGTGTCTACGAGCAATGTGAGAGCAGAGCCCGTGACTCTGCATTTCCTGTGATTCTCTCAGTGAAATGGCAGGGACCCGGCAAACACGTACATCCAAGCTGAGTCACTGAACTTAGAGGAATGAAGTCAAATGGATTGTGATCTTCACTCACTACAAAATTGTTAAAAACAAGATGACAGGCTCAAAATGCAGGTGCATGGGATAAGAAACCCCATGTCACCAAACAGATAACAGTTCCAGCTTCCCCAGAGATGGAAGCTTAAATCAGTCCAACAGGAAATGCCTACTCATCGCTGGTTCTGTACTCTGCCTGACAGACCCCGCCGTCCTGAGGAAACTGGCCCTGTGGCAGCCAGCAGGCTCGGCTGTCTGTCTGGTGCCGCATCCTTGTTCCCACTGCCCCTGCCTGTGAAAGTGCCTCACCATGAGCGGAGGGAGCAGGGAAGCAGCAGACTCGAAGCCTGGCTTCTAAAAGAATCTCCTCAAACAGCGAAGGCTCACACTGTGCGTCCAAACACCCCTGCTCTCTGATGCCAGTGTGACCTGTTTATACCTACACCAAATTATTAGTAACTCTAGTGTGACAATGACATTGGATTGTGAGTGATGTTGGGGCACATTGAGGTTGTACTTACAGAGTAGCTCCTCAAAGAGTTTGAACTTAGGAAATAAAAGAACAGTGAGCAGTCTTTGCATCACCCTTTACGTTTATAAATCATTTTCTCAGGCATTTCATTCACACCTAGTTCAAAGAAGACCGTTCAGCCTAACGAGGTAGATTTCTCAGTGGTCAAGTTGGAACCAAATGCTAAGTAAAACCTAAACATTGCTAAGAACCCAATACTGGCCACTCCTCAGTATAAAAAATTCCAGCTGAAGGCATGAACATTGCAATGTTTAATGTTACCTAAAATAAATTTTTCCCCTCACGTACATTCCCAACCACAGAGTGTAAGATTAAATCATATAAACTCCATGAGACAAGCAGGTTAAGTGATTTATCATTTGTTCTCTCTAAATCGTGCTGTCAGTCTGATTTCCAGTTGTGTGTGTGTGGGAAATTGCAGGACTTGAGGAACCCAGAGGAAAACGAAATTCTTACTAATGTAAGTGTAACAAAGCTAATGTTCCCCATAGACTCCCAGGGCAGGGGGTTACGCTAGTAAGAGAACTGTTCTATTCGTGCCTTGGTTTGCTTGTGTATTTAAATTGCTGTTACTATTACCTGCTGCACATGCAGCCGGTAAGAGAAGATTCAGATCACATTGATAGACACGGAAGTTCTTTATACAAAACAATCGGCCTGAAAAAAAAATGATGATACAATATGGCCAGGTAGCGCTTGTGCCTTCACAATGTCAATTAATCTAATAGTTCTGGGGTGTCCCAAGGAATTATATTTACCTCCCAGAAGTGTGAGTTTCATGAGGTTATTGATTTGTGTTGGTTTTGGGTGGGCATGGGCCAGATATGATGTATATTTATTATATCTTGAAGAAGAGTATAATACTAAACATATATGTAAGTTTTTTTTAAAGGTTTTGTAGAATTTATAATCCAGAAGAATTTAGGGTATTTGTAGATCAGGCTGTCAGTCAATGACCGACCTCTTCCACTCTCACTCCCCACACGCACCCGTGTACAACTCACTTTTTGAGAATTTACTGTCATTGCTCAATTAGGAAGTAGTAATTTCATCATTTCTATTTTACTGTAGAACCCTACACTGTATTTTTAGGAAATGTGTCTCCATAAAGGATGCACGTGTCACAGGAAATTAAAGGCAGGAAGCTGCTCACTGACACGCAGCTCTGCAGTTCAGAGGGAACTGAGACATGACTTTCACCCATTTAGTCTCTGCAGGGTGTTTTAACATTCATGGGAATCACCAACACTCAAAAGAATTACATCTCTGGCAAAGAAAAATACAATGAAAGGTTTTGGAGACTTTGCAAACTGCTTCTTGAGCTTATCATTTATGAACTCTTTGCTCTTTAAAATTGAGAACAGAGCAATTAACTACAATTTCACACCTTCAGGAAGACTAAGGACACAGCCTGCCATCCACTGTGAATTCCAAGTGTGTTCTTTCACTGAAATTTATAGTTCCATTGTGGGATAACTTCCCTCCTATTCAGAAGAAAGTGTGAAAGTCTACCTTTTATTTTGTTCACTGAAAATGGATACTGCATTGCAATTTTGTTCCTAAGAAAATAAGCTTAATAGGCCCCACTGTAAAAACAATAGCAAGGCTGGCGTTTAAGAACATGATCCGAATGAGCCTACCATTTCAAGTGGGACAGTGTGCCTCTTGGTCTGTGCACTGAGCGTGGTGATCGAGACATTAAGAGGCCTTGTGCCCCCAGTTCAAGCACATCTACGTAATTCCCTCCCCCACCTCAGCCCAGGAATCCTCTGCAAATGCTCGCTGAGGTCTTGCTCTGTCAATGGTCTGGCTCGGCCCTTGGATACCTTCGACTATCCATTTAATGCGGGTCCCGCCCTTGAGTCACAGATATTTAGCAGTTGGATGAACCACACACATACCCAACTGAAATAAAATAACCTGGAACAATGACTGGAACCTTGGAGATTTTATTGAATTCAGTTAGAAAGTGTGTATATAATTCAGCTATTTTAGTTGTGTTAGCAAAGAAAGCAAACTGACATGCCCCGTGGGAAAATGGTGCAGGTTTCAGCCTGGGGACCTGAGGGTCATGATGTTGACCTTTAGGATGGGAGAAATACCATGACCTTTCCCTCTATTCTACCTTCAATTTTGCACTGATTTTATTTAATTTCATTTTTTAAATTTGCACCCAATATATTTTGTCACTTTCCTACTATGGGTCACTCAGGTTTTCCACTCTAAAAGCAGTATTTTCTCAGTTTCTGCCTGTGTAAAATGTATTATAATACACTGTACTCACCTATCCAAGTTGAGCATGTAGCCCATCTCATTGTTAAATGACCACGCCCTTCTGTGGGGTCCCATAGCTCTCATGGCCCCCTCGGCCCATATGTCTGTCAGAGGGTTGGGGAAGCAAATGTTTCCTTCATAATCAGATCACATCTAACACATCTGCAGTATTGTCAGGGCCTGGACCAGGTCCCTAAAATTCCTAAAATCGTGTTGTCTCATAAACACTTTCCCCTTGAAATTCTCCTGTCATATTATTTCTCTATATATTTTCTTTAAAAAAATTATTTATCTTTCATTTGCTTTCTCTTTTTACCCTTCAGAAACATTTCCAAATGACTTCCCAATGTGTAGTGCCTCCAAAAGCTAATCTGTTCCGCCCCTGTTTCCTTGTCTATAGAGAGACTATCACCTAAAATACAAGGTTAACAGGGAGTGCCGCACACGGGGGGCACGAATCTTGGGAGTCTGGACCCTGTAGGAGAACACACACAAATGAGCCATATCTGAATAAGTATTCTCACCTCACTAGGTGAGTTTTATTTCTCCTAAGAACCAGTAGTCTTGCGGTGCCCACTAGGATGAATACAGGGGTGGACAAGCTGGGTCATACAGCTTCGGGCCGAAACAGACGAGCCGTTTGCAGGGATCGTCCTGCCCTCCTCCAGATGAGGGCCTGCGTGCCTCTCCCATGCTCACCATAGACCCTCCTCGCCTGACCCACAGAATGATGCCCACCCTTCAAGCATCAGTTCAAATTCTGCTCCCTCCATCAACATGTCAATCCTCCAACCAAATGTTACCACTCTCTCTTTTGAATTCTTCCCACTTCTCAGATTTTTCATCTCTCCTGCACCCACTTTCCCCAACATTGCACCTGTTCACCTAAGTAGTTATTCCCATTGATCCCATCTCAATATTTCAAGAGGAAGGACTGTGTAGATCTTTAACTCCTACTCATCACTACTAATGTCTTACATGTCAGGTTTTAGCAACTGTATAAAAATAGTGAATTACTGTACAAAGAAGGATTTATAGACAGCATACCATAAAAAAAACTTAAAAAGAGGAACAGCCTAATTAAAAGATTGGAAGACATGAAGGCTAACTGGTAAAGAGAAAAATACATTTTGAGATTGAAACTAGGGCAAATAATTATAGAAATAGGCTTTTGATGGTAACTCTACCCATAGTTTGGATCTGTCCCACGTACCTCACAACCCTACTACTCCGGTAAAGTCAATGCTCCACAGCATTGTGAGGTTCTTTTGGTACAGTTCTTAATTTTAACATTGTTTTTTTTTTAATTTTAATTTTTATTTAATTACTGTTCAAGTACAGTTTTCTGTCTTATGTTCTCAGCCCTACCTTCAGTGCTCCACACCTCCCTCCCATTTCCGCCCCCCACCCTTAGTTATTGTCCATGTGTCCTTTGTACTTGTTCATGTGAGTGCATCCCCTTTGCCCCTATGACTCTCTCCCCTCTACCCTGTAGACCATGTCAGCGTATTCCATATTTGCATGTCATTAGTCATATTTGGCTTATTGTTTGTTTTGTTGTTTAGGTTCAAAGATGATATATCCCTGTGCGTGAGTGTTCCCTTTTTGGTTGGCAGAAAGGTAATTCCAGAGCTCCTTCACTATCGAATCTACCGCAACAGTGACTACAAAAAATACTTCTACACAAGTGGCACAAAACAGTATTTATTGCCAGAGACAGGACCCATTTCAACAATCCCAGAATAGATTACACTGACTAAGCATTTTCAACACAGCACAGAGACTACTTCCATGAGTCTTGTGGCAAAACATGGTGACTGCCCAGTCATTTGGAACGGTTCATTCATTTCACCACTGTAAGGAAAGAGAGAAATGTACTTGGTGTTAGCTTCATATTCCTATGACATTCACATAAGGATTTATTCCCAGTCAGGAAGCATTCAATGCTTGCATGTCTGAGCTACTCTGTTCTTTTGTTCAGAGAGATTACTGGGAGGATCCTCTACTGCATATGATAATTCTACTTAAAATGTGCCACAGTCTTCTAAATCTATTCACTCATTTGAGGACAGAAAATGCCTTCAATATGCTCTCACTGTCAAACTATCCGCCAAACACATATTTCTGTAAGGCCCTTGAAAAGAAGTGATGAAAACAGTCAGGATTACCAGGTGATTTTCAATTTAACTTCTATTGAAATGTCCTTTAACTCCTAGCTTTATTATGAATGTCCCAAAACGTATATAGTAAAGCCACTTTGAAAAAGAAAAAACAGTCTCATTCTGGCAAGATTTGTAAAGGTTTCTCTGATTCCTTCTACTTTATCATAAAGAAATGCATCCATGACTGAAACTGAACAGTTAGCATCTTTTTCATTTTGACAGTTAGAAAAGTGGTGCAAATCAGGCCATAGGCTCTGCCTGCATGCATTCATGTTGCTATGTTTTTCTGGTGAAAAAGACACCTAGGAGAACACTGTACTCTGAGGGCAACTTCTACTTAGAAGATCACACAGTCCCGGGCTATTGCTCAAACGTTTGCTGATGGAAAATCATTTCCAAAGCTCTTTTGCTATCAAGCACTCCTTAGAATTGATACTTCAGGGAGATACTCCAACACAGTGCTCAACAAAGTACATACATTCTCAGATACCACCTACTTCTTCGTGTTCTCCAGTGAGTAAAATCATAAGGCAACACACAGTGTAGATATTTTTTGTTGGAAACCCACTTCGTATGAAATGTTACTGTTGCCCACTAACGTAGAAAATTCGAAACCCTTCACTATGCAGTTGACACAGTGCAATGCTCTGAAATTCCCAACATGCTTTCCCTATTATCATATTGCCTTAGGCATTCACAATTCTGTTCAACGTTGCATAGTACATTCTAGATGCATTTCTTAGTTACGCTTCGCTTTTCCTCTTGAAAAACACTTCTGATCCAGACTACGAGTTACTCACTTAGTGTGTCACAGATGATATATCCCTATATGTGAGTGTTCCCCTTCAGGCTGACAGCAATGGAATTCCACAGCTCCCTGGGTATCCAACCTACCACAACAGTGACTGCAGAAAGATACTTCTACACAAGTGGTACAAAGCAGTATTTATCGCCAGAGACACCACGCGTTTCCAATTTCCCATAATACACTACAATGATTAAGCATTTTCAACACAGCAGACAGAGTCATACTACTTCCATGACTCTTGTGGCAAAGCGTGGTGTCTGCCCAGTGATTCTGAAAAAAACATTGAATTCACCACTGACAGGAAAGACAGAAATGCACTTGGTGTGAGCTTCATATTTCTCCTGAAATTCACACAAGGATTTATTCCCCAGTCAGAAACCCCTCAGTGCTCGGATGTCTGAGCTATGCTGTTCTTTTTTTTTTCAGAGAGATTACCAGGAGGATGCTCTCCTGCATAGGATTATTCTACCTAAAATGCGCAACAGTCTTGTGAATCTAGTCACTCATTTGAGGACAGAAAATAGCTTTCAATATGCCTTCACTGTCAAATTATCCTCCAAACACGTATTTCTGTAAGACTCCTGTAAAGAAGTGATGAAAACAGTCAGGATTACCAGGCGTTTTTCAACTTAACTTCTATTCAAATGATCTTTAACTCCTACCTTTATTATGAATACCACAAAACATGTATATAGTAAAGCTGGTTTGAAAAAGTAAAAGAGTCTCATTCTGGGAAGATTTGTAAAGTTTTCTCTCATTCGGTCTACTTTATCGTAAAGAAACGTGTTCATGACGAAAACTGAACGGTTGCATCTCTTTCATTTCCACAGTTAGGAAAGTGGTACAAATCAGGCCATAGGCTCTGCCTTCATGTCTTCACGTTGCTAGGTTTCTCCAGAGAAAAAGATACCTGGGAGAACACTGTACTCTGAGGGTAACTTTTGCTTAGAAGATCACACAGCCCTTGGCTACCGCTCAACACTTGCTGTTGGAAAATCATTTCTGAAGCTCTTTAGCTATCAAGTGTTCCTTAGAGTTAATACTTCAGGGACATACTTCAACACCGTGCTAAACACAGTAATACATTCTCAGATACCGACTACTTCTTCTGGTTCTCCAGTGAGTGAAATCATAAGGCAACACACGGTGCAGATATGTTTTGTTGGAAACCCGCTTGATACGAAATGTTACTGGTGCCCAGGAACGTAGAAAATTCAAAAACCTTCACTATGCAGTTAACACAGTGCAATGCTCCGAAGGTCCCAAAATGGTTTCCCAAGTATCACATTCTTTTAAGCCTTCGCACTTCCGTTCAATGTTGCATAGTACATTACAGATGCATTTCTAGTTAGGCTTCGAGTTTCCTCTTGATAAACACTTCTGATCCAGACGGGGAGTTACTTGCTTACTGTGTGTCACAGATGATATACTCCTGTGCATGAGTGTTCCCTTTTTGGCTGACAGAAATGTAACTTCACTGCTACCTCGCTATCCAACCTACCGCATCTGTGACCGCGAAAGTTGCTTCTACAAAAGGGGTAAAAACAGTATTTATCAGCAGAGAAACCACGTGCTTCAACTTTCCTGGACTAGACTACAATGATTAAGCATTTTCAATACAGCGGACAGACTACTTCCCTGAGTCTTGTGGCAAAGCGCGGTGTCTGCCCAGTGATTTGGAAGGAGTAATTCAATTCACCACTGTAAGCAAAGAGAGACATGCCCTTGGCATCAGATTCATAATCCTTTCACATTCACACATGGATTTTTTCCCCAGTCAGGAAGCACTCAGTGCTGGCACGTCTGAGCTACTCTGTTCTTTTGTAAAGAAAGATTGCCGGGAGGATCCTCTACTGCATATGATCCTTGTACTTAAAATGCACCACAGTCTTGTGAATCTATTCACTCCTTTGAGTTCAGAAAAGAGCTTTCGATATGTTTCACTGTCCAACTATCTGCAAAACATGTATTTCTCAAAGGCACTTGAAAAGAAGTGATGAAAATAGTCAGGACTATCAGGCATTTTTCCACTTAACTTCTGTTGAAATGGCCTTTAACTCCTAGCTTTATTATGAATGCCACAAGACATGCATATAGGAAAGCCGCTTTGAAAAACAGAGACTCATTCTGGGAGATTTGTAAAAGATTCTATGATTCAGGCTACTTTATCACAAAGCAATGCATTCCTGACTGAAACTGAATGGTTGGGATCATTTTCATTTTGACATTTGGAAAAGTGGTGCAAATCAGGCCATGGGCTCTGCCTACGTGTCTTGGTGTTGCTATGTTTTCCTAGTGAAAAAGACACTTAGAAGGAAACTGCACTCAACGGAAAATTTCTACTTAGAAGATCAAACAGTCTCCCCCTATCGTTCAATGTTAGAAGATGGAGACTCATTTCTGAAGCTCTCTTGCTATCAAGCACTCCTTAGAATTGATACTTCAGGGACATGGTCCAGCACATTGCTAAACACAGAACACACATTTTCAGATATCACCTACTTCTTGTTCTCCAGTGAGTAAAACCGTAGGGAAACACACGGTGCAGAGAGATTTCCTTGGAAGCCCAGTTCCTTCAAAATGTTCCTATTGCCCAGTAATGTAGAAAAGTCAAAATGCTTCACTATGCACTTAACACAGTGCAATGCTCCGAAAGTCCCAAAATGGTTTCCCTAGTATTACATCACCTTAGGCCTTCGCAACTGTGTTCAACGGTACGTAGCTCATGATGGATGAATTTCTTAGTTGGGCCTCACTTTTCTTCTGGACAAACACTTCTGCACCAGACTGCAGGTTACTTGCTTACTGTGTGTCACAGATGCGATACCCCTGTGGGTCAGTGTTCCCTTTCTCGCTGACGGAAATGTAATTCCACAGCTCCCTGGAAATCCAACCTACCGCAACTGTGACTATGTCAGGACACTTACTTCTACACTAGGGGCACAAAACAGTATTTATCAGCAGACACAACAGGAGCTTCAAGTCTCCTGTTCTAGACAACAATGACTAAGCATTTTCAACACAGCCGCCAGACTGCTTCCATGAGTCTTGTGGCCAAGCGTGGTGTCTGCCCAGTGATTTGGAAGGATTCATTCAATGAACCCCTGTAAGAAGAGAGAGACATACCCTTGGTGTCAGCTTCATAATTACTTTGACACTCAAACAGGGATTTCTTCCCCAGGCAGGAAGCACTCAGTGCTGTCCCGTCTGAGCTACTCTGTTCTCTTGTACAGAAAGATTACCGGGAGGAACCTCTACTGCATGTGATCATTCTACTTCAAATGTGCCACAGCCTTGTGAAGCTCTTCACTCCTTTGAGTTCAGAAAAGAGCTTTCGATATGCTTTCACTGTCAAACTAGCAGCAACACACGTATTTCTGAAAGGTCCATGAGGAGGAAGTGATGAAAACAGTCAGGGCTATCAGGCATTTCTCCCCTACACCACTGTTGAAATGACCTTTAACTCCCAGGTTTATTATGAATGCCGCAAGAAACGTAATTAGTGGAGCCGCTTTGACATAGGAGAAGAGTCTCATTCTGCTTTGATTTGCAAAGACTTCTCTGGTTCAGTCTCCTTTATCATAAAGCAATGCATTCCTGACCGAACCTGAATGCTTAGCCTCTTTTGGATTTGGACAGTTCAAAACTTGGTGCAAATCAGGCCATAGGCTCTGCCTTCATGTCTTCCTGTAGCTATGTTTTTCTGGTGAGAAGGACACCCAGGGAGGTCAGTGACTAAGAGGGCACCTTTACTTAGAAGATCACACAGTCCCTGGCTGTGGCTCCACCATTGCCGCTAGACAATCTTTCCCGAGGCACTCCTGCTCTCAAGCACTCCTTAGAATTCATACCTCAGGGAGATGCTTCAGCACCGTGCTAAACACACTCCATGCATTCTCAGAGACCACCTACTTCTTCTCCTTCGCCAGTGAGTAAAAACCATAGGGCAAAACACGGTGCAGAGAGTTATCTCTGGAAATCCCGCTTCCTACGAAATGCTCCTATTGCCCGCTAACGTAGAAGAGTACAAGCACTTCCCTGTGCGGTTAACACAGTGCAGTGCCCCGGCAGCCCCAAAATGGCTTGCCTAGTATCACATCGCCTTAGGCCCTCGCAACGGTGTTCAAGGCTTTGTAGTTCCTGCTGGATGCATTTCTTAGTTGGGCTTCGCTTTTCTTCTGGAAAAACACTTCTGCACCAGGCTGCAGGTTACTTGCTTACTGTGTGTCGGAGATGCGATGCTCCTGTGTGCAGTTTTTTCTCTCTGGCTGACGGAAATGTAACTCCACAGCTCTGGTTTGTTGTGAATGCCCCAAGACATGTCAACAGTGAAGCTGCTTTGACAAAGGAAAACAGTTTCATTCTCCTTTCATTTGCAAAGACTACTCTGGTTCAGTCTACTTTATCATAAAGCAATGCATTCCTTACCGAACCTGAATGCTTAGCCTCTTTGGATTTGGACAGTTCAAAACTTGGTGCAAATCAGGCCATAGGCTCTGCCTACATGTCATCCTGTAGATATGTTTTCCTGATGAGAAGGACACCCAGAGAGGACAGAAGAAAATAACGAGGAAGAACAGACATTCATGTACTCTGCAGTACCTGATTGGAACAAACCCCTTTGTGAATAACAACATGTAAAGCAGATGAGCAGTTTACTTCTTTCACACAACTGACCTTCCCTGCGTTCTAAGCACTATGAAATGTTGGGAACTTGGGAAATCTCTTGGAATGAACAAGTTCCTTCCAAAGCTTGTTTGAGGAAAACTGTCTGAAGTGATTCCAACCGTAGTGCAGTCAACTCCTTTTACTGGTACAGAAATGTAATGTTCTTTGAAATACTTCAACTTTTCTGGCAGTTCTGAGAAAGTGTTCTTGAGCGTGAACACGTGTCCTCTTAAATACTATACCAAAACATTCACCAATTCACTTGTTTCGCACATAGGAATCATATGGAAAAGCGTGCTATCTGTGAAATAGGGGAAACTTCATAGTTTTCCTAGAGGAAAAGCATATCAAAATGTAGATGTGGAAGTACCTAGGCTTTGTAGCAGACTCTTTTGTGATGATAAAAGCGAGCCTGAAAGAATGCTCCATTTTTGGTCACCTAGTTCATATTTCTTAGAGACAAGCATATGGAAACTTTGGAACTTAACCAAATCAAGGTGGCAATACACGTATTCAACACAACCGTTTCTGGGAAAACAATGTTTCTAACTCCAGGAGAATAGTTCTGTTTCAGACAAGGTAAACAGAGTAGGGTTTTGGATTATGTACATCGCCTTTTCCACTGCTGCTTAAGTATTCCCAAATCGTCCAGTTCTAACTAAGTTGGAGAATGGAGAAAAGGCTACTCAAATAACGTTTTCTTTCTGCAAGGAGTCAGCAAGGATGTACGCCCAAGTAACTTTAAAGGTAGGGGAGCTTCTACTGAAAGGTTCACTGAAACGCATTCTTTCCAGTAGAAAATAACGAGGAAGAACAGACATTCATGTACTCTGCAGTACCTGATTGGAAGAGACCCCTTTGTGTATGCCAACATGTATAGTAGATGAGCAGTTTTCTTCTTTCACACAACTGAGCTTCGCTGTGTTCTAACCACTATGAAATGTTGGGAACTTGGGAAATCTCTTGGAATGAACAAGTTCCTTCCAAAGCTTGTTTGAGGAAAGCTGTCAGAAGTGATTCCAACCGTAGTGCAGTGAACTCCTTTTACAGGTACAGAAATGCAATGTTCTTTGAAATACTTCAACTTTGCTGGCAGTTCTGAGAAAGTGTTCTGGGGCGTGAACACGTGTCCTCTTAAATACTATACCAAAACATTCACCAATTCACTTGTTTTCGCACATAGGAATCATATGGAAAGGCGTGCTATCTGTGAAATAGGGGAAACTTCATAGTTTTCCTAGAGGAAAGCATATCAAAATGTAGGTGTGGAAGTACGTACTCTTT